>NC_086454.1:210558946-210928946 GCF_028390025.1 Pseudophryne corroboree
TTGGGGAGGGTTTTTTGGAAGGGACATCCTGCGTGACACTGCAGTGCCACTCCTAGATGGGCCCGGTGTTTGTGTCGGCCACTAGGGTCGCTAATCTTACTCACACAGCTACCTCATTGCGCCTCTTTTTTTCTTTGCGTCATGTGCTGTTTGGGGAGGGTTTTTTGGAAGGGCCATCCTGCGTGACACTGCAGTGCCACTCCTAGATGGGCCCGGTGTTTGTGTCGGCCACTAGGGTCGCTAATCTTACTCACACAGCTACCTCATTGCGCCTCTTTTTTTCTTTGCGTCATGTGCTGTTTGGGGAGGGTTTTTTGGAAGGGACATCCTGCGTGACACTGCAGTGCCACTCCTAGATGGGCCCGGTGTTTGTGTCGGCCACTAGGGTCGCTTATCTTACTCACACAGCGACCTCGGTGCAAATTTTAGGACTAAAAATAATATTGTGAGGTGTGAGGTATTCAGAATAGACTGAAAATGAGTGTAAATTATGGTTTTTGAGGTTAATAATACTTTAGGATCAAAATGACCCCCAAATTCTATGATTTAAGCTGTTTTTTAGTGTTTTTTGAAAAAAACACCCGAATCCAAAACACACCCGAATCCGACAAAAAAAATTCGGTGAGGTTTTGCCAAAACGCGTTCGAACCCAAAACACGGCCGCGGAACCGAACCCAAAACCAAAACACAAAACCCGAAAAATTTCAGGCGCTCATCTCTACAGTAAATTAACCCTTGAGGCAGAAGAAGCATTTCAGGCATTAAAAGTAGCATTATATTTACTAGTGATGAGCGGGTTCGGTTTCCGAGAAACCGAACCCCCCCGAACTTCACCCTTTTTACACGGGTCCGAGCCATACTCGGATTCTCCCGTATGGCTCGGTTAACCCGAGCGCGCCCGAACGTCATCATCCCGCTGTCGGATTCTCGCGAGATTCGGATTCTATATAAGCAGCCGCGCGTTGCCGCCATTTTCACACGTGCATTGAGATTGATAGGGAGAGGACGTGGCTGGCGTCCTCTCCGTACTAATACGAGACAGTTGGTTGATCTGATTGCTTGTTTTATTTTACTATAATTGTGGGGAGGATTGGGGAGCAGCTGTTAGGAGGAGTACAGTGCAGAGTTTTGCTGATAAGTGACCACCAGTTTTTTATCCGTTCTCGGTCTGAAAAAAACGCTCCATACCATATCTGTGCTCAGTGTGCTGCATGATATATATCTGTGCTGAGTGCTCACACTGCTTAATTGTGGGGACTGGGGAGCAGCTATAGCAGGAGTACAGTGCACAGTTTTGCTGACAGTGACCACCAGTATACGTTTGTCTGCCTGAAAAACACTCCTGTGGTGGCTTTTTTTTTATACTAGTAGTTTAGCAGTTTGCTGACAGTGTCCACCAGGTCCATTATACTGTATATAGCAGTACGGTAGGCCACTGCTGTACCTACCTCTGTGTCGTCACTCTTCATCCATTAATAATAAGTATACTATCCATCCATCTACATTGTATACCTGTGGTGGCTTTTTTTTTATACTAGTTTAGCAGTTTGCTGACAGTGTCCACCAGGTCCATTATACTGTATATAGCAGTACGGTAGGCCACTGCTGTACCTACCTCTGTGTCGTCACTCGTCATCCATTAATAAGTATACTATCCATCCATCTACATTGTATACCTGTGGTGGCTTTTTTTTTATACTAGTTTAGCAGTTTGCTGACAGTGTCCACCAGGTCCATTTATTATACTGTATATAGCAGTACGGTAGGCCACTGCTGTACCTACCTCTGTGTCGTCACTCGTCATCCATTAATAATAATAAGTATACTATCCATCCATCTACATTGTATACTTGTGGTGGCATTTTTTATACTAGTTTAGCAGTTTGCTGACAGTGTCCACCAGGTCCATTTATTATACTGTATATAGCAGTACGGTAGGCCACTGCTGTACCTTCCTCTGTGTCGTCACTCGTCATCCATTAATAAGTATACTATCCATCCATCTACATTGTATACCTGTGGTGGCTTTTTTTCTTTATACTAGTTTAGCAGTTTGCTGACAGTGTCCACCAGGTCCATTTATTATACTGTATATAACAGTACGGTAGGCCACTGCTGTACCTACCTCTGTGTCGTCACACGTCATCCATTAATAAGTATACTATCCATCCATCTACATTGTTTACCTGTGGTGGCTTTTTTCTTTATACTAGTTTAGCAGTTTTCTGACAGTGTCCACCAGGTCCATTTATTATACTGTATATAGCAGTACGGTAGGCCACTGCTGTACCTACCTCTGTGTCGTCACTCATCATCCATTAATAATAATAAGTATACTATCCATCCATCTACATTGTATACCTGTGTGGCTTTTCTCCGACGTCCTTGTGGATGCTGGGAACTCCGTAAGGACCATGGGGAATAGCGGCTCCGCAGGAGACTGGGCACAACTAAAAGAAAGCTTTTAGACTACCTGGTGTGCACTGGCTCCTCCCACTATGACCCTCCTCCAAGCCTCAGTTAGATTTCTGTGCCTGGCCGAGCTGGATGCACACTAGGGGCTCTCCTGAGCTCCTAGAAAGAAAGTTTATTTTAGGTTTTTTATTTTACAGTGAGACCTGCTGGCAACAGGCTCACTGCATCGAGGGACTAAGGGGAGAAGAAGCGAACCTACCTGCTTGCAGCTAGCTTGGGCTTCTTAGGCTACTGGACACCATTAGCTCCAGAGGGATCGACCGCATGGAACTGGCCTTGGTGTTCGTTCCCGGAGCCGCGCCGCCGTCCCCCTTACAGAGCCAGAAGCAAGAAGAGGTCCGGAAAATCGGCGTCAGAAGACATCAGTCTTCACCAAGGTAGCGCACAGCACTGCAGCTGTGCGCCATTGCTCCTCATACACACTTCACACTCCGGTCACTGAGGGTGCATGGCGCTGGGGGGGGGCGCCCTGAGCAGCAATATAAACACCTTGGCTGGCAAATATATCACAATATATAGCCCAAGAGGCTATATACAGTATGTGATAAATACCCCTGCCAGAATCCATAAAAAAGCGGGAGAAAAGTCAGTGAAAAAGGGGCGGAGCTATCTCCCTCAGCACACTGGCGCCATTTTCTCTTCACAGTGCAGCTGTAAGACAGCTCCCCAGGCTCTCCCCTGTAGTTTGCAGGCTCAAAGGGTTAAAAAGAGAGGGGGGGCACTAAATTTAGGCGCAATATTGTATATACAAGCAGCTATTGGGAAAAATTCACTCAATATAGTGTTAATCCCTAAATTATATAGCGCTCTGGTGTGTGCTGGCATACTCTCTCTCTGTCTCCCCAAAGGGCTGTGTGGGGTCCTGTCCTCAGTCAGAGCATTCCCTGTGTGTGTGCGGTGTGTCGGTACGGCTGTGTCGACACGTTTGATGAGGAGGCTTATGTGGTGGCAGAGCAGATGCCGATAAGTGTGAGTCTGACTCCAGTGTCGACGAGGTTGAGACATATACACAATCCACTAGGAACATCCGTTACATGATCCCGGCAATAAAAAATGTGTTACACATTTCTGACATTAACCCAAGTACCAATAAAAAAGGGTTTTATGTGTGGGGAGAAAAAGCAGGCAGTGTTTTGTTCCCCCATCAAATGAGTGAATGAAGTGTGAAAAAGCGTTGGTTCCCCCGATAAGAAACTGGTAATTTCTAAAAAGTTACTGATGGCGTACCCTTTCCCGCCAGAGGATAAGTAACGCTGGGAGATATCCCCTAGGGTGGAAAAGGCGCTCACAAAAAGGTGGCACTGCCGTCTTAGGATACAGCCACTTTGAAGGTACCTGCTGATAAAAAGCAGGAGGCTATCCTGAAGTCTGTATTTACACACTCAGGTACTAGACTGAGACCTGCAGATAGTGCTGCTGGCGTGGTCTGTGACCCTGTCAAACAGGGATACTATTTTGCGAACATAAGAGCATATTAAAGACGTCGTCTTATATATGAGGGATGCACAGAGGGATATTTTGCCGGCTGGCATCCAGAATTAATGCAATGTCCATTCTGTCAGGAGGGTATTGGAGACCCGACACTGGACAGGTGATGCTGACTTTAAAAAGGCACATAGAGCCTTATAAGGGTGAGGAATTGTTTGGGGATGGTCTCTGGGACCTCGTATCCACAGCAACAGCTGGGAAGAAAATTTTTTACCTCAGGTTTCCTCACAGCCTAAGAAAGCACTGTATTATCAGGTACAGTCCTTTCGGCTTCAGAAAAGCAAGCGAGTCAAAGGCGCTTCCTTTCTGCACAGAGACGAGGGAAGAGGGAAAAAGCTGCACCAGTCAGCCAGTTCCCGGAATCAAAATTCATCCCCCGCTTCCTCTGAGTCCACCACATGACGCGGGGGCTCCACAGGCGTAGCCAGTTACGGTGGGGGGGCCGCCTCAAAAATTTCAGCGATCAGTGGGCTCGCTCACAGGTGGATCCCTGGATCCTTCAAGTAGTATCTCAGGGGTACAAGCTGGAATTTGAGGCATCTCCCCCCCGCCGTTTCCTCAAATCTGCCTTGCCGACAACTCCCTCAGGCAGGGAGGCTGTGCTAGAGGCAATTCACAAGCTGTATTCCCAGCAGGTGATAGTCAAGGTGCCCCTACTTCAACAAGGACGGGGTTACTATTCCACACTGTTTGTGGTACCGAAACCGGACGGTTCGGTGAGACCCATGTTAAATTTGAAATCCTTGAACACATACATATAAAAAAAAAAAAATTTCAAGTTCAAGATGGAATCGCTCAGGGCGGTTATTGCAAGCCTGGAGGAGGGGGATTGCATGGTATCCCTGGACATCAAGGAAGCTTACCTACATGTCCCCATTTACCATCCTCACCAGGAGTACCTCAGATTTGTGGTACAGGATTGCCATTACCAATTCCAAACACTGCCGTTTGGACTGTCCACGGCACCGAGAGTCTTTACCAAGGTAATGGCAGAAATGATGATACTCCTTCGAAAAAAGGGAGTTTTAATTATCCCATGCTTGGACGATCTCCTGATAAAGGCGAGATCCAGAGAGCAGTTCTTAGTCGGGGTAGCACTATCTCAGGAAGTGCTACAACAGCACGGATGGATTCTATACATTCCAAAGTCACAGCTGGTTCCTACCACACGCCTACTGTTCCTGGGGATGGTTCTGGACACCGAACAGAAAAAAGTATTTCTCCCGCAGGAGAAAGCCAAGGAGCTGTCATCTCTAGTCAGAGACCTCCTGAAACCAAAACAGGTATCGGTGCATCACTGCACACGAGTCCTGGGAAAAATGATAGCTTCTTACGAAGCAAAATTCCATTCGGCAGGTTCCATGCAAGAACCTTTCAGTGGGACCTCTTGGACAAGTGGTCGGGATCGCATCTTCAGATGCATCGGCTGATACCCTGGTCCTTGGAGACAGGGTTATCTCTACTGTGGTGGCTGCAGAGTGCTCATCTTCAAGAGGGCCGCAGATTCGGCATACAGGACTGGGTCCTGGTAACCACGGATGCCAGCCTTCGAGGCTGGGGGGCAGTCACACAGGGAAGAAATTTCCAAGGACTTTGGTCAAATCAGGAGTCGTCCCTACACATAAATGTTCTGGAACTGAGGGCCATTTACAATGCCCTAAGTCTGGCAAGGCCTCTGCTTCAAAACCAGCCGGTACTGATCCGATCAGACAACATCACGGCGGTCACCCATGTAAACCGACAGGGCGGCACAAGAAGCAGGATGGCGATGGCAGAAGCCACAAGGATTCTCCGATGGGCGGAAAATCACGTCTTAGCACTGTCAGCAGTATTCATTCCGGGAGTGGACAACTGGGAAGCAGACTTCCTCAGCAGACACGACCTACACCCGGGAGAGTGGGGACTTCATCCAGAAGTCTTCCAACTATTGGTAAACTGTTGGGAAAGGCCACAGGTGGACATGATGGCGTCCCGCCTAAACAAAAAAAATAGATATTGCGCCAGGTCAAGGGACCCTCAGGCAATAGCTGTGGACGCTCTAGTGACACCGTGGGTGTACCAGTCGGTTTATGTATTCCCTCCTCTGCCTCTCATACCAAAAGGTACCGAGAATAATAAGAAAACGAGGAGTAAGAACGATACTCGTGGTTCAGGATGGGCCAAGAAGAGCTTGGTACCCAGAACTTCAAGAAATGATATCTGAGGACCCATGGCCTCTACCGCTCAGACAGGATCTGCTACAGCAGGGGCCCTGTCTGTTCCAAGACTTACCGCGGCTGCGTTTGACGGCATGGCGATTGAATTCCGGATCCTAAAGGAAAAGGGCATTCCGGAGGAAGTCATTCCTACGCTGATAAAAGCCAGGAAAGAAGTAACCGCAAACCATTATCACCGTATTTGGCGAAAATATGTTGCGTGGTGTGAGGCCAGGAAGGCCCCAACAGAGGAATTTCAGCTGGGTCGTTTTCTGCACTTCCTACAGTCAGGAGTGACTATGGGCCTACACTTGGGTTCCATTAAGGTCCAGATTTCGGCTCTGTCGATTTTCTTCCAGAAAGAACTGTCTTCACTGCCTGGAGTTCAGACATTTGTAAAGGGAGTGCTACATATTCAGCCCCCTTTTGTGCCTCCTGTGGCACCTTGGGATCTCAACGTGGTGTTGAGTTTCCTAAAATCACATTGGTTTGAGCCACTTAAAACTGTGGATTTGAAATATCTCACGTGGAAAGTGGTCATGTTATTGGCCTTGGCTTCGGCCAGGCGTGTGTCAGAATTGGCGGCTTTGTCATGTAAAAGCCCTTATCTGATTTTCCATATGGATAGGGCAGAATTGAGGACTCGTCCCCAGTTTCTCCCTAAGGTGGTATCAGCTTTTCACTTGAACCAACCTATTGTAGTGCCTGCAGCTACTAGGGACTTGGAAGATTCCAAGTTACTGGACGTAGTCAGGGCCTTAAAAATTTATATTTCCAGGACGGCCGGAGTCAGGAAAACTGACTCGCTTTTTATCCTGTAGGCACCCAACAAAATAGGTGCTCCTGCTTCTAAGCAGACTATTGCTCGCTGAATTTGTAGCACAATTCAGCTGGAGCATTCTGCGGCTGGATTGCCGCATCCTAAATCAGTAAAAGCCCATTCCACGAGGTAAGTGGGCTCATCTTGGGCGGCTGCCCGAGGGGTCTCGGCTTTACAACTTTGCCGAGCTGCAACTTGGTCAGGGGCAAACACGTTTGCAAAATTCTACAAATTTGATACCCTGGCTGAGGAGGACCTTGAGTTCTCTCATTCGGTGCTGCAGTCATCCGCACTCTCCCGCCCGTTTGGGAGCTTTGGTATAATCCCCATGGTCCTTACGGAGTTCCCAGCATCCACTAGGACGTCAGAGAAAATAAGATTTTACTCACCGGTAAATCTATTTCTCGTAGTCCGTAGTGGATGCTGGGCGCCCATCCCAAGTGTGGATTGTCTGCAATACTTGTATGTAGTTATTGCCTAACTAAGGGTTATTGTTGAGCCATCTGTTGAGAGGCTCAGTAATATTTCATACTGTTAACTGGGTATAGTATCACAAGTTATACGGTGTGATTGGTGTGGCTGGTATGAGTCTTACCCGGGATTCAAAATCCTTCCTTATTGTGTCAGCTCTTCCGGGCACAGTATCCTAACTGAGGCTTGGAGGAGGGTCATAGTGGGAGGAGCCAGTGCACACCAGGTAGTCTAAAAGCTTTCTTTTAGTTGTGCCCAGTCTCCTGCGGAGCCGCTATTCCCCATGGTCCTTACGGAGTTCCCAGCATCCACTACGGACTACGAGAAATAGATTTACCGGTGAGTAAAATCTTTTTTTTTTATACTAGTTTAGCAGATTGCTGACAGTGTCCACCAGGTCCATTTATTATACTGTATATAGCAGTACGGTAGGCCACTGCTGTACCTACCTCTGTGTCGTCACTCGTCATCCATTAATAAGTATACTATCCATCAATCTACATTGTATACCTGTGGTGGCATTTTTTCTTTATACTAGTTTAGCAGTTTGCTGACAGTGTCCACCAGGTCCATTATACTGTATATAGCAGTACGGTAGGCCACTGCTGTACCTACCTCTGTGTCGTCACTCGTCATCCATTAATAATAAGTATACTATCCATCCATCTACATTGTATACCTGTGGTGGCTTTTAGTTGTGCGTAGTATATATAGTAGTAGGCCATTGCTATTGATACTGGCATATAATTCCACACATTAAAATATGGAGAACAAAAATGTGGAGGTTAAAAAAAATAAGAGTTTACTTACCGATAATTCTATTTCTCATAGTCCGTAGTGGATGCTGGGGACTCCGAAAGGACCATGGGGAATAGCGGCTCCGCAGGAGACTGGGCACAAAGTAAAAGCTTTAGGACTAGCTGGTGTGCACTGGCTCCTCCCCCTATGACCCTCCTCCAAGCCTCAGTTAGGATACTGTGCCCGGACGAGCGTACACAATAAGGAAGGATTTTGAATCCCGGGTAAGACTCATTACCAGCCACACCAATCACACCGTACAACTTGTGATCTGAACCCAGTTAACAGCATGATAACAGAAGGAGCCTCTGAAAAGATGGCTCACAACAACAATAACCCGATTTTTGTAACAATAACTATGTACAAGTAATGCAGACAATCCGCACTTGGGATGGGCGCCCAGCATCCACTACGGACTATGAGAAATAGATTTATCGGTAAGTAAATTCTTATTTTCTCTAACGTCCTAGTGGATGCTGGGGACTCCGAAAGGACCATGGGGATTATACCAAAGCTCCCAAACGGGCGGGAGAGTGCGGATGACTCTGCAGCACCGAATGAGAGAACTCCAGGTCCTCCTCAGCCAGGGTATCAAATTTGTAGAATTTAGCAAACGTGTTTGCCCCTGACCAAGTAGCTGCTCGGCAAAGTTGTAAAGCTGAGACCCCTCGGGCAGCCGCCCAAGATGAGCCCCCTTTCCGTGTGGAATGGGCTTTTACAGATTTAGGCTGTGGCAGGCCTGCCACAGAATGTGCAAGCTGAATTGTACTACAAATCCAACGAGCAATCGTCTGCTTAGAAGCAGGAGCACCCAGCTTGTTGGGTGCATATAGGATAAACAGCGAGTCAGATTTTCTGACTCCAGCCGTCCTGGAAACATATTTTCAGGGCCCTGACTACGTCCAGCAACTTGGAATCCTCCAAGTCCCTAGTAGCCGCAGGCACCACGATAGGTTGGTTTAAGTGAAATGCTGAAACCACCTTAGGGAGAAATTGAGGACGAGTCCTCAATTCTGCCCTGTCCGTATGAAAAATTAGGTAAGGGCTTTTATAGGATAAAGCCGCCAATTCTGATACACGCCTGGCTGAAGCCAGGGCTAACAGCATTACCACTTTCCAAGTGAGATATTTCAAGTCCACAGTGGTGAGTGGCTCAAACCAATGTGATTTTAGGAATCCCAACACTACATTGAGATCCCAAGGTGCCACTGGAGGCACAAAAGGAGGCTGTATATGCAGTACTCCCTTGACAAACGTCTGAACTTCAGGTACAGAAGCTAGTTCTTTTTGGAAGAATATCGTCAGGGCCGAAATTTGAACCTTAATGGACCCTAATTTGAGGCCCATAGACAGTCCTGTTTGCAGGAAATGCAGGAATCGACCCAGTTGAAATTCCTCCGTAGGGGCCTTCCTGGCCTCGCACCACGCAACATATTTACGCCAAATACGGTGATAATGTTGTACGGTTACATCCTTCCTGGCTTTGATCAGGGTAGGGATGACTTCATCCGGAATGCCTTTTTCCTTCAGGATCCGGCGTTCAACCGCTATGCCGTCAAACGCAGCCGCGGTAAGTCTTGGAACAGACATGGTCCCTGCTGGAGCAGGTCCTGTCTTAGAGGTAGAGGCCACGGGTCTTCCGTGAGCATCTCTTGAATTTCCGGGTACCAAGTCCTTCTTGGCCAATCCGGAGCCACGAGTATAGTCTTTACTCCTCTCCTTCTTATGATTCTCAGTACTTTTGGTATGAGAGGAAGAGGAGGGAACACATACACTGACCGGTACACCCACGGTGTTACCAGAGCATCCACAGCTATTGCCTGAGGGTCCCTTGACCTGGAACAATATCTGTCCAGTTTTTTGTTGAGGCGAGACGCCATCATGTCCACCTTTGGTTTTTCCCAACGGTTTACAATCATGTGGAAGACTTCTGGGTGAAGTCTCCACTCCCCCGGGTGAAGATCGTGTCTGCTGAGGAAGTCTGCTTCCCAGTTGTCCACTCCCGGAATGAACACTGCTGACAGTGCTATCACATGATTTTCCGCCCAGCGAAGAATCCTTGCCACTTCCGTCATTGCCCTCCTGCTTCTTGTGCCGCCCTGTCTGTTTACGTGGGCGACTGCCGTGATGTTGTCCGACTGGATCAATACTGGCTGACCCTGAAGCAGAGGCCTTGCCTGACTTAGGGCATTGTAAATGGCCCTTAGTTCCAGGATATTTATGTGAAGTGACGTTTCCATGCTTGACCACAAGCCCTGGAAATTTTTTCCCTGTGTGACTGCTCCCCAGCCTCTCAGGCTGGCATCCGTGGTCACCAGGACCCAATCCTGAATGCCGAATCTGCGGCCCTCTAGGAGATGAGCACTCTGTAACCACCACAGGAGAGACACCCTTGTCCTTGGAGACAGGGTTATCCGCTGATGCATTTGAAGATGCGATCCGGACCATTTGTCTAGCAGATCCAACTGAAAAGTTCTTGCGTGGAATCTGCCGAATGGAATCGCTTCGTAAGAAGCCACCATCTTTCCCAGGACCCTTGTGCACTGATGCACTGACACCTGGCCTGGTCTTAGGAGTTTCCTGACTAGGTCGGATAACTCCCTGGCTTTCTCTTCCGGGAGAAACACCTTTTTCTGTACTGTGTCCAGAATCATCCCTAGGAACAGCAGACGTGTCGTCGGAATCAGCTGCGATTTTGGAATATTTAGAATCCATCCGTGCTGTCGTAGTACTATTTGCGATAGTGCTACTTCGACCTCTAACTGTTCTCTGGACCGTGCCCTTATCAGGAGATCGTCCAAGTAAGGGATAATTAAGACGCCTTTTCTTCGAAGAAGAATCATCATTTCGGCCATTACCTTGGTAAAGACCCGGGGTGCCGTGGACAATCCAAACGGCAGCGTCTGAAACTGATAGTGACAGTTCTGTACCACAAACCTGAGGTACCCTTGGTGAGAAGGGCAAATTGGGACATGGAGGTAAGCATCCTTGATGTCCAGAGACACCATGTAGTCCCCTTCTTCCAGGTTCGCTATCACTGCTCTGAGTGACTCCATCTTGAACTTGAACCTTTTTATGTAAGTGTTCAAGGCTTTCAGATTTAAAATGGGTCTCACCAAGCCGTCCGGCTTCGGTACCACAAACAGCGTGAAGTAATACCCCTTTCCCTGTTGTAGGAGGGGTACCTTGATTATCACTTGCTGGGAATACAGCTTGTGAATGGCTTCCAATACCGCCTCCCTGTCGGGGGTAGACGTTGGTAAAGCAGACTTCAAGAACCGGCGAGGGGGAGACGTCTCGAATTCCAATTTGTACCCCTGAGATACTACCTGCAGGATCCAGGGGTCCACTTGCGAGTGAGCCCACTGCGCGCTGAAATTCTTGAGACGGGCCCCCACCGTGCCCGAGTCCGCTTGTAAGGCCCCAGCGTCATGCTGAGGACTTGGCAGAAGCGGGGGAGGGCTTCTGGTCGTGGGAAGAAGCTGTCTGTTGCAGTCTTTTTCCCCTTCCTCTGCCCCGGGGCAGATATGAGTGGCCTTTTGCCCGCTTGCCCTTATGGGGACGAAAGGACTGAGCCTGAAAAGGCGGTATCTTTTTCTGCTGCGAGGTGACTTGGGGTAAAAAGGTGGATTTCCCAGCCGTTGCCGTGGCCACCAGGTCCGATAGACCGCCCCCAAATAACTCCTCCCCTTTATACGGCAATACTTCCATATGCCGTTTGGAATCCGCATCCCCTGACCACTGTCGCGTCCATAATCCTCTTCTGGCAGAAATGGACATCGCACTTACTCTTGATGCCAGAGTGCAAATGTCTCTCTGTGCATCTCGCATATATAGGAATGCATCCTTTAAATGCTCTATAGTCAATAATATATTGTCCCTGTCCAGGGTATCAATATTTTCAGTCAGGGAATCCGACCAAGCCACCCCAGCACTGCACATCCAGGCTGAGGCGATTGCTGGTCGCAGTATAACACCAGTATGTGTGTATATACTTTTAAGGATATTTTCCAGCCTCCTATCTGCTGGCTCCTTAAGGGCGGCCGTTTCTGGAGACGGTAACGCCACTTGTTTTGATAAGCGTGTGAGCGCCTTATCCACCCTAGGGGGTGTTTCCCAACGAGCCCTAACCTCTGGTGGGAAGGGATATAGTGCCAATAATTTTTTAGAAATTAGCAGTTTTCTGTCGGGGGTAACCCACGCTTCATCACACACTTCATTCAATTCATCTGATTCAGGAAAAACTACGGGTAGTTTTTTCACACCCCACATAATATCCCTTTTTGTGGTACTTGCAGTATCAGAGATGTGCAAAACCTCCTTCATTGCCGTGATCATGTAACGTGTGGCCCTACTGGAAAATATGTTTGTTTCTTCACCGTCGACACTGGAGTCAGTGTCTGTGTCTGGGTCCGTGTCGACCCACTGAGGTAACGGGCGTTTAATAGCCCCTGACGGTGTTTGAGATGCCTGGACAGGCACTAACTGAGCTGCCGGCTGTCTCATGTCGTCAACAGTTTTCTGTAACGTGCCGACACTGTCACGTAATTCCTTAATTACGGCCATCCATTCAGGTGTCGACTCCCTAGGGGGTGACATCACCATTATAGGCAATTGCTCCGCCTCCACATAATTTTCCTCCTCATACATGTCGACACACACGTACCGACACCCAGCACACACACAGGGAATGCTCTGATAGAGGACAGGACCCACTTAGCCCTTTGGGGAGACAGAGGGAGAGTTTGCCAGCACACACCAGAGCGCTATATATGTATAGGGACAACCTTACAATAAGTGTCTATCCCTTATAGCTGCTTATATCTGTTATTTTGCCAAATAAGTGCCCCCCTCTCTTTTTTACCCTGTTTCTGTAGTTGCAGGATGCAGGGGAGATTCTGGGAGCCTTCCTACCAGCGGAGCTGTGTGGGAAAAATGGCGCTGTGTGCTGAGGAGATAGGCCCCGCCCCCTTCACGGCGGGCTCTTCTCCCGCTTTTTTCTGGAAAACTGGCAGGGGTTAAATACATCCATATAGCCCAGGAGCTATATGTGATGTATTTTTCGCCAACTAAGGTAAATTCATTGCTTCCCAGGACGCCCCCCCCAGCGTCCTGCACCCTCAGTGACCGGAGTGTGAAGTGTGCTGAGAGCAATGGCGCACAGCTGCAGTGCTGTGCGCTACCTTATGAAGACAGGAAAGTCTTCTGCCGCCGATTTATGGACCTCTTCTTGCTTCAGCATCTGTAAGGGGGCCGGCGGCGCGGCTCCGGGACCCATCCATGGCTGGGCCTGTGATCGTCCCTCTGGAGCTAATGTCCAGTAGCCTAAGAAACCCAATCCACTCTGCACGCAGGTGAGTTCGTTTCTCTCCCCTAAGTCCCTCGATGCAGTGAGCCCGTTGCCAGCAGGTCTCACTGAAAATAAAAAACCTATTTAAACTTTTACTCTAAGCAGCTCAGGAGAGCCACCTAGATTGCACCCTTCTCGTTCGGGCACAAAATGTTAACTGAGGCTTGGAGGAGGGTCATAGGGGGAGGAGCCAGTGCACACCAGCTAGTCCTAAAGCTTTTACTTTGTGCCCAGTCTCCTGCGGAGCCGCTATTCCCCATGGTCCTTTCGGAGTCCCCAGCATCCACTAGGACGTTAGAGAAATAGGGAAAGATCAAGATCCACTTCTACAACGTGCTGAAGCTGCTGCCACTAGTCATGGTCGAGACGATGAAATGCCATCAACGTCGTCTGCCAAGGCCGATGCCCAATGTCATAGTACAGAGCATGTAAAATCCAAAACACAAAAGTTCAGTAAAATGACCCAAAAATCAAAATTAAAAATGTCCGAGGAGAAGCGTAAACTTGCCAATATGCCATTTACGACACGGAGTGGCAAGGAACGGCTGAGGCCCTTGCCTATGTTCATGGCTAGTGGTTCAGCTTCACATGAGGATGGAAGCACTCATCCTCTCGCTAGAAAAAAGAAAAGACTTAAGCTGGCAAAAGCACAGCAAAGAACTGTGCGTTCTTCGAAATCACAAATCCCCAAGGAGAGTCCAATTGTGTCGGTTGCCATGCCTGACCTTCCCAACACTGGACGGGAAGAGCTTGCGCCTTCCACCATTTGCACGCTCCCTGCAAGTGCTGGAAGGAGCACCCGCAGTCCAGTTCCTGATAGTCAAATTGAAGATGTCAGTGTTGAAGTACACCAGGATGAGAATATGGGTGTTGCTGGCGCTGGGGAGGAAATTGACAAGGAGGATTCTGATGGTGAGGTGGTTTGTTTAAGTCAGGCACCCGGGGAGACACCTGTTGTCCGTGGGACGAATATGGCCATTGACATGCCTGGTCAAAATACAAAAAAAAACAGCTCTTCGGTGTGGAATTATTTCAACACAAATGCGGACAACAGGTGTCAAGCCGTGTGTTGCCTTTGTCAAGCTGTAATAAGTAGGGATAAGGACGTTAACCACCTCGGAACATCCTCCCTTATACGTCACCTGCAGCGCATTCATCATAAGTCAGTGACAAGTTCAAAAACTTTGGGTGACAGCGGAAGCAGTCCACTGACCACTAAATCTGTAACCAAGCTCCTGCAAACCACACCACCAACTCCCTCAGTGTCAATTTCCTCCTTACCCAGGAAAGCCAATAATCCTGCAGGCCATGTCACTGGCAAGTCTGACGAGTCCTCTCCTGCCTGGGATTCCTCCGATGCAGCCTTGAGTGTAACGCCTACTGCTGCTGGCGCTGCTGTTGTTGCTGCTGGGAGTCGATCGTCATCCCAGAGGGGAAGTCGGAAGACCACTTGTACTACTTCCAGTAAGCAATTAACTGTCCAACAGTCCTTTGCGAGGAAGATGAAATATCACAGCAGTCATCCTGCTGCAAAGCGGATAACTGAGGCCTTGGCAGCCTGGGCGGTGAGAAACATGGTTCCGGTATCCATCGTTAATTCAGAGCCAACTATAGACTTGATTGAGGTACTGTGTCCCCGGTACCAAATACCATCTAGGTTCCATTTCTCTAGGCAGGCGATACCGAAAATGTACACAGACCTCAGAAAAAGACTAACCAGTGTCCTAAAAAATGCAGTAGTACCCAATGTCCACTTAACCACGGACATGTGGAGCAGGGCAGACTCAGGACTATATGACTGTGACAGCCCACTGGGTAGATGTATTGCCTCCCGCTGCAAGTACAGCAGCGGCGGCACCAGTAGCAGCATCTCGCAAACGCCAACTCGTTCCTAGGCAGGCTACGCTTTGTATCACCGCTTTCCAGAATAGGCACACAGCTGAAATCCTCTTACGGCAACTGAGGAAGATCATCGCAGAATGGCTTACCCCAATTGGACTCTCCTGGGGATTTGTGACATCGGACAATGCCAGCAATATTGTGCGTGCATTACATCTGGGCAAATTCCTGCACGTCCCATGTTTTGCACATACCTTGAATTTGGTGGTGCAGAATTATTTAAAAAACGACAGGGGCGTGCAAGAGATGCTGTCGGTGGCCCGAAGAATTGCGGGCCACTTTCGGCGTTCATGCACCGCGTACAGAAGACTGGAGCACCACCAAAAATACCTGAACCTGCCCTGCCATCATCTGAAGCAAGAGGTGGTAACGAGGTGGAATTCAACCCTCTATATGCTTCAGAGGATGGAGGAGCAGCAAAAGGCCATTCAAGCCTATACATCTGGCCACGATATAGGCAAAGGAGGTGGAATGCACCTGTCTCAAGTGCAGTGGAGAATGATTTCAACATTGTGCAAGGTTCTGCAACCCTTTGAACTTGCCACACGTGAAGTCAGTTCAGACACTGCCAGCCTGAGTCAGGTCATTCCCCTCATCAGGCATTTGAAGAAGCTGGAGACATTGAAGGAGGAGCTAAAACAGAGCGATTCCGCTAGGCATGTGGGACTTGTGGACGGAGCCCTTAATTCGCTTAACCAGGATTCACGGGTGGTCAATCTGTTGAAATCAGAGCACTATATTTTGGCCACCGTGCTCGATCCTAGATTTAAAACCTACGTTGTATCTCTCTTTCCGGCAGACACAAGTCTGCAGGGGTTCAAAGACCTGCTGGTGAGAAAATTGTCAAGTCAAGCGGGACGTGACCCGTCAACAGCTCCTCCTTCACATTCTCCCGCAACTGGGGGTGCGAGGAAAAGGCTAAGAATTCCGAGCCCACCCGCTGGCGGTGATGCAGGGCAGTCTGGAGCGAGTGCTGACATCAGGTCCGGACTGAAGGACCTGCCAACGATTACTGACATGTCGTCTACTGTCACTGCATATGATTCTCTCACCATTGAAAGAATGGTGGAGGATTATGAGTGACCGCATCCAAGTAGGCACGTCAGACAGTCCGTACGTATAGTGGCAGGAAAAAGAGGCAATTTGGAGGCCCTTGCAGAAACTGACTTTATTCTACCTAAGTTGCCCTCCCTCCAGTGTGTACTCCGAAAGAGTGTTTAGTTCAGCCGCTCACCTTGTCAGCAATCGGCGTACGAGGTTACTTCCAGAAAATGTGGAGAAGATGATGTTCATTAAAATGAATTATAATCAATTCCTCCGTGGAGATATTCACCAGCAGCAATTGCCTCCAGAAAGTACACGGGGACCTGAGATGGTGGATTCCAGTGGGGACGAATTAATAATCTGTGAGGAGGGGGATGTACACAGTGAAAGGGGTGATGAATCGGAGGATGATGATGAGGTGGACATCTTGCCTCTGTAGAGCCAGTTTGTGCAAGGAGAGATTGATTGCTTCTTTTTTGGTGGGGGCCCAAACCAACCAGTTATTTCAGTCACAGTCGTGTGGCAGACCCTGTCGCTGAAATGATGGGTTCGTTAAAGTGTGCATGTCCTGTTTATACAACATAAGGGTGGGTGGGAGGGCCTAAGGACAATTCCATCTTGCACCTCTTTTTTCTTTCATTTTTCTTTGCATCATGTGCTGTTTGGGGAGTATTTTTTTCAAGTGCCATCCTGTCTGACACTGCAGTGCCACTCCTAGATGGGCCAGGTGTTTGTGTTGGCCACTAGGGTCGCTTAGCTTAGTCACACAGCTACCTCATTGCGCCTCTTTTTTTCTTTGCATCATGTGCTGTTTGGGGAGTATTTTTTTGAAGTGCCATCCTGTCTGACACTGCAGTGCCACTCCTAGATGGGCAAGCTGTTTGTGTTGGCCACTAGGGTCGCTTAGCTTAGTCACACAGCTACCTCATTGCGCCTCTTTTTTTCTTTGCATCATGTGCTGTTTTGGGAATATTTTTTGGAAGGGCCATCCTGCCTGACACTGCAGTGCCACTCCTAGATGGGCCAGGTGTTTGTGTCGGCCACTTGTGTCGCTTAGCTTAGTCACACAGCTACCTCATTGCGCCTCTTTTTTCTTTGCATCATGTGCTGTTTGGGGACTATTTTTTTTAATCTGCCATCCTGACTGACACTGCAGTGCCACTCCTAGATGGGCCAGGTGTTTGTGTCGGCCACTTGTGTCGCTTAGCTTAGCCATCCAGCGACCTCGGTGCAAATTTTAGGACTAAAAATAATGGTGTGAGGTGTTCAGAATAGACTGAAAATGAGTGGAAATTATGGTTATTAAGGTTAATAATACTATGGGATCAAAATGACCCCCAAATTCTATGATTTAAGCTGTTTTTTAGGGTTTTTTGAAAAAAAACACCCGAATCCAAAACACACCCGAATCCGACAAAAAAATTTCGGTGAGGTTTTGCCAAAACGCGTCCGAACCCAAAACACGGCCGCGGAACCGAACCCAAAACCAAAACCCGAAAAAATTTCCGGTGCACATCACTAATACCACCGGTGTTTATAACACCCAACTTTTCTAAATAATTTGTGGTTCAGAAGGATGCCTCAGAAGAAGGCATAGGTGCTGTGTTGTCCCAGAACTGAGATTAGGAGGAGCACCCCATTATTTATTTGAGTAGAAAACTCAATCATTAGAAACCTTGAACTTGCTTGAAGATGAGACTCTTGGACTTGCTTAGAATTGTAGTTGCACTGAGTAACTGCTGATAGTGAGGCACATGGGCTGGGTAATAGCAGGTAGGGCAGGATACTGGACACTGACAGGCAAACAGGACAATTGGGGTTATTCCGAGTTGATCGATAGCTGCCGTTGTTCACTGCGTAGCGATCAGTTAAAAAAAACGGCTAATCTGTGCATGCGTATGCACCGCAATGCGCACGCACGTCGTATGGGTACAAAGTGCTTTGTGGTTTTGCACAGGTTCTAGCGACGATACCAATTGCACAGCCGAATGCTAGATTGACAGAAAGTGGGAGTTTCTGGGTGGCAACTGACCGTTTTCTGGGAGTGTTTGTAAAAACACAGGCGTGGCCAGGCATATGCAGGGTGGGTATCTGACGTCAATTCTGGGTCCTTCGTCGCTAGAATCGTCGCACACGATAAGTAACTACAGGACTGGTCTTGTTTTGCACAAAATGTGTTTGCAGCCGCTCGGCTGCACAGGCGTTCGCACTTCTGCAAAGAGAAAATACACTCCCCCGTGGGCGGCGACAATGCGTTTGCACGGCTGCTAAAAGTAGCTAGCGAGCGATCAACTCGGAATGAGGGCCAATGATCAATACAGGAAACAGGGATTAGCAATTTATGCATCATGGGTAAACTATAACCTGCTGATAAAGTTGACAATATTTAAAAAACAGTGCAATCATTAATGTAACTGGATGCAACTCTGCGTCAAGTTAGCGTACGGCACCTCTGGTGCTATGAATATACGCAAACTCAAACCTGTGAGCGTATGGACGCAACTTTGATGAGAAGTGCAGCACTTTACCTTAAATAAACACGTTACAAGTATGCTGAGCTCCAACCCGCAATCATTTACTAAAGAGAAAAGGGGAAAACAGATACAGAATGCAGTAACAATTGATCAAACAATAACCACTGGTATACAGAAAAATGCAAGTACAGTATAATACAACAATAAGGACTTACAGGTAACAGACCAAATGCATATGCAAGCACCCCTGGATCCAGGCCACAGTTGTTTTCAGATAACCGCGATGATTTGAGATAGGAGATCTAATGCTTACTGTGGCTTTTCCTATGTTTATACAGGATTTCCAACCCCCACCGTGCAGTGGGGGTTGCACTGCTACAATTGGTCAGTAAAGTACACAGTTTCAAATCTTGATAGTCCATTGGTCCCCTTCAAAGGTATTGTCTTCAGGAATGCGACTGTTACTGTCCTCAGGGTCCTACCAGACAAGTAGTTTCTGTGTACCTAATTACTTATTCATATTACAGTATGTTCATATATCTGATACTTGCTAATATCTTGCAAATGCCACATGCTACGGTCTTTTCGCTAATATTAGCTAACGAACTGACGATCATTTTGACCAGACATGGGGAAATAATTGTCACTGTCACACATGTTACAATATATATTATATTAGTGATGTGCACCGGAAATTTTTCGGGTTTTGTGTTTTGGTTTTGGATTCGGTTCCGCAGCCGTGTTTTGGATTCGGACGCGTTTTGGCAAAACCTCCCTGAAAATTTTTTGTCGGATTCGGGTGTGTTTTGGATTCAGGTGTTTTTTTTACAAAAAACCTTCAAAAACAGTTTAAATCAGGCATGTCCAACCTGCGGCCCTCCAGCTGTTGAGAAACTACACATCCCAGCATGCCCTGACACAGCTTTAGCATTCTCGGACAGCAAAACAGTGTCAGGGCATGCTGGGATATGTAGTTTCACAACAGCTGGAGGGCCGCAGGTTGGACATGCCTGGTTTAAATCATAGAATTTGGGGGTCATTTTGATCCCATAGTATTTTATTAACCTCAACCATAATTTCCACTCTTTTTCAGTCTATTCTAAACACCTCACAATATTATTTTTATTTCTAAAATTTGCACCGAGGTCGCTGGATGACTAAGCTAAGCGACCCAAGTAGCCGACAGAAACACCTGGCCCATCTAGGAGTGGCACTGCAGTGTCAGACAGGATGGCACTTCAAAGAAATAGTCCCCAAACAGCACATGATGCAAAGAAAAAAAGAGGCGCAATGAGGTAGCTGTGTGACTAAGCTAAGTGACCCAAGTGGCCGACACAAACACCTGGCCCATCTAGGAGTGGCACTGCAGTGTCAGACAGGATGGCAGATTTAAAAAATAGTCCCCAAACAGCACATGATGCAAAGAAAACAAGGTCGCTGGATGGCTAAGCTAAGCGACACAAGTGGCCGACACAAACACCTGGCCCATCTAGGAGTGGCACTGCAGTGTCAGACAGGATGGCACTTCCAAAAATAGTCCCCAAACAGCACATGATGCAAAGAAAAATGAAAGAAAAAAAGAGGTGCAAGATGGAATTGTCCTTGGGCCCTCCCACCCACCCTTATGTTGTATAAACAGGACATGCACACTTTAACAAACCCATCATTTCAGCGACAGGGTCTGCCACACGACTGTGACTGAAATGACTGGTTGGTTTGGGCCCCCACCAAAAAAAGAATCTCTCCGTGCACAAACTGGCTCTGCAGAGGCAAGATGTCCACCTCCTCCTCCTCCGATTCCTCACCCCTTTCACTGTGTACATCACCCCTCCTCACAGATTATTAATTCGTCCCCACTGGAATCCACCATCTCAGGTCCCTGTGTACTTTCAGGAGGCAATTGCTGGTGAATGTCTCCACGGAGGAATTGATTATAATTCATTTTGATGAACATCATCTTCTCCACATTTTCTGGATAGTATACTTGATGACACAGAGGTAGGTAGAGCAGTGGCCTACTGTACTGTACTGCTATATATTATATACTGGTGGTCAGCAAACTGTGCAAAACTGAAATGCACCTCAGGTATGGATGGATAGTATACTTGACGACAGAGCCGGCCTTAGGCATAGGCAGACTAGGCAAATGCCTAGGGCATTTAGTATGCTTAGGGGCACCAGCAGCTTCTGCTGATTAAAATGATATGCGGCATGCCTATATTCTGTGGAAATCACTGTAATGTAGCATTTCGTATGCAGATACAGCCGCAGTCGCACACAGAATATAAGCATGCTGCATATCATTTTAATCAGCAAAAGCTGCTTGTGCATCCTAGCCACATATTAATGCAAATAAGATGCATTTTCATAAACAAAAGGCACCCCAACATTAGCAGAGCTGCCAGCTGACTCATGCCAGGCATGTCCTGCAGAACTAGCGGCGGTGCTAGGGGGCACCAGCCAAAATCTTGCCTAGGGCATCATATTGGTTAGGGCCGGCTCTGCTTGACGACACAGAGGTAGGTAGAGCAGTGGCCTACTGTACTGTACTGCTATATATTATATACTGGTGGTCAGCAAACTGTGCAAAACTGAAATGCACCTCAGGTATGGATGGATAGTATACTTGACGACACAGAGGTAGGTAGAGCAGTGGATTACTGTACCGTACTGCTATATATATATATATATATATATATATATATATAGTTATACTGGTGGTCAGCAAAATTCTGCACTGTCCTCCTACTATATACTACAATGCAGCACAGGTATGGAGCGTTTTTCAGGCAGAGAACGTATAATACTGGTGGTCATTGGTCAGCAAAACTCTGCACTGTCCTCCTACTATATAATACTGCTGGTCCCCAGTCCCCACAATAAAGCAATTAGCACACTGAGCACAGATATTTGCAGCACACTGAGCACATATATGAAGCGTTTTTCAGGCAGAGAACGTAGATATTTGCACTTGCAGCACACTGAGCACAGATATTTGCAGCACACTGAGCACAGATATGAAGCGTTTTTCAGGCACAGAACGTAGATATTTGCACTTGCAGCACACTGAGCACAGATATTTGCAGCACACTGAGCACAGATATTTGCAGCCCACTGAACGTAGAAACTGAGAGGATGCCAGCCGCGTCCTCTCACGATAATCTCCAATGCACGAGTGAAAAATGGCGGCGACGCGCGGCTCCTAATATAGAATACGAATCTCGCGAGAATCCGACCGCGTGATGATGACGTTCGGGCGCGCTCGGGTTAACAGAGCAAGGCGGGAGTATCCGAGTTGCTCTGACCCGTGCAAAAAAAGGTGAAGTTCGGGCGGGTTCGGATCCCGAGGATCCGAACCCACTCATCACTAATTATATATATATATATATATATATACACACGGTGTGTTGGGTAGATGGTGCCTACAGTATATGTATATTATCTGTTAGTAAGAAATATTTGCTATGTATTACAGTATGATATTTAGTAACAAAACGCGTCTTCTACCGTAATGTGCACAGTAACTCGCCGTTACGGTCATTCGCGCCCTACCATACTACCTATAGCATGCGTATTTGACGCATGTGTCATAGACACGTCCATTAGTAAATGCCATAGTGCATTCTAAATATTGAAATATGCAATTTGACTTTGACACTGCACAAAGGGAGTGGCCAGCAAGGTATATAAAGGGTAGTGGACAAATCAACAAGAAGGCAGTGATAGGGGAGCAGTTAATCTCTAATAAAGTGCAGCATGTCCAACTAATCCAGGCTGGGAGCTGGGAGCTGTTTGTACAGAGTTGCCCAGCAATTGGGAACCATGCCTACCTCCAGCGTCCTGGTTGCTAAGCACCCGGCGGCACCTGGCAGGCATTGAGGGCACCACACCATGATTGCTAGGCGCCGGACAGGGACAGTCAGGCCAGGCGGCCGTAAGAGACACAGCATCCCTGTTTTCTGGGAACAACCGGGACCTGCATTCAGCACAGTCCATCCTGTGGACCATAACATCAATGAACATGAGAATAGGTATTCTATTGTTAAAAAAGAGGCCTTGGCCATTAAGTGGACATTAGATGCCTCGAGGCATTACCTCTTGGGTAGACGCTTTAAACTAATGATGGATCATGCTCCATTGGATTTCTGTAAATAAAGGGCAGAATGACAAGGTGTATGAGTAACAAGGTGGTTTTTAGCCTAGCAAGACTTTACGTTAACTGTGGAACAAAGACCCAAAGAATAAATAGCCAATGCAGATGCATTGTCTCTCATCTTGTGTTTAGTGGCTACAAGTGTTCTGCCCCCTAGGTTGAAACAAGGGTGGTAGGATGTGTGACAAGATCTATGGGATAGTGGTAGAAGGCAGGTATATTTGTCCCATGTTTCTTACCAATGTGTTTTAAAACCCTAGGAATATTGTGTTGGTTGTGCTGAGAGCTTTTAGCTTTTGGTAAGAACCGGATAAGGGTTCTGGGGTCGGATGTGAAAAGAAAAGGCGGGTTTTGCATTCATTTAGGCTAAGTTTGGGTTTTGGGGCCTATAGCCTCGTAAAAGGCTAATTAGGGCTCTCAGCAGCAGGTGTGTGTTAAAAAGGCTGTCAGACTGATCATCTCTCTCTCTCTCTCTCTCTCTCTCTCACACAATGCCTGGGGAAGAGGAGAGACTATGGAGTTTATCTGAGAGAGAATCCTGCCGTGGATAAACAGTGAACAGTGCCTGGTAAAATTCCCCTTGTAATTTATTTTTAGTGAGTTAGTATTATCCTGAGTTTACTTAGTGCCAGCCAGCAAGGTATTTTATTTTAATTTCTGTTTTCTGCACAGTAAAACTGGCTGAGACCAGTTGCAACAAACCATCAGACTTGTGTGATCTCTCAGCTGCTGCATCCTTCCATCTACCCCAGGAGATGGTACCTGTTTCCCTGACCCTTGTTACATGGACTACAGTGTGCTCTAAGGTATTTGGTGGTTCTAGGTGACACTCACGCAATTACCCTTGCCGAGAAGTCTTTTAGCCTCCTACAATGCTAGGCTTCTCCTATAGCAGCCACCTTTCCAGGGTGAAATATCCCCAGGTTTTATGTATGGACAAGGCGACTATTGGAGGCTGGGCAAGAGTAAGTTGCAGTATGGCGAGACGTTCACTGAACACTGCCTAAATACAGCTGCACTGCACACAGAGAGAGAAATAACCGAATGCATGCGTGTGCAACAATGCACTGGTTAGAATAATAGGATTTTAATTACCTACTGGTAAATCCTTTTCTCATAGTCTGTAGAGGATGCTGGGGTCCATATTAGTACCATGGGGTATGTTTCAGTACTGAAACAGTAAATAACGCAGAACTTACCTAGGAACCAGGCAGTACTGAACTATAAAACCAATGCATGAAAACGAAGCACTGGACGGGCACCCAGCATCCTCTATGGACTACGAGAAAAGGATTTACTGGTAGATAATTAAAAATAAGAATTTACTTACCGATAATTCTATTTCTCATAGTCCGTAGTGGATGCTGGGGACTCCGTAAGGACCATGGGGAATAGCGGCTCCGCAGGAGACTGGGCACATCTAAAGAAAGCTTTAGGACTATCTGGTGTGCACTGGCTCCTCCCCCTATGACCCTCCTCCAAGCCTCAGTTAGGATACTGTGCCCGGACGAGCGTACACAATAAGGAAGGATTTTGAATCCCGGGTAAGACTCATACCAGCCACACCAATCACACCGTATAACCTGTGATCTGAACCCAGTTAACAGCATGATAACAGAGGAGCCTCTGAAAGATGGCTCACAACAATAATAACCCGATTTTTGTAACAATAACTATGTACAAGTATTGCAGACAATCCGCACTTGGGATGGGCGCCCAGCATCCACTACGGACTATGAGAAATAGAATTATCGGTAAGTAAATTCTTATTTTCTCTAACGTCCTAAGTGGATGCTGGGGACTCCGTAAGGACCATGGGGATTATACCAAAGCTCCCAAACGGGCGGGAGAGTGCGGATGACTCTGCAGCACCAAATGAGAGAACTCCAGGTCCTCCTCAGCCAGGATATCAATTTTGTAGAATTTTACAAACGTATTTGCTCCTGACAAGTAGCTGCTCGGCAAAGTTGTAAAGCCGAGACCCCTCGGGCAGCCGCCCAAGATGAGCCCACCTTCCTTGTGGAGTGGGCATTTACAGATTTTTGGCTGTGGCAGGCCTGCCACATAATGTGCAAGCTGAATTGTACTACAAATCCAACGAGCAATAGTCTGCTTAGAAGCAGGAGCACCCAGCTTGTTGGGTGCATACAGGATAAACAGCGAGTCAGATTTCCTGACTCCAGCCGTCCTGGAAACATATATATTTTCAGGGCACTGACAACGTCTAGCAACTTGGAGGCCTCCAAGTCCCTAGTAGCCGCAGGCACCACCAATAGGTTGGTTCAGGTAAAACGCTGAAACCACCTTGGGGATAAATTGAGGACGAGTCCTCAATTCCGCCCTGTCCGAATGGAAAATCAGATAAGGGCTTTTTTCAGGATAAAGCCGCCCATTCTGACACGCGCCTGGCCCAGGCCAGGGCCAACAGCATGACCACTTTTCATGTGAGATATTTTAACTCCACAGATTTAAGTGGTTCAAACCAATGTGACTTTTGGAACCCAAAACTACATTGAGATCCCAAAGTGCCACTGGAGGCACAAAAGGAGGTTGTATATGCAGTACCCCTTTTACAAAACGTCTGAACTTCAGGGACTGAAGCTAGTTCTTTTTTGGAAGAAAATTGACAGGGACGAAATTTGAACCTTAATGGACCCCAATTTCAGGCCCATAGACACTCCTGTTTGCAGGAAATGTAGGAATCGACCCAGTTGAATTTCCTCCGTCGGGCCTTACTGGCCTCGCACCACGCAACATATTTTCGCCAATTGCGGTGATAATGTTTTTGCTGTTACATCCTTCCTGGCTTTGATCAGGATAGGGATGACTTCATCTGGAATGCCTTTTTTTCCTTCAGGATCCGGCGTTCAACCGCCATGCCGTCAAACGCAGCCGCGGTAAGTCTTGGAACAGACAGGGTCCTTGCTGGAGCAGGACCCTTCTTAGAGGTAGAGGCCACGGATCTTCCGTGAGCATCTCTTGAAGTTCCGGTTACCAAGTTCTTCTTGGCCAATCCGGAACCACGAATATAGAGCATACTCCTCTCCATCTTATCAATCTCAGTACCTTGGGTATGAGAGGCAGAGGAGGGAACACATACCCTGACTGGTACACCCACGGTGTTACCAGAGCGTCTACAGCTTATTGCCTGAGGGTCCCTGGACCTGGCGCAATACCTGTCGAGTTTTTAATCATGTGGACGACTTCTGGGTGAAGTCCCCACTCTCCCGGGTGGAGGTCGTGCTGAGGAAGTCTGCTTCCCAGTTGTCCACTCCCGGAATGAATACTGCTGACAGTGCTATCACATGATTTTCCGCCCAGCGAAGAATCCTTGCAGCTTCTGCCATTGCCCTCCTGCTTCTTGTGCCACCCTGTCTGTTTACGTGGGTGACTGCCGTGATGTTGTCCGACTGGATCAACACCGGCTGACCTTGAAGCAGAGGTCTTGCTAAGCTTAGAGCATTGTAAATGTCCCTTAGCTTCAGGATATTTATGTGAAGTGATGTCTCCAGGCTTGACCATAAGCCCTGGATATTCCTTCCCTGTGTGACTGCTCCCCAGCCTCGCAGGCTGGCATCCGTGGTCACCAGGACCCAGTCCTGAATGCCTAATCTGCGGCCCTCTAGAAGATGAGCACTCTGCAACCACCACAGGAGGGACACCCTTGTCCTTGGTGACAGGGTTATCCGCTGATGCATCTGAAGATGCGACCCGGACCATTTGTCCAGTAGGTTCCACTGGAAAGTCTTGCGTGGAATCTGCCGAATGGGATTGCTTCGTAGGAAGCCACCATTTTTACCCAGAACCCTTGTGCATTGATGCACTGAGACTTGGTTCGGTTTTAGGAGGTTCCTGACTAGCTCGGATAACTCCCTGGCTTTCTCCTCCGGGAGAAACACCTTCTTTCTGGACTGTGTCCAGGATCATCCCTAGGAACAGAAGACAAGTCGTCGGAACCAGCTGCGATTTTAGAATATTGAGAATCCAATCGTGCTGCCGCAACACTACCTGAGATAGTGCTACACCGGTCTCCAACTGTTCCCTGGATCTTACCCTTATCAGGGAATCGTCCAAGTAAAGGATAACTACAATTCCCTTCCTTCGAAGGAATATCATCATTTCGGTCATTACCTCAGTAAAGACCCGGGGTGCCGTGGACCATCCCTACGGCAGCGTCTGAACTGATAGTGACAGTTCTGTACCATAACCTGAGATACCCTTGGTGAGAAGGGTAAATTTTGACATGAAGGTAAGCATCCTTGATGTCCCGAGACATCATGTAGTCCCCTTCTTCCAGGTTTGCAATCACTGCTCTGAGTGACTCAATTTTGAATTTGAACCTCTGTATGTAAGTGTTCAAAGATTTTAGATTTTAAAATCGGTCTCACCGAGCCGTCTGGCTTCGGTACCACAATAGTGTGGAATAATACCCCGTTCCCTGTTGCAGGAGGGGTACCTTAATTATCACCTGCTGGGAATACAGCTTGTGAATGGCTTCCAAAACTGCCTCCCTGTCAGCGGGAGACGTCGGTAAAACAGACTTTTGGAAACGGCGAGGGGAATACGTCTCGAATTCCAATTTGTACCCCTGAAATATTACCTGAAGGATCCAGGGGTCTACTTGCGAGTGAGCCCACTGCGCACTGAAATTCACTGAGAACGGGCCCCCACCGTGCCTGAACTTGTAAAGCCCTAGCGTCATACTGAGGGCTTGGCAGAGGCGGAAAAGGGTTTCTGTTCCTGGGAACTGGCTGATCTCTGCAGCCATTTTTCTCTCCCTCTGTCACGAGCAGAAAAGAGGAACCCTTTTGTCCGCTTGCCAACCAGGACTGCGCCTGATAATACGGCGTCTTATTTTGAGAGGCGACCTAGGGTACATCCCCTTTTTTAAGGCAATACTTCCAAATGCCGTTTGGAATCCCTGACCACTTTACTGGTAGAATACAACGCACTTATACTTGATGCCAGTCGGCAAATATTCCGCTGTGCATCATGCATATATAGAAATGCATCTTTTAATTGCTCTATAGGCAATAATATACTGTCCTTATCTAGGATATCAATATTTCCAGTCAGGGAATCCGACCACGCCAAGCCAGCACTGCACATCCAGGCTGAGGAGATTGCTGGTCGCAGTATAACACCAGTATGTGTGTAAATACATTTTAGGATACCCTCCTGCTTTTTATCAGCAGGATCCTTAAGGGCGGCCATCTCAAGAGAGGGTAGAGCCCTTGTTCTTACAAGCGTGTGAGCGCCTTATCCCCTGTAGGGGGTGTTTCCCAACGCACCCTAACCTCTGGCGGGAAAAGGTATACTGCCAATAACTTTTTAGAATTATCAATTGTCATCGGGGGGAAACCCACGCATCATCACACACCTCATTTTATTTTTCAGATTCAGGAAAACTACAGGAAGTTTTTCCTCACCAAACATAATACCCCTTTTTTCTCTATCGTCCTAGTGGATGCTGGGGTTCCTGAAAGGACCATGGGGAATAGCGGCTCCGCAGGAGACAGGGCACAAAAGTAAAGCTTTCCGATCAGGTGGTGTGCACTGGCTCCTCCCCCTATGACCCTCCTCCAAGCCAGTTAGATTTTTGTGCCCGGCCGAGAAGGGTGCAATCTAGGTGGCTCTCCTAAGAGTTGCTTAGAAAAGTTTAGCTTAGGTTTTTTATTTTACAGTGAGTCCTGCTGGCAACAGGATCACTGCAACGAGGGACTTAGGGGAGAAGAAGTGAACTCACCTGCGTGCAGGATGGATTGGCTTCTTGGCTACTGGACATCAGCTCCAGAGGGACGATCACAGGTACAGCCTGGATGGTCACCGGAGCCTTGCCGCCGGCCCCCTTGCAGATGCTGAAGTAAGAAGAGGTCCAGAATCGGCGGCAGAAGACTCCTCAGTCTTCTAAAGGTAGCGCACAGCACTGCAGCTGTGCGCCATTTTCCTCTCAGCACACTTCACACGGCAGTCACTGAGGGTGCAGGGCGCTGGGAGGGGGGCGCCCTGGGAGGCAAATGAATACCTATTTTGGCTAAAAATACCTCACATATAGCCTCCGGAGGCTATATGGAGATATTTAACCCCTGCCAGAATCCGTTAAGAGCGGGAGACGAGGCCGCCGAAAAAGGGGCGGGGCCTATCTCCTCAGCACACAGCGCCATTTTCCCTCACAGAAAGGCTGGAGGGAAGGCTCCCAGGCTCTCCCCTGCACTGCACTACAGAAACAGGGTTAAAACAGAGAGGGGGGGCACTAATTTGGCGATATGCTTATATATTAAGTAGAGATGAGCGGGTTCGGTTTCTCTGAAACCGAACCCGCACGAACTTCATGTTTTTTTCACGGGTCCGAGCAGACTCGGATCCTCCCGCCTTGCTCGGTTAACCCGAGCGCGCCCGAACGTCATCATGACGCTGTCGGATTCTCGCGAGACTCGGATTCTATATAAGGAGCCGCGCGTCGCCGCCATTTTCACACGTGCATTGAGATTGATAGGGAGAGGACGTGGCTGGCGTCCTCTCCATTAGAAATTAGATTAGAAGAGAGAGAGAGATTGTGCAGAGTCAGACAGAGTTTACCACAGTGACCAGTGCAGTTGTTGTTAGTTAACTTTTATTTATTTTAATATATATCCGTTCTCTGCTATATCCGTTCTCTGCCTGAAAAAAAACGATACACAGCAGCAGCCAGTCACACAGTGTGACTCAGTCTGTGTGCACTCAGCTCAGCCCAGTGTGCTGCACATCAATGTATAAAAGGCAAAGCTTATAATAATTGTGGGGGAGACTGGGGAGCACTGCAGGTTGTTATAGCAGGAGCCCCCAGGAGTACATAATATTATATTAATTTAAAATTAAACAGTGCACACTTTTGCTGCAGGAGTGCCACTGCCAGTGTGACTAGTGGTGACCACAGTGCCTGACCACCAGTATAGTAGTATATTCATTGTTGTATGTATTGTATACTATCTCTTTATCAACCAGTCTATATTAGCAGCAGACACAGTACAGTGCGGTAGTTCACGGCTGTGGCTACCTCTGTGTCGGCAGTCGGAACTCGGCAGGCAGTCCGTCCATCCATAATTGTATTACAATATATACCACCTAACCGTGGTATTTTTTTTTCTTTCTTTATACCGTCATAGTGTCATACTAGTTGTTACGAGTATACTACTATCTCTTTATCAACCAGTGTACAGTGCGGTAGTTCACGGCTGTGGCTACCTCTGTGTCGGCAGTCGGCAGGCAGTCCGTCCATCCATAATTGTATTATTATTATAATATATACCACCTAACCGTGGTTTTTTTTCCATTCTTTATACCGTCGTCATAGTGTCATACTAGTTGTTACGAGTATACTACTATCTCTTTATCAACCAGTGTACAGTGCGGTAGTTCACGGCTGTGGCTACCTCTGTGTCGGCAGTCGGCAGGCAGTCCGTCCATCCATAATTGTATTATTATTATAATATATACCACCTAACCGTGGTTTTTTTTCCATTCTTTATACCGTCGTCATAGTGTCATACTAGTTGTTACGAGTATACTACTATCTCTTTATCAACCAGTGTACAGTGCGGTAGTTCACGGCTGTGGCTACCTCTGTGTCGGCAGTCGGCAGGCAGTCCGTCCATCCATAATTGTATTATTATTATAATATATACCACCTAACCGTGGTTTTTTTTCCATTCTTTATACCGTCGTCATAGTGTCATACTAGTTGTTACGAGTATACTACTATCTCTTTATCAACCAGTGTACAGTGCGGTAGTTCACGGCTGTGGCTACCTCTGTGTCGGCAGTCGGCAGGCAGTCCGTCCATCCATAATTGTATTATTATTATAATATATACCACCTAACCGTGGTTTTTTTTCCATTCTTTATACCGTCGTCATAGTGTCATACTAGTTGTTACGAGTATACTACTATCTCTTTATCAACCAGTGTACAGTGCGGTAGTTCACGGCTGTGGCTACCTCTGTGTCGGCAGTCGGCAGGCAGTCCGTCCATCCATAATTGTATTATTATTATAATATATACCACCTAACCGTGGTTTTTTTTCCATTCTTTATACCGTCGTCATAGTGTCATACTAGTTGTTACGAGTATACTACTATCTCTTTATCAACCAGTGTACAGTGCGGTAGTTCACGGCTGTGGCTACCTCTGTGTCGGCAGTCGGCAGGCAGTCCGTCCATCCATAATTGTATTATTATTATAATATATACCACCTAACCGTGGTTTTTTTTCCATTCTTTATACCGTCGTCATAGTGTCATACTAGTTGTTACGAGTATACTACTATCTCTTTATCAACCAGTGTACAGTGCGGTAGTTCACGGCTGTGGCTACCTCTGTGTCGGCAGTCGGCAGGCAGTCCGTCCATCCATAATTGTATTATTATTATAATATATACCACCTAACCGTGGTTTTTTTTTCATTCTTTATACCGTCGTCATAGTGTCATACTAATTGTTACGAGTATACTACTATCTCTTTATCAACCAGTGTACAGTGCGGTAGTTCACGGCTGTGGCTACCTCTGTGTCGGCAGTCGGCAGGCAGTCCGTCCATCCATAATTGTATTATTATTATAATATATACCACCTAACCGTGGTTTTTTTTCCATTCTTTATACCGTCGTCATAGTGTCATACTAGTTGTTACGAGTATACTACTATCTCTTTATCAACCAGTGTACAGTGCGGTAGTTCACGGCTGTGGCTACCTCTGTGTCGGCAGTCGGCAGGCAGTCCGTCCATCCATAATTGTATTATTATTATAATATATACCACCTAACCGTGGTTTTTTTTCCATTCTTTATACCGTCGTCATAGTGTCATACTAGTTGTTACGAGTATACTACTATCTCTTTATCAACCAGTGTACAGTGCGGTAGTTCACGGCTGTGGCTACCTCTGTGTCGGCAGTCGGCAGGCAGTCCGTCCATCCATAATTGTATTATTATTATAATATATACCACCTAACCGTGGTTTTTTTTCCATTCTTTATACCGTCGTCATAGTGTCATACTAGTTGTTACGAGTATACTACTATCTCTTTATCAACCAGTGTACAGTGCGGTAGTTCACGGCTGTGGCTACCTCTGTGTCGGCAGTCGGCAGGCAGTCCGTCCATCCATAATTGTATTATTATTATAATATATACCACCTAACCGTGGTTTTTTTATACCACCTAACCGTGGCAGTCCGTCCATAATTGTATACTAGTAAACTATCCAATCCATCCATCTCCATTGTTTACCTGAGGTGCCTTTTAGTTCTGCCTATAAAATATGGAGAACAAAAAAGTTGAGGTTCCAAAATTAGGGAAAGATCAAGATCCACTTCCACCTCGTGCTGAAGCTGCTGCCACTAGTCATGGCCGAGACGATGAAATGCCAGCAACGTCGTCTGCCAAGGCCGATGCCCAATGTCATAGTACAGAGCATGTCAAATCCAAAACACCAAATATCAGAAAAAAAAGGACTCCAAAACCTAAAATAAAATTGTCGGAGGAGAAGCGTAAACTTGCCAATATGCCATTTACCACACGGAGTGGCAAGGAACGGCTGAGGCCCTGGCCTATGTTCATGGCTAGTGGTTCAGCTTCACATGAGGATGGAAGCACTCAGCCTCTCGCTAGAAAACTGAAAAGACTCAAGCTGGCAAAAGCACCGCAAAGAACTGTGCGTTCTTTGAAATCCCAAATCCACAAGGAGAGTCCAATTGTGTCGTTTGCGATGCCTGACCTTCCCAACACTGGACGTGAAGAGCATGCGCCTTCCACTATTTGCACGCCCCCTGCAAGTGCTGGAAGGAGCACCCGCAGTCCAGTTCCTGATAGTCAGATTGAAGATGTCAGTGTTGAAGTACACCAGGATGAGGAGGATATGGGTGTTGCTGGCGCTGGGGAGGAAATTGACCAGGAGGATTCTGATGGTGAGGTGGTTTGTTTAAGTCAGGCACCCGGGGAGACACCTGTTGTCCGTGGGAGGAATATGGCCGTTGACATGCCAGGTGAAAATACCAAAAAAATCAGCTCTTCGGTGTGGAGGTATTTCACCAGAAATGCGGACAACAGGTGTCAAGCCGTGTGTTCCCTTTGTCAAGCTGTAATAAGTAGGGGTAAGGACGTTAACCACCTCGGAACATCCTCCCTTATACGTCACCTGCAGCGCATTCATAATAAGTCAGTGACAAGTTCAAAAACTTTGGGTGACAGCGGAAGCAGTCCACTGACCAGTAAATCCCTTCCTCTTGTAACCAAGCTCACGCAAACCACCCCACCAACTCCCTCAGTGTCAATTTCCTCCTTCCCCAGGAATGCCAATAGTCCTGCAGGCCATGTCACTGGCAAGTCTGACGAGTCCTTTCCTGCCTGGGATTCCTCCGATGCATCCTTGCGTGTAACGCCTACTGCTGCTGGCGCTGCTGTTGTTGCCGCTGGGAGTCGATGGTCATCCCAGAGGGGAAGTCGTAAGCCCACTTGTACTACTTCCAGTAAGCAATTGACTGTTCAACAGTCCTTTGCGAGGAAGATGAAATATCACAGCAGTCATCCTACTGCAAAGCGGATAACTGAGTCCTTGACAACTATGTTGGTGTTAGACGTGCGTCCGGTATCCGCCGTTAGTTCACAGGGAACTAGACAATTTATTGAGGCAGTGTGCCCCCGTTACCAAATACCATCTAGGTTCCACTTCTCTAGGCAGGCGATACCGAGAATGTACACGGACGTCAGAAAAAGACTCACCAGTGTCCTAAAAAATGCAGTTGTACCCAATGTCCACTTAACCACGGACATGTGGACAAGTGGAGCAGGGCAGGGTCAGGACTATATGACTGTGACAGCCCACTGGGTAGATGTATGGACTCCCGCCGCAAGAACAGCAGCGGCGGCACCAGTAGCAGCATCTCGCAAACGCCAACTCTTTCCTAGGCAGGCTACGCTTTGTATCACCGCTTTCCAGAATACGCACACAGCTGAAAACCTCTTACGGCAACTGAGGAAGATCATCGCGGAATGGCTTACCCCAATTGGACTCTCCTGTGGATTTGTGGCATCGGACAACGCCAGCAATATTGTGTGTGCATTAAATATGGGCAAATTCCAGCACGTCCCATGTTTTGCACATACCTTGAATTTGGTGGTGCAGAATTTTTTAAAAAACGACAGGGGCGTGCAAGAGATGCTGTCGGTGGCCAGAAAAATTGCGGGACACTTTCGGCGTACAGGCACCACGTACAGAAGACTGGAGCACCACCAAAAACTACTGAACCTGCCCTGCCATCATCTGAAGCAAGAAGTGGTAACGAGGTGGAATTCAACCCTCTATATGCTTCAGAGGTTGGAGGAGCAGCAAAAGGCCATTCAAGCCTATACAATTGAGCACGATATAGGAGATGGAATGCACCTGTCTCAAGTGCAGTGGAGAATGATTTCAACGTTGTGCAAGGTTCTGATGCCCTTTGAACTTGCCACACGTGAAGTCAGTTCAGACACTGCCAGCCTGAGTCAGGTCATTCCCCTCATCAGGCTTTTGCAGAAGAAGCTGGAGGCATTGAAGAAGGAGCTAACACGGAGCGATTCCGCTAGGCATGTGGGACTTGTGGATGCAGCCCTTAATTCGCTTAACAAGGATTCACGGGTGGTCAATCTGTTGAAATCAGAGCACTACATTTTGGCCACCGTGCTCGATCCTAGATTTAAAGCCTACCTTGGATCTCTCTTTCCGGCAGACACAGGTCTGCTGGGGTTGAAAGACCTGCTGGTGACAAAATTGTCAAGTCAAGCGGAACGCGACCTGTCAACATCTCCTCCTTCACATTCTCCCGCAACTGGGGGTGCGAGGAAAAGGCTCAGAATTCCGAGCCCACCCGCTGGCGGTGATGCAGGGCAGTCTGGAGCGACTGCTGATGCTGACATCTGGTCCGGACTGAAGGACCTGACAACGATTACGGACATGTCGTCTACTGTCACTGCATATGATTCTCTCAACATTGATAGAATGGTGGAGGATTATATGAGTGACCGCATCCAAGTAGGCACGTCACACAGTCCGTACTTATACTGGCAGGAAAAAGAGGCAATTTGGAGGCCCTTGCACAAACTGGCTTTATTCTACCTAAGTTGCCCTCCCACAAGTGTGTACTCCGAAAGAGTGTTTAGTGCCGCCGCTCACCTTGTCAGCAATCGGCGTACGAGGTTACATCCAGAAAATGTGGAGAAGATGATGTTCATTAAAATGAATTATAATCAATTCCTCCGCGGAGACATTGACCAGCAGCAATTGCCTCCACAAAGTACACAGGGAGCTGAGATGGTGGATTCCAGTGGGGACGAATTGATAATCTGTGAGGAGGGGGATGTACACGGTGATATATCGGAGGGTGAAGATGAGGTGGACATCTTGCCTCTGTAGAGCCAGTTTGTGCAAGGAGAGATTAATTGCTTCTTTTTTGGGGGGGGTCCAAACCAACCCGTCATATCAGTCACAGTCGTGTGGCAGACCCTGTCACTGAAATGATGGGTTGGTTAAAGTGTGCATGTCCTGTTTTGTTTATACAACATAAGGGTGGGTGGGAGGGCCCAAGGATAATTCCATCTTGCACCTCTTTTTTCTTTTCTTTTTCTTTGCATCATGTGCTGATTGGGGAGGGTTTTTTGGAAGGGACATCCTGCGTGACACTGCAGTGCCACTCCTAGATGGGCCCGGTGTTTGTGTCGGCCACTAGGGTCGCTAATCTTACTCACACAGCTACCTCATTGCGCCTCTTTTTTTCTTTGCGTCATGTGCTGTTTGGGGAGGGTTTTTTGGAAGGGACATCCTGCGTGACACTGCAGTGCCACTCCTAGATGTGCCCGGTGTTTGTGTCGGCCACTAGGGTCGCTAATCTTACTCACACAGTCAGCTACCTCATTGCGCCTCTTTTTTTCTTTGCGTCATGTGCTGTTTGGGGAGGGTTTTTTGGAAGGGCCATCCTGCGTGACACTGCAGTGCCACTCCTAGATGGGCCCGGTGTTTGTGTCGGCCACTAGGGTCGCTAATCTTACTCACACAGCTACCTCATTGCGCCTCTTTTTTTCTTTGCGTCATGTGCTGTTTGGGGAGGGTTTTTTGGAAGGGCCATCCTGCGTGACACTGCAGTGCCACTCCTAGATGGGCCCGGTGTTTGTGTCGGCCACTAGGGTCGCTAATCTTACTCACACAGCTACCTCATTGCGCCTCTTTTTTTCTTTGCGTCATGTGCTGTTTGGGGAGGGTTTTTTGGAAGGGACATCCTGCGTGACACTGCAGTGCCACTCCTAGATGGGCCCGGTGTTTGTGTCGGCCACTAGGGTCGCTTATCTTACTCACACAGCGACCTCGGTGCAAATTTTAGGACTAAAAATAATATTGTGAGGTGTGATGTGTTCAGAATAGGCTGAAAATGAGTGTAAATTATGTTTTTTGAGGTTAATAATACTTTGGGATCAAAATTACCCCCAAATTCTATGATTTAAGCTGTTTTTTAGGGTTTTTTGAAAAAAACACCCGAATCCAAAACACACCCGAATCCGACAAAAATAATTCGGTGAGGTTTTGCCAAAACGCGTTCGAACCCAAAACACGGCCGCGGAACCGAACCCAAAACCAAAACACAAAACCCGAAAAATTTCAGGCGCTCATCTCTAATATTAAGATGCTATAAGGGAAAACACTTATATAAGGTTGTCCCTATATAATTATAGCGTTTTTGGTGTGTGCTGGCAAACTCTCCCTCTGTCTCTCCAAAGGGCTAGTGGGTCCTGTCCTCTATCAGAGCATTCCCTGTGTGTGTGCTGTGTGTCGGTACGTGTGTGTCGACATGTAGGAGGACGATGTTGGTGAGGAGGCGGAGCAATTGCCTGTAATGGTGATGTCACTCTCTAGGGAGTCGACACCGGAATGGATGGCTTATTTAGGAATTTACGTGATAATGTCAACACGCTGCAAGGTCGGTTGACGACATGAGACGGCCGACAAACAATTAGTACCGGTCCAGACGTCTCAAAAACACCGTCAGGGGTTTTAAAACGCCCGTTTACTTTAGTCGGTCGACACAGACACAGACAGGGACACTGAATCCAGTGTCGACGGTGAATAAACAAACGTATTCCTTATTAGGGCCACACGTTAAAGGCAATGAAGGAGGTGTTACATATTTCTGATACTACAAGTACCACAAAAGAGGGTATTATGTGGGATGTGAAAAAACTACCATAGTTTTTCCTGAATCAGATAAATTAAATAAAGTGTGTGATGATGCGTGGGTTCCCCCCGATAAAAAATTATGGGCGGTATACCCTTTCCCGCCAGAAGTTAGGGCGCGTTGGGAAACACCCCTTAAGGTGGATAAGGCGCTCACACGCTTATCAAAACAAGTGGCGGTACCGTCTATGGATAGGGCCGTCCTCAAGGACCAGCTGACAGGAGGCTGGAAAAATATCATAAAAAGTATATACACACATACTGGTGTTATACTGCGACCAGCGATCGCCTCAGCCTGGATGTGCAGAGCTGGGGTGGCTTGGTCGGATTCCCTGACTAAAAATATTGATACCCTTGACAGGGACAGTATTTTATTGACTATAGAGCATTTAAAGGATGCATTTCTATATATGCGAGATGCACAGAGGGATATTTGCACTCTGGCATCAAGAGTAAATGCGATGTCCATAACTGCCAGAAGATGTTATGGACACGACAGTGGTCAGGTGATGCAGATTCCAAACGGCACAAAGGTGTATTGCCGTATAAAGGAAGAGGAGTTATTTGGGGTCGGTCCATCGGACCTGGTGGCCACGGCAACTGCTGGAAAATCCACCGTTTTTTACCCTAAGTCACATCTCTGCAGAAAAAGACACCGTCTTTTCAGCCTCAGTCCTCTCGTCCCTATAAGATCATATCTGCCCAGGGATAGAGGAAAGGGAAGGAGACTGCAGCAGGCAGCCCATTCCCAGGAACAGAAGCGTTCCACCGCTTCCGACAAGTTCTCAGCATGGCGCTGAGACCGTACAGGACCCCTGGATCCTACAAGTAGTATCCCGGGGGTACAGATTGGAATGTCGAGACGTTCCCCTTCGCAGGCTCCTGAAGTCTGCTTTACCAAGGTCTCCCTCCGACAAGGAGGCAGTATGGGAAAAAAATTCACAAGCTGTATTCCCAGCAGGTGATAATTAAATTACCCCTCCTACTACAAGAAAAGGGGTATTATTCCACACTATATTGTGGTACTGAAGCCAGAAGGCTAGGTGAGACTTATTCTAAAAGTTTTTTTTTTTTTTGAACACTTACAAAGGTTCAAATCAAGATGGAGTCACTCAGAGCAGTGATAACGAACCAGGAAGAAGGGGACTATATAGTGTCCCGGGACATCAGGGATGCTTACCTCTATGTCCCAAATTTGCCCTTCTCACTAAGGGTACCTCAGGTTCGTGGTGCAGAACTGTCACTATCAGTTTCAGACGCTGCCGTTTGGATTGTACACGGCACCCCGGGTCTTTACCAAGGTAATGGCCGAAATGATGATTCTTCTTCGAAGAAAAGGCGTCTTAATTATCCCTTACTTGGACGATCTCCTGATAAGGGCATAGTCCAGGGAACAGTTGAAGGTCGGAGTAGCACTATCTCGGATACTGCTACAACAGCACGGGTGGATTCTAAATATTCCAAAATCGCAGCTGATCCCGACGACACGTCTGCTGTGCCTAGGGATGATTCTGGACACAGTCCAGAAAAAGGTGTTTCTCCCGGAAGAGAAAGCCAGGGAGTTATCCGAGCTAGTCAGGAACCTCCTAAAAACAGTGCATCATTGCATAAAAATGGTGGCTTCCTACGAAGCAATTCCATTGGGCAGATTTCACGCAAGAACTTTTCAGTGGGATCTGCTGGACAAATGGTCCGGATCGCATCTTCAGATGCATCAGCGGATAACCCTATATCCAAGGACAAGGGTGCCTCTCCTGTGGTGGTTATAGAGTGCTCATCTTCTAGAGGGCCGCAGATTCGGCATTCAGGATTGGATGCTGGTGACCACGGAGCCCAGCCCGAGAGGCTGGGGAGCAGTCACACAAGGAAAAAAAATTTCCAGGGAGTGTGATCAAGTCTGGAGACTTTTCTCCACATAAATATACTGGAGCTAAGGGTAAAATTATAATGCTCTAAGCTTATCAAGACCTCTGCTTCAAGGTCAGCCGGTATTGATCCAGTGGGAAAAACATCACGGCAGTCGCCCACGTAAACAGACAGGGCGACACAAGAAGCAGGAGGGCAATGGAAAAAACTGCAAGGACTTTTCGCTGGGCGGAAAATCATGTGATAGCACTGTCAGCAGTGTTTCATCCCGGGAATGGAAACTGGGAAGCAGACTTCCTCAGCAGGCACGACCGCCACCCGGGAGAGTGGAAACTTCATCGGGAAGTTTTTTCCACATGATTGTAAACCGTTGGGAAATACCAAAGGTGGACATGATGGCGTCCCGTCTGAACAAAAAACGGGACAGGTATTGCGCCAGGTCAAGAGACCCTCAGGCAATAGCTGTGGACGTTCTGGTAACACCGTGGGTGTACCAGTCGGTGTATGTGTTCCCTCCATCTGCTTCTCATACCTAAGGTGCTGAGAATTATAAGACGTAGAGGAGTAAGAACTATACTCATGGCTCCGGATTGGCCAAGAAGGACTTGGTACCCGGAACTTCAAGAGATGCTTACAGAGGTCTTATGGCCTCTGCCGCTAAGAAGGGACTTGCTTCAGCAAGTACCATGTCTGTTCCAAGACTTACCGCAGCTGCGTTTGTCGGCATGGCGGTGGAAAGCCGGATCCTAAGGGAAAAAGGCATTCCGGAAGAGGTCATTCCTACCCTGGTCAAAGCCAGAAAGGAGGTGACCGCACAACATTATCACCACATGTGGCGAAAATATGTTGCGTGGTGTGAGGCCAGGAAGGCCCCACAAAGAAATTTCAACTCGGTCGTTTCCTGCATTTCCTGCAAACAGGAGTGTCTATGGGCCTCAAATTGGGGTCCATTAAGGTTCAAATTTCGGCCCTGTCGATTTTCTTCCAAAAAGAATTGGCTTTAGTTTCTGAAGTCCAGAAGTTTGTCAAGGGAGTATTGCATATACAACCCCCTTTTGTGCCTCCAGTGGCACTGTGGGATCTCAACGTAGGTCTGGGATTCCTCAAATCACATTGGTTTAAAACCAGTCAAATCTGTGGATTTGAAGCATCTCACATGAAAAGTGACCATGCTCTTGGCCCTGGCCTGGACCAGGCGAGTGTCAAATTGGTGGTTTTTTCTCAAAAAAGCCCATATCTGTTTGTCCATTCGGACAGGGCAGAGCTGCGGATTCGTCCCCAGTTCTCTCCCTAAGGTGGTGTCAGTGTTTCACCTGAACCAGCTTATTGTGGTGCCTTGCACCTACTAGGGACTTGGAGGACTCCAAGTTGCTAGATGTTGTCAGGGCCCTGAAAATATGTTCCAGGACGGCTGGAGTCAGGAAAACTGACTTGCTGTTATCCTGTATGCACCCAACAAACTGGGTGCTCTTGCTTCTAAGCAGACTATTGCTAGTTGGATGTGTAATACAATTCAGCTTGCACATTCTGTGGCAGGCCTGCCACAGCCAAAATATGTAAATGCCCATTCCACAAGGAAGGTGGGCTCATCTTGGGCGGCTGCCCGAGGGGTCTCGGCTTTACAACTTTGCCGAGCAGCTACTTGGTCAGGGGCAAACACGTTTGCTAAATTCTACAAATTTGATACCCTGGCTAAGGAGGACCTGGAGTTCTCTCATTCGGTGCTGCAGAGTCATCCGCACTCTCCCGCCCGTTTGGGAGCTTTGGTATAATCCCCATGGTCCTTTCAGGAACCCCAGCATCCACTAGGACGATAGAGAAAATAAGAATTTACTTACCGATAATTCTATTTCTCGGAGTCCGTAGTGGATGCTGGGCGCCCATCCCAAGTGCGGATTATCTGCAATACTTGTACATAGTTACAAAAATCGGGTTATTATTGTTGTGAGCCATCTTTTCAGAGGCTCCGCTGTTATCATACTGTTAACTGGGTTTAGATCACAAGTTGTACGGTGTGATTGGTGTGGCTGGTATGAGTCTTACCCGGGATTCAAAATTCCTCCCTTATTGTGTACGCTCGTCCGGGCACAGTACCTAACTGGCTTGGAGGAGGGTCATAGGGGGAGGAGCCAGTGCACACCACCTGATCGGAAAGCTTTACTTTTGTGCCCTGTCTCCTGCGGAGCCGCTATTCCCCATGGTCCTTTCAGGAACCCCAGCATCCACTACGGACTCCGAGAAATAGAATTATCGGTAAGTAAATTCTTATTTTTTGGTGGTATTCATATTATCAGAAAAGTGTAAACATTTTCCATTGCATCAATCATGCAATGTGTGGCCCTATTGGAAATCACGGTTGTCTCTTCACCGTCGACACAGGAGTCAGTATCCGTGTCGGCGTCTGTATCTGAGGTAACGGGCGCTTTAAAGCCCCTGTATGAGACGTCTGGACATGCACAAGCTGAGTAGCCGGCTGTCTCATGTCAACCACTGTCTTTTATACAAAGCTGACACTGTCACGCAATTTCAACAGTACATCCACTCAGGTGTCGACCCCCTAGGGGGTGACAACACTATTACAGACACTCTACTCCGTCTCCACATCATTTTTCTCCTCATACATGTCGACACCAACGTACCGACACACAGCACACACACAGGGAATGCTCTGATAGAGGACAGGACCCACTAGCCCTTTGGGGAGACAGAGGGAGAGTTTGCCAGCACACACCAGAGCGCTATATATATATATACACAGGGATAACCTTATATAAGTGTTTTTCCCTTTATAGCTGCTGTATTGTTTATACTGCGCCTAATTTGTGCCCCCCTCTCTTTTTTAACCCCTTTCTGTAGTGTAGTGACTGCAGGGGAGAGCCAGGGAGCTTCCCTCCAACTGAGCTGTGAGGGAAAATGGCGCCAGTGTGCTGATGAGATAGGCTCCGCCCCTTTCTCAGCGTCCTTACCATCCTTTTTTCTGTATGTTTTGGCAGGGGTTAAATGCATCCATATAGCCCAGGAGTTATATGTGATGCATTTATTTTAGCCATATAAGGTTTTTTTTTCGATTTATTGCGTCTCAGGGCGCTGCCCCCCCCAGCGCCCTGCACCCTCAGTGACCGGAGTGTGAAGTGTGCTGAGAGCAATGGCGCACAGCTGCGGTGCTGTGCGCTACCTTATCTGAAGACAGGATCGTCTTCTGCCGCCGATTTCACCGGACCTCTTCGCTCTTCTGGCTCTGTAAGGGGGCCGGCGGCGCGGCTCCGGGACCCATCCAGGCTGAACCTGTGATCGTCCCTCTGGAGCTAATGTCCAGTAGCCTAAGAAACCCGATCCACTCTGCACGCAGGCGAGTCCGTTTCTTCTCCCCTTAGTCCCACGATGCAGTGAGCCTGTTGCCAGCAGGTCTCACTGAAAATAATAAACCTAAACTAAAACTTTCACAAAGAGCTCAGGAGAGCCCCTAGTGTGCACCCTTCTCGTCGGGCACAGAAATCTAACTGGGGCTTGGAGGAGGGTCATAGGGGGAGGAGCCAGTGCACACCAGATAGTCCTAAAGCTTTCTTTAGATGTGCCCAGTCTCCTGCGGAGCCGCTATTCCCCATGGTCCTTACGGAGTCCCCAGCATCCACTTAGGACGTTAGAGAAATCCTATTTTCTCTTACGTCCTAGGGTCCATATTAGTACCATGGGGATGTACCAAAGCTCCCAGAATGGGAGGGAGAGCGCGGAGGCTCCTGCAAGACTGCTTGACCAAACTTGAGGTCATCAGAGGCCAAAGTATCGAACTTGTAAAACGTGTTTGACCCAGACCAAGTAGCTGCTCGGCAAAGCTGTACAGCCGAGACACCCCGGGCAGCCGCCCATGAAGAGCCCACCTTACGAGTAGAGTAGGCCTTCACAGATTTTGGACACGGCAATCCTGCCATAGAATATGCATGCTGGATGGTGAACCTGATCCAGCATGAAATTGACTGCTTAGAAGCAGGACACCCAATTTTCTTGGGATCATAGAGAACAAACAGAGAGTCAGATTTTCTATGACGAGCCGTCCTCTTCACATAAATGTTCAAAGCCCTCACAACATCCAAGGCCTTTGAAGCAATTGAGGAGTCAGTAGCCACTGGCACCACAATTGGTTGGTCGATATGAAAAGCTGAAACAACCTTAGGCAGGAACTGTAAAACTGTAAAAAACTCAGAAAGTAAGAACGAAACCCCATATAAGATGAGTGAGGCTATAGGAGTGCCAAGATTAGAAGCTCAATTTTAAGGGAAAGAATAAAGAAAGCAAGTGTCTTGAATAAAAATATAGATTAAAATAATTAATTAAAAACATTTCAAATAGCAGAATTAATTATTATACTATTTTATTATAATGTTATGGTTTTAATAAATCAATTAAACACTGTGCATGTTTTATTTATATGGATTAGGATAAACTTTTTAAATAATCTTTCAAGTCTGAGTATATGTATATACACTATATACTGTATATATTTTTTATATTTTTTGCATATAATATACTTAGCATGTGTATAGAGTTCTCATAGAGTGTTTAGATATGAAATAATGTAATAACACACCACCCTTATATATGTATTCTTTTTATTAGTCATATAGATATAAGGATTAAAAGTCCCCCTATGTTTGTTTTTATGTTGTCCAGCGTGATAAATGTACTGTATCAAGCATGATCTAGAAACGAATATAAATATGTAAAGGCAAAGATGCAAGCTGAACCATCTTATGTAAGGGCGGAAGCTACAGAGCGCGGCAGCAGCAGTGAATAAATACAGTGGACGACTGTAGATTGATTACGCAGCCATCCTGAGGAAGCCTTTGACACTGACAGGCGAAATGCATTGATTGCGGAAGAATCGATCTGACTCCAGTGTTTGCAGAGACGAGAATACGGAGCCACGGAAGTCTGCCAGCAGACTACAGATCAATCCACTATACCACCGAGGACCCCCACACAGCGGCAATCGCGTTGAGGTAGGCAAAGGGTCAATCCCTAACCTAGCGCCTTTCATTGTCAGTGATATACGGGGACATTAATCACAGGACTGCAGCATCAGCATTGCCCTGCACGCAGGGACATTTGTTTGCAGTGACAGGAGAAGTCACAATACGATAGAGACTGCAATATTCAATGTGAATCACTAGATATAGAACCTATTACAATAAGGAACGACACAAAACTAAAACTTTATTTCCTTTGACCAAAGACTGTCGATATAATAGGTCATTGACATCATCCATTACCAGTGGGGTAAAACGCTTTGGCAGTGTGCCCACAGGCATTGTATATGTTTGTCCATGTGTTGCATGTTTGTTTTGTGTACCGGTACTAGGGAGGAAGTCGACAAGTAATTTAAACCCACCATTGCACTTTATATTCATTTAATTTGATTTTATATCTATTAATGCAAATAAATTGGTAATTTTATTCACAATTTCTGTCTCGTTGTGGACATTCTTTGTAGGTATAGAGCCCAATATTTACATGCTCAAGCTAGGGATGCGCTAAACACCATATCCATCATATCCACACCTGCTTGCAGGAAAAGAAGAAAACGTCCAAGTTGAAACTCCACCACAGGAAATTTCTTGGATTCAAACCAAGAAACATATTTTTTCCAAATTCAATGGTAATGTTTAGATGTTACCCCCTTTAACCTCACTCGGGATACCCTTCTGAGCTAAGATCTGGCGCTCAAACGCCATGCCGTCAAATGTAGCCATGGTAACTCTTGATAAGCGAACGGCCCCTGCATTAGCAGATCCTCCCAAAGAGGTAAGGGCCTTGGATCTTCCAACAGAAGATCCAGCAGATCCGCATACAAACCCTCCTTGGCCAGTCTGGAGCAATGAGGATTGCCAGAACCTTTGTTCTTTTTACAAGTTGAAGAACTCTTGGTATCAGAGGAAGTGGAGTGAACACATACACTGAAGTGAACACCCACGGTGTTACCAGTGCGTCCACCGCCACTGCCTGTGGGTCTCTCGACCTGAAACAGTACCTCTGCAGCTTCTTGTTGAGGTGGGAGGCTATCATGTCTATGTGAGGAACCCCCCACCAACCGGTTTTCTCCTCGAATACCTCCGGATGGAGGCCCCACTCTCCTGGATGGAGATCGTGTCTGCTGAGCAAGTCTGCTTCCCAGTTGTCTACTCCCAGAATGAAGATTTCTGACATCACCACCGCGTGTCTTTCTGCCCAGAGGAGGATTCTGGACACCTCTGACATTGCAGCCCTGCGGTCACGTTGTCCGACTGCACCTGAACAGCCCGATCCTGTAGAAGGTGTGCTGCTTGCAGAAGGCCATTGTATACGGCCCTTAGCTCCAGGATGTTTATTGGGAGAAGAGATTCTTGATTCGACCACCTTCCTTGGAAGGATTCGCCCTGAGCGACTGCTCCCCAACCTATTAGACTTGCATCCGTGGTTAGAAGGATCCAGAAGGTGTGGTAGTTGTAGCCCCAGAGGAGCAAAATCCTGGCCTTCGGTGACAGTCGTATCCTCTGGTGCATATGTAGGTGAGATCCCGACCACTGGTCCAAGAGATCCAGCTGAAAGGATCGAGCATGAAACCTTCCATACTGCAGTGCCTCATAGGAGGCAGCCATCTTTCCCAGATGGCAGATGCACTGATGGACCGATACCTGGGCAGGCTTCCAGACATCCTGGACCATTGTTTGAATCACCAATGCTTTCTCCACCGGTCGAAACACCCTCTGCACTTCCATAGGATCATCCCCAGGAAAGACAGCCTCCTTGCCGGCTCCAGATGAGACTTTGGAAGGTTCAGGATCCAACCGTGCTCCTTGAGCAGTTGAGTCGTGAAAGCAATGGATCTTAACAACTTCTCCCTGGATGACGCCTTGATCAGGAGATCATCCAGATACAGAATTATGTTCACCCCTTGCTTGCGGAGGAGAACCATCATCTCTGCCATCACCTTGGTGAAGACCCTCGGTGCCGTGGGGAGACCGAACGGCAGCACCTGAAACTGATAGTGATCGTCTAACAGTGCAAACCTGAGATATGCCTGATGCGGCGACAAAAAGGGAATGTGAACTCCCCCTCCATCAGTCCTGAGATGACAGGTCTCAGAGACTCCATCTTGAATTTGAACTCCCTGAGATAAGGGTTCAAAGATTTTAAGTTCAGAATTGGCCGTACCGAACCATCCGGCTTTGGTACCACGAAAAGGTTTGAATAGTAACCTTTGTTCCACTGGTGAGGCAGAACTGGAACAATGACCTCGGACACAACCAATTATCGGATAGCTTCCAGAAGAATTGTTCTGTCTGCCGGCAGAGCTGGCAAGCCTGATTTGAAGAAACGGTGAGGTGGGAGAGTTTGAAACCCCAGCCTGTAATCCCTGGACACTATATCCTGTCCCAAGGGTCCAGGCCAGACGACATCCACACATGGCTGAAACACTGGAGTCTTGCTCCCACTTGACCTTGCTCCAGGCTGTGCTGTCCACCGTCATGCGGAGGACTTTGAGGTACCAGAAGCAGGCTTCTGGTCTTGGGAACCTGCGGGAGCAGGCTTTTTTCCTTTAGCACGACCACCTCTGAAGAAGGTGTGAGAAGGCTTGTTCTTTCTAGGCCTCGCGGGCCGAAAGGACTGTGACGTGGCTGGTGTAAAAGGCTTCTTCATAGCCGGTGCAGCTGAGGGAAGAAAAGGAGACTTACCCGCAGTAGCCGTGGCAATCCATGCATCCAGCGCCTCCCCAAAGGGAGCCTGACCTGTATAGGATAGGCCCGTCACACTTTTCCTGGATTCTCCGTCCGCAGACCATTGGCGCAGCCAGTGACCCCTGCGAGCCGAGACAGACATGGAGGAGATCCCCGCAGCCATGGAACCCAGGTCCTTCATGGAATCTAACAGGAACCCTGCAGAATCCTGAATATTATGTAAAAATAAATCAATGTCACCTTTATGCATCGTAGTCAAGTCCTCCTGCAGAGTGATTGACCACCTGGCTATAGCTTTAGAAATCCATGCACAGGCAATAGTAGGCCGCAGTATAGCCCCTGAGACCGTGTAAATGGATTTGAGAATAACATTCACCTTGCGATCTGCCGACCCCTTCAACGCGTTAGATCCCGGGACTGGTAAAACCACCTGTTTTGACAGCCTGGAGACAGTGGCGTCAACTATCGGCGGAGACTCCCACTTCTTTCAAACTTCCTCTGGTAAGGGAAAAGCAATCAAGACCCTCTTAGGGATCTGGAATTTTTTCTCCGAATTTTCCCAGGCTTTTTCAAAGATAGCATTTAATTCCTTAGATGCTGGGAAGGTGAGAGGGGCCTTTTTACTGTCCGTGAAAAAGGTCTCCTCAACCTGCTCAGGAGTTGTGTCAGAAATATACGGCCTCAATCATCCCCGTCACCGTCTGCAGTGTCAGAATTGGTGTCCGTGTCATCCTGCATAATCTTGGCAAGTGCACGTGTGACGACATGTGATGACACAGCTGGCGCGTCGTGTCGCTCAGTGGTAAAAGACACGTGGTTACTTTCCTAGCCCTGGTCCTATACATGGACTTCACCAATTGCCAATATGTTATTAGTTCTATGTTAGGCAATATTGTATTGCATTGTGTGGTTATTATATTGTACAGTTATATTTTATCTGTTATATTTGGTATATGTAGTTTATTTGGTTATTATATATTCAATGTAATTGTTAACTGAATAAGTCTAGGCCAGAGTGTTAGTAACATAGATAAATCAGTTCATTGTAATGTAAGTCCCCTAGCTGTACACTCAGATGTGATTAGGATGAGTAGGTTATGTAGTAAACAGAATCTGTATGGAGATTCAGGTAATCTGATCCTGTGCACTCCATTGTGTACAAGAGTCCAGACACCTCGTCTCCACTCCTGACTGACCAGCTTGTGTGATGAATAGACAGGAGGGTATAACAAGAGGAGTGAGCTCTGCTGGGGAGAGAGATCTGACACAGAGAGAGAGGCAGGAGACTGACTAAGAAGTAATGTTCTGTCAGGAGCTCCAGGAGGGAATTGTCGTGTAGAATTGGATCACAGAAGTGTGCTGAACTGTGTTATAACCTATTCTGTTAATAAACCACTGTTGGTTTTTCATCTACCACCGTGACTGAGTGATTTTGAACCCAATATCCTCACATTTGGTGGCAAGCAGAGGGATCACTCAGGTTACAAGCATGGATGCAAGATATTACAGCAGATTGGAGGCAGCAGCACAATATTACAAAGACATCAAGAAGGGAGTCCTGCAAGGACTGTGTCATGGAAGAAAAATTGTAATCAATACAGTGGATACCAAGGAATCCCTAATTGGAAAACTGGCTCAATGGGACGTTGAGCACCCTTGTGATAAGGAGGAAGAAGAGGATATGGTCCAGGCCTCAGCGGAGGAGACCAGTAATGGAACCAGGGCAGTGGAGCTTGTGGTTGGAAGTTTGTCAGCATATCGGCAGGCTGGGAAGCCGGATCTTTTATTTATAGTTTCCAAAATGCAGTACATTTGGGAGTACTGGAATGAAGCTCAGTGGGAAATCAGCAGGTGGAGAGTATCCAGCATACAGGACAAGTTGTGTCATCTGGGGAATGCGTTCATGCACTGCAGAAGTGAAGCAGCCACATGGAATCTGCTGGGGGAGCCAGAGTTTGAGGAATTCAGAGAGGAAGTGATCGCCACAGTGGCCCAAATGACACAAAGGATACAATATACAGAGACGGAAGGGCAAGTGCAGAGTAAATTGCCTTCCCGGACAGAGCCAGAGGAAGTGGCATTGGATTGGGGGCCCCTGGATACCCCAGCATGGCGAGACCAGTGTTACAGGGTGGATGCGGAAAGGCACCACCTGCAACAGCTTCTCCCATACCCAAGGGAAGAAGTTGCCCAGTGGTCTATACGGAAGGAAGCACACGAAGTGAAGACAGCAGTGAGCACAATCCAGGCACCCCAGGAGGAACTGCACTACAACTTCCCTTTTGCTGAGATGGAGGATGAGGACTTAGTGAGAGAGTGTCAAGAACTGTCTGCCCAGTATGTTACACTGGAAAAGGATGACCTTGACCAGGTGGATGCAAGGAAGCACTGTCTGCAACCCGTTCTCTTCTCCCTGGGGGAATGTCACAGTGAAACACTCAGTGACCGGCCTGAGCTGTGCTATAACTGGCCATTTGCAGGCTTGGAGGATATAGAAACCATCCCAGAGTGCCAGCGAGACATTGAGGAAGAAGTTGCCACTATCACCCGACCACCACTTCAGCAACAGAGCCTCCAAGGGAATCCTTCAGGTGAGCACCAACCAGTCCTGGCTATTGAGCCATTTACAGTGTTGTGTTTGGGGGAGGCTACTGAAAATGAGAAGGAAGTGGGGTCTGTCATCCAAACACCCCAGGAGAAGATGCACTATGCCTTCCCATTGGCAGAGGTGGAAGAGGAGATCTATGCGAGGGCAGCAGTAGGTGGTAATGTCCCAACTATAACCATGGCTAGTGCAGACAGTGACTCACTTCAGGCTGATCAGCATATTCGGCTGAGGGAGGCCTATTGTGAAGCTATGTTCATGGCTGCCCCAGTTATTTTATCAGAAAAGGATGTTCAGGAAGGGCCCAGTGTATCCCCAGCTATTGTATCTCTCCCAGAAGATTCTGGAGGTCTGTTCCCATTCAGTGAACTTGATGGTAAGGAGCTGCAGTCTGAATGCCAGAATCTTCCCTATGACTCAGAGAAAATCCAGGTATCAGACCTGGTGAAAATAGCATCAGCGCAGGAACTGGAAGAGAACATGTTGCTCTACTCTAGGGCACCTGAATGTGTTTTGGACTGGCATTGTGTGCAAGGTGAAATGACTGACTCTAACCAGGACAATGGTGTTCAGCCAGGACATGTAACAGTGAATGCAGTGAATGGAGAAGGTAATGCCACTGTCCCTGTGAACCTACATCCATGTTCCAGTACAACCATGGTCGAGTTGGTGGGTACACACAAGGAAGCTGAGCAGATTGTACTCCAGGCCAAAGCATACAAGACTCAGAGTAGGATCCCACAAGTTACCCAGCCAGCCAGGCTGGAGGAAGCATTTACCCAGGATAGCACAGAAGAAACTTCTGGCATGGAGGAATCCCCATTGTGCCCTGACAATTACGATACCCATGATTCATGTTTGGGGGAGGGAAGCCACTGTCCTGATGCACCAGAGGTGATGGAAGTGGGGTTCCCAGGGAATACATTGTTGGGGAGGGAGAGTGAGGGCCCCAGAGATCAGATTTTGTTTATGGAGGAAAACTGTGACTATCTGAAATTTGAGGTTACCCAGTTGGGTGTAGGGGAATTATTAAGTCCCCAGGTGCAGTTATTGGACTTATTGAATTACACTGTTGCACATGCTGTTACCCCAACCCAGCGGCTGTCTACAAAGGGGACTTTGATTAATGTATTTGGATGGGACACCGGGGGGAAATACAAGAACTATGGACTGCTGATCACGTTTCCACCGGACCCTGGTAAGACTGTATTGATTTATGTACTGTGGGCCACACACCCACCAGACCGGGGAAAGAAATTCCCACACAAGCCTCATGACAATTACCACAGACTTTGGACCTGGGACGCTGGTGGGCTCCGTACAAACTGTAAAATGCTATTCACAAAAACCACCAGACCCACAAGAGAAACCAGCCAGTCATTGTTATGATGGGGCACAGACTGTCTGATGTAGAAGAGCATCACTGCGCTCAGCAAGCTTAAGCTACTTAGGACACAGGGCGAGAAAGTAGGGGAAGGTAATGTGACGACATGTGATGACACAGCTGGCGCGTCGTGTCGCTCAGTGGTAAAAGACACGTGGTTACTTTCCTAGCCCTGGTCCTATACATGGACTTCACCAATTGCCAATATGTTATTAGTTCTATGTTAGGCAATATTGTATTGCATTGTGTGGTTATTATATTGTACAGTTATATTTTATCTGTTATATTTGGTATATGTAGTTTATTTGGTTATTATATATTCAATGTAATTGTTAACTGAATAAGTCTAGGCCAGAGTGTTAGTAACATAGATAAATCAGTTCATTGTAATGTAAGTCCCCTAGCTGTACACTCAGATGTGATTAGGATGAGTAGGTTATGTAGTAAACAGAATCTGTATGGAGATTCAGGTAATCTGATCCTGTGCACTCCATTGTGTACAAGAGTCCAGACACCTCGTCTCCACTCCTGACTGACCAGCTTGTGTGATGAATAGACAGGAGGGTATAACAAGAGGAGTGAGCTCTGCTGGGGAGAGAGATCTGACACAGAGAGAGAGGCAGGAGACTGACTAAGAAGTAATGTTCTGTCAGGAGCTCCAGGAGGGAATTGTCGTGTAGAATTGGATCACAGAAGTGTGCTGAACTGTGTTATAACCTATTCTGTTAATAAACCACTGTTGGTTTTTCATCTACCACCGTGACTGAGTGATTTTGAACCCAATATCCTCACAGCACGTTTGTGAGAATGTACCGCAGGGGATCCTGAGGGAGCAGTATCAGACCATACAACCATAGAGGATTGCAATACCGGAGTTGCATGCTCAGTTCTTGCAACCCTTTCAGAACTCTGAGAAATAGTGCCCATAAGAGAGGATAACCACTCTGGTTCTGTAGCTGGGATTTGCGCTACAACAGTTCAATTCTGATTACATGGGAAGGGATCTTCCTGAGAAGATAAATCCTCTGCTGCATATGAAACAGAGTCTCTAGACATGTTTGCTAATACACACCATTCACCTCACATACACACAGGGTACTGGGCAGACAGAGTTTCCCCCCAAGAATGGTAGAGAGATACAGAGATTGGAGCCAACCCACACACAGCACTATTACAGGTATAGGGAGACCCTAAACCAGCGCTGACTGTGTCCCTTAATAGGTGACACAGCCTTTACACAGTCTCCCTCCCTTCTACAACCCCCCCCCCTCCCTTCTACAACCCCCTGTTACCGTACAGATAGCTGGAGTTGCACTGGAGGAACTGATCTTCCACTTGCATCCGACTGCAGGCAGGAAAATTGCGCTGAAACACTGCTGGGTCCACTCTGAGAAGCTCCGCCCCCTTAATGGCGCTGTCTTCCCGTTCTTCAAGATTATACTGTCCTGAGGTTTTTTTATGCTGGTTGAGATCCGCAGACCCCGACAGGCTGAAATGGTCAGTGTAGGGACAGGCGCCCCTCACAGCGCCGCACCTACTGTATGTGCCGCTGAGCCATCCGGGAGCACAGTTAATACTGCGCTCCTACCCTGTAGCCGCCATCTTCACACCGACCCCCCGCTTCTTAGGGGGGACGGTCACTCACTCGCCACACTTCAGCTCTGCAAGGGGGTGGTGGCATGCTGCTGGGGTGAGCGTTCCCCTGTGGTGGGGAGCGATCTATCCCCTCTGGAGCTCAATGTCCAGTCAGCGGAGGCAGTGGCTCAAACCCCGCAGGGTGGACACTGCTCCCCCCTCAGTCCCTCAATGCAGGGAGGCTTTTGCCAGCATCCTCCCCGTAAAATAAAAACTCTAAGAAAACTTTTGCTAAGAAAGCTCTGTAGTGCTCTCCTAGCTAGGACCGGCTCCTCCGGGCACATATTCTAAACTGAGTCTGGTAGGAGGGGCATAGAGGGAGGAGCCAGCCCACACTATTAAACTCTTAAAGTGTCAATGGCTCCTGGTGGACACATCTATACCCCATGGTACTAAAATGGACCCCAGAATCCTCTAGGACATAAGAGAAATAGAGTTTACACAATCGGTATGTACATACAACAATGCACAGGGTGAAATAATTATGAAATAAATGCGCTAAGCGAGAATATCTGTGGAGGTTCCTCACAAAACCTGAAATCTTTGGCAAGCTGGATCCGACCAGAACAATGTTCAAATCTCTTGGAGTTCACAGGGCTCACAAGTTCTCACAGGAAACAGGAACTATCATTAGCGATTTGGGAGTGAACTGGGAGAGAATATAAATGGGCTATGCCCAATCACGGAGCTGATTAGTAAACTAAGTGCAGCTGTCCTGCTGCACTTGCTAACATAATCTAAGCATAGGCGTGCGCATGGGGGGTGCCTGGTGCGCACAGGCACCCCCTAATGTCCGGCAACCCTTCGTATGTCACGTCTGCGATCCGATCATCGCTGTCTGTGTGCTGCTGTTGTAGCAGTGCTACTACAGCAGCACACTGATAGCGATGATTGGATCACCTCTTGCATCGCTGCCCAGGCTATTACAGTCATCCCCTCCTGCTGCGCCACCGGTCAGACTCACAGCTGAGCTCGTGGACTGTCAGCCAATCAGGAGTGGCTGCAGCAGGAGGAGCTCCTGATTGACTGATGGTCCGTGAGCTCCTGTTGGCTCGCGGTCCGGCACAACATTTAAAATGCAGTCAGTGCAGTCACTATCTCAAATTATCCAGCCCCGCACTCCCGCTTTGCTCCAGTTCACAGGCTCATGTCTATGCATGGATGCAGTAGCCTGAGTGTCTGCCGATACTGAAATCCCCGGGTGCCGATACCCACTCCCGGAGAGTCAGTGAGTGTGAGCTACTCCCCCTCCAGCTTATCATATAGGAAGCGCTGGCCGCTGGACACTACTTTCAAGCCACTTCACTGTAAGGAAGTGAGCCTGTCGGACGATTGCCATAATGTTTATGCAGTCTGTGAAGAGAGCAGGCTGTGGGGGTATTAGCAGAGTACAGAATAAACGATATCCCCAGGGACTGAGGCCAGCGCTGCAATGTTGGGAAACTTGCTGTTCTATGTTAGGAGGCTGTGCTATGCAGTAAGTACTGTACATGTACCATTGTTCCACTGTCAGGTGTATACCTTATCCTCTATCCATGAACACGTCAGTTAGGGAGAAGTTCTGGCTGTGATGAGTTGTCTGGGCTCCTTTCACTACAGCTATCACTGTGTGTGCCAGGCTGATGTGCATGGCACTTGGCACTTGTTACCATACTGGTTTGGTTGTCTATATAATGTACATGTGTTATCATATAAAAAAATCACATATTACAGAAATGAAATGGATAGTAGTTGGGCTATCACTTGATTGTAGTGTGGTGCAGTAGTTGCCTGGCCCCAGTTTCATAACATATCCTCAGCAGCAGACACTCGTATATAGACCACATCTGCTGTATCTGCCTATTTCATCTTATACTCAGGTGTAGAATGTATGTACTGCATGTCACTGCTGTAGAATATAATTTTGCTATTGAAGAGAACTGTACAATATGTATATGGGCAGACTAGATGGGCCAAGTGGTTCTTATCTGCCATCAATTTCTTTATTTCTATGTTTCTATCTACTTTCTACATAAGCACACTGGTTTATGTAGGAACAGGAATTAACCACTGCTGTTTGGGCCAATCATAGCTGCTGCTGTGCAGTTAGCTGGCAGCAGGAGATATAAAATCAGATGAGGGGAGAAGAGAGACCGTAATGGAGGACGGCGCAGGGAATTAGCTGTGGCAGAAGATGGATGACTAAAGAGAAAAGTAGAAATGACTAAGGGTGGGGGAAAGAACAGTTATGGGGTGAGGGGAGTCAAGCAAATAAAAAACTGGAAAAGGTACAGTAGAGAACAGAAAAGGGAATGAAGGAATAAAAAAAAAAGCACATGCAAGAAAAGATACACCCAAGCAGAAAAAGGAGAGCTTAGTGGAAAATGCTGTGTGGCTGAGTAAGGGGGACAACTCCGTAGTAGAGAAAAGCCCTTCCATTGGTGATAGATCACAGCATGAGCAGACCTACATTTTTTTATATTTATGTGTATCAGTGAAAGGCTGCAGCACTCACAGGTCCTGTAATCCGTATGCAGGTTATATACTTGTCCACCTCATCTTGCTAATATATGGTGCTAGGCATGCCCAGTAGGCGGTGCTAGGCACGCCACTCCAGTTGTGCACCCCCTAATAAAATGTGCTGCGCACGCCTATGAATCTAAGCAATGAGGAATGCCGTCTGCTTCTGGCGTCCCTATTGCCTAGGAGTGCGGCAGCTCCTAGGGCTCAGCATCAGCCTGTTGCTAGGCACCGGGTGGGGACCAGGAGCCCTTCCGCCCATTGCTAGGTGCTGGGCGGGGACCAGGAGACCTTACACCCAGCGTCCGCCTGTTGCTTGGCACCGGACGGGGGTCTGCGTGTGGCGTGGCAGACCGGTTCTTAGGCAACCTCTCGGCACTAACAACCCTGTAACATTGTTTTAATAGATATGTCTGAAATCCATTCATGTACACTTATCTTTGAAAAGTTCTTAAATCCATCTATGCGCCAATGACGCACCCACGGCAAGCTTATATTAAATGCCCTGCTGTCACCCAGTTACACCTGTTTAGCCACAAGTGGAGATCCGGCTGACTTCTGTGCTAATCTTTAGAGCCCCCAGATCATTTGCATGCACACAAATAGAATTTATAATAATCACCCCAATAAGTTCCAAAAAGGAGATGCAGGTAGTAGGTGTTTCAAATGGATTTGGCTGCCACGGTCCTTGTGTTTGATCTGTAAAAGTATGTCCACCTTCCACACAATGTATGGTTAATGGTAGGTACATGAAGAACAGAGAATAGTGCAGTAATCCGTTTAAAAGAGTGACTTTAATACAATGATGCACTTACAAACATTAGTAGAAAAACAGCATAATTTCCCCAGGCAAGGCACACAGCTCAGCAGTCGGTAAACCCTCAAGTCATTTTAAGATGGAAAGCTGGACAGGTGAGCGACCCCAAATCCAGATCTAAGGGGTCACAGTCAAGGGATATTACCACCATGCCACCAGGTCCTTGTACAGCAAAGTGAAGGGAAGAGAACACTTAATGCGTTTCTGTCTCAAATAGTTCTTCATCAGAAGTGTAAATCACTCTCCCAAATTATCCTATTTATACCCCCAGGTAGTGTTAGCACACCTGTTTGTGCTAATGCCGCTGTTCGGCATCCATTTCGTGCTGTGCATGTGCCGTCTGTCCGTAAACTGGGGATGCATTCCACCTCACCTGGAAATACATAATTTGCATTCCATGTAGCCGGAAGAGACGTCCTGAAAATGGAAACACCTTTGAAACAATATTGCAGTCCCGGAAGAGCCATTTTAAGCAGCGTTTCATACAAATGTATCCAGGGGTAAAAAGTCCATATAAAAGTCCATGTACAGTATATACATAAAAAATACAAAATACAACACAGGATTAAAAAACATGTCATAGCAGCAATAGTATAAAGTACAGACATGTGCAAAACGCAAAGTGATTCGAACAGGTGTCCGTGTTGAGAGAAAGACAAATAAAAATATGTAGTTTCATAAAAAGGGATATGGCTACAAGATATTAATTTAGGTATGAAAACATTTTAATTCGAAGTCAACGTTGAGCCCTTCGGGGACAAGGGTCCTCAAACGGTGAATCCATTAAATTTCCATTTGAGAAAGTATTTTATCCAAATCTCCATTACGCCATAAAGGTCAAATCTGTTGTATCCCTATAACATTATTTATATGACATTCATTGGAATTATGCATTCTTTTAAACTGAGTGGAGACAGTATGGGAATACATGTACTGTATACATGTTCTGCCATTCTCACTCTAAGACACCTTGTGGTCTTATCCACATAAAATAAACCACACGTACACTCCAAGATGTATATCACATTCTTGGAGTGACAGGTTATGAATTCTTTAATTGGATACACCTGGTTATTCACATTAAAATCCACTTGTTTACGTTGTTTATCTTTCACTGTTTTGCACATTAAACATGATCCACATTTGTGAAAGCCCTTAGTTCTAATGCTTTGTCTAGTTTCTTGTTCTATATTCCTTTTGACCAAGTGGTCTTTTAATGCGGGAGCGTTTCTGTATATAAATGATGGTTGGTCTGGTATAGGTTGGCCCAAAACCGTATTTAATTTCAAGATACTCCAATTCTTTTTAACAATTTTTTCTATATCTTTGAAACATGTGTTATACTGGTTAATAAATGCCCATTGAATTCTGTCATCCATTTTTGGTTCTTCATGTTTAACTCTTCGATTCTTTCTCTCTACCTGGTCAATTTTATTTCTAACTTTGTTAGAATATTTGATGGATATCCTTTCACCCTAAACCGCTTAGAAAGTATGTCCAACTGTTCATCACAAATGTTTTGTTCTGTGCAGTTCCTTTTTATCCTAGAAAACTGTCCGAAAGGAATTCCAACCAACCAGATTTTATGGTGCTGACTTGTCCTCTCAATAAAATTATTGCAATTTACGATAAGTCAATATATGAAGAGAGCCATGTTTGACATAAATGCTTAAATGTAAAAGGCACACTTTGTCCCTACTCTGGTCAAATGTTAGCGAGATAGACATGGTATTAGAATTTAAAAAAATACAAAATTTCAGTGAAGATTTCGCATCACCACTCCATATAAAAAAGATATCATCAATACAACAATGCCAGGACACCAGGTTCACCACCAGGGTATCACTGGTCTATATTGTATGCTCCTCCCAGTGAGCCATGAATAAATTAGCATAACTGGGGGTGAACCTGGTGCCCATACCAGTTCCTACCATTTGAAGATAAAGTGATCCATCATAATAGAAATATTTAAAAGAATAAATGTAATACTGTCAATAATAAAATGCATTAGTGCTTCACTCATATTAGTTTTATCAAGGAAGTAAGAGACAACTGTTATTCCCTTATATATTTCAATTATAGAATGTAGTGTTTTAATATCAGCACAGCAAAGGAAATTATTTTCTTTCCAGGCGACATCAGATATTTTGTGTTAGACATCCCATGTATCCTTTAGGTAGGCCCTAGTGGACTGAACAATTGGCTGCAAATACTGTAGGAATCAATTATTGCAGATAATTTGCTAGTAAGACTATTACAGCCTGATATTATAGGCTCCCCGTGGGATTTAAAGGGTCCTTATGCACTTTCGGAAGTGTCTAAATAGTAGGTATGGATGGATTTTTTATATTTAAAAATTTAATTTTTTTTCTTGGAAATCAAACCATCATTTAATGCTTTTATCGTGAGTTCTCTCAAAGCATTTTCAATCCTTAAAGTTGGGTCACCCTTTCATTTTTTATACGTGTTACCCTCATATGTGTTACCCTGTGAGGAACAGGTATTAGTCCCCACAATTACCATCTCGAAGAAACACGGAGAGGGAAAAGGGGGTGGACACAGCAAAAATAAAAACAGAAATAAAAATAGGAAAAAGTCAACATTGGAGGTGAATTATGACCTCTCTGCTGATAACATTAAAGAGGATCAGGAGGTAAAGATATTCAATCTTAGTGATAGGGTTTTAACTGAATATGAATGTTGTGTCTTGAAAAAAGGACTAAAACATGCCCCGTCGTATCAACAAAATTCCTTTGATGTATTCTTGGACATACAGTAGTATGTAAGGAAATTAACTGTTAAAAGGTTTTTCCCGACTAAAGAAAAAGAGGAGGGAGAGTGCAAACCCCTGACACCTCAAAAAGGTAACTTTAAACTAGAGATGTGCACTTGAAATTTTTCGGGTTTTGTGTTTTGGTTTTGGGTTCGGTTCCGCGGCCGTGTTTTGGGTTCGACCGCGTTTTGGCAAAACCTCACCGATTTTTTTTTGTCGGATTCGGGTGTGTTTTGGATTCGGGTGTTTTTTTCAAAAAACCCTAAAAAACAGCTTAAATCATAGAATTTGGGGGTCATTTTGATCCCAAAGTATTATTAACCTCAAAAACCATAATTTCCACTCATTTTCAGTCTATTCTGAATACCTCACACCTCACAATATTATGTTTAGTCCTAAAATTTGCACCGAGGTCGCTGGATGACTAAGCTAAGCGACCCTAGTGGCCGACACAAACACCTGGCCCATCTAGGAGTGGCACTGCAGTGTCACGCAGGATGGCCCTTCCAAAAAACACTCCCCAAACAGCACATGACGCAAAGAAAAAAAGAGGCGCAATGAGGTAGCTGTGTGAGTAAGCTAAGCGACCCTAGTGGCCGACACAAACACCTGGCCCATCTAGGAGTGGCACTGCAGTGTCACGCAGGATGGCCCTTCCAAAAAACACTCCCCAAACAGCACATGACGCAAAGAAGAAAAAAAGAGGCGCAATGAGGTAGCTGTGTGAGTAAGATAAGCGACCCTAGTGGCCGACACAAACACCTGGCCCATCTAGGAGTGGCACTGCAGTGTCACGCAGGATGGCCCTTCCAAAAAACACTCCCCAAACAGCACATGACGCAAAGAAGAAAAAAAGAGGCACAATGAGGTAGCTGTGTGAGTAAGCTAAGCGACCCTAGTGGCCGACACAAACACCTGGCCCATCTAGGAGTGGCACTGCAGTGTCACGCAGGATGGCCCTTCCAAAAAACAATCCCCAAACAGCACATGACGCAAAGAAGAAAAAAAGAGGCGCAATGAGGTAGCTGTGTGAGTAAGCTAAGCGACCCTAGTGGCCGACACAAACACCTGGCCCATCTAGGAGTGGCACTGCAGTGTCACGCAGGATGGCCCTTCCAAAAAACACTCCCCAAACAGCACATGACGCAAAGAAGAAAAAAAGAGGCGCAATGAGGTAGCTGTGTGAGTAAGATAAGCGACCCTAGTGGCCGACACAAACACCTGGCCCATCTAGGAGTGGCACTGCAGTGTCACTCAGGATGGCCCTTCCAAAAAACACTCCCCAAACAGCACATGACGCAAAGAAAAATGAAAGAAAAAAGAGGTGCAAGATGGAATTGTCCTTGGGCCCTCCCACCCACCCTTATGTTGTATAAACAGGACATGCACACTTTAACCAACCCATCATTTCAGTGACAGGGTCTGCCACACGACTGTGACTGAAATGACGGGTTGGTTTGGACCCCCACCGAAAAAGAAGCAATTAATCTCTCCTTGCACAAACTGGCTCTACAGAGGCAAGATGTCCACCTCATCATCATCCTCCGATATATCACCGTGTACATCCCGCTCCTCACAGATTATCAATTCGTCCCCACTGGAATCCACCATCTCAGCTCCCTGTGTACTTTGTGGAGGCAATTGCTGCTGGTCAATGTCTCCACGGAGGAATTGATTATAATTAATTTTAATGAACATCATCTTCTCCACATTTTCTGGAAGTAACCTCGTACGCCGATTGCTGACAAGGTGAGCGGCGGCACTAAACACTCTTTCGGAGTACACACTTGTGGGAGGGCAACTTAGGTAGAATAAAGCCAGTTTGTGCAAGGGCCTCCAAATTGCCTCTTTTTCCTGCCAGTATAAGTACGGACTGTCTGACGTGCCTACTTGGATGCGGTCACTCATATAATCCTCCACCATTCTTTCAATGGTGAGAGAATCATATGCAGTGACAGTAGACGACATGTCCGTAATCGTTGTCAGGTCCTTCAGTCCGGACCAGATGTCAGCATCAGCAGTCGCTCCAGACTGCCCTGCATCACCGCCAGCGGGTGGGCTCGGAATTCTGAGCCTTTTCCTCGCACCCCCAGTTGCGGGAGAATGTGAAGGAGGAGATGTTGACAGGTCGCGTTCCGCTTGACTTGACAATTTTGTCACCAGCAGTTCTTTGAACCCCAGCAGACTTGTGTCTGCCGGAAAGAGAGATCCAAGGTAGGTTTTAAATCTAGGATCGAGCACGGTGGCCAAAATGTAGTGCTCTGATTTCAACAGATTGACCACCCGTGAATCCTTGTTAAGCGAATTAAGGGCTCCATCCACAAGTCCCACATGCCTAGCGGAATCGCTCCCTTTTAGCTCCTCCTTCAATGCCTCCAGCTTCTTCTGCAAAAGCCTGATGAGGGGAATGACCTGACTCAGGCTGGCAGTGTCTGAACTGACTTCACGTGTGGCAAGTTCAAAAGGTTGCAGAACCTTGCACAACGTTGAAATCATTCTCCACTGCGCTTTAGACAGGTACATTCCACCTCCTATATCGTGCTCAATTGTATAGGCTTGAATGGCCTTTTGCTGCTCCTCCAGCCTCTGAAGCATATAGAGGGTTGAATTCCACCTCGTTACCACTTCTTGCTTCAGATGATGGCAGGGCAGGTTCAGGCATTTTTGGTGGTGCTCCAGTCTTCTGTACGTGGTGCCTGTACGCCGAAAGTGTCCCGCAATTCTTCTGGCCACCGACAGCATCTCTTGCACGCCCCTGTCGTTTTTTAAAAAATTCTGCACCACCAAATTCAAGGTATGTGCAAAACATGGGACGTGCTGGAATTTGCCCATATTTAATGCACACACAATATTGCTGGCGTTGTCCGATGCCACAAATCCACAGGAGAGTCCAATTGGGGTAAGCCATTCCGTGATGATCTTCCTCTGTTGCCGTAAGAGGTTTTCAGCTGTGTGCGTATTCTGGAAACCGGTGATACAAAGCGTAGCCTGCCTAGGAAAGAGTTGGCGTTTGCGAGATGCTGCTACTGGTGCCGCCGCTGCTGTTCTTGCGCCGGGAGTCCATACATCTACCCAGTGGGCTGTCACAGTCATATAGTCCTGACCCTGTCCTGCTCCACTTGTCCACATGTCCGTGGTTAAGTGGACATTGGGTACAACTGCATTTTTTAGGACACTAGTGAGTCTTTTTCTGACGTCCGTGTACATTCTCGGTATCGCCTGCCTAGAGAAGTGGAACCTAGATGGTATTTGGTAACGGGGGCACACTACCTCAAGAAATTGTCTAGTTCCCTGTGAACTAACGGCGGATACCGGACGCACGTCTAACACCAACATAGTTGTCAAGGCCTCAGTTATCCGCTTTGCAACAGGATGACTGCTGTGATATTTCATCTTCCTCGCAAAGGACTGTTGGACAGTCAATTGCTTGGTGGAAGAAGTAAAAGTGGGCTTACGACTTCCCCTCTGGGATGACCATCGACTCCCAGCAGCAACAACAGCAGCGCCAGCAGCAGTAGGCGTTACACGCAAGGATGCATTGGAGGAATCCCAGGCAGGAGAGGACTCGTCAGAATTGCCAGTGACATGGCCTGCAGGACTATTGGCATTCCTGGGGAAGGAGGAAATTGACACTGAGGGAGTTGGTGGGGTGGTTTGCGTGAGCTTGGTTACAAGAGGAAGGGATTTACTGGTCAGTGGACTGCTTCCGCTGTCGCCCAAAGTTTTTGAACTTGTCACTGACTTATTATGAATGCGCTGCAGGTGACGTATAAGGGAGGATGTTCCGAGGTGGTTAACGTCCTTACCCCTACTTATTACAGCTTGACAAAGGCAACACATGGCTTGACAAATGTTGTCCGCATTTCTGGTGAAATACTTCCACACCGAAGAGCTGATTTTTTTGGTATTTTCACCAGGCATGTCAACGGCCCTATTCCTCCCACGGACAACAGGTGTCTCCCCGGGTGCCTGACTTAAACAAACCACCTCACCATCAGAATCCTCCTTGTCAATTTCCTCCCCAGCGCCAGCAACACCCATATCCTCCTCATCCTGGTGTACTTCAACACTGACATCTTCAATCTGACTATCAGGAACTGGACTGCGGGTGCTCCTTCCAGCACTTGCAGGGGGCGTGCAAATGGTGGAAGGCGCATGCTCTTCACGTCCAGTGTTGGGAAGGTCAGGCATCGCAACCGACACAATTGGACTCTCCTTGTGGATTTGAGATTTCGAAGAACGCACAGTTCTTTGCGGTGCTTTTGCCAGCTTGAGTCTTTTCAGTTTTCTAGCGAGAGGCTGAGTGCTTCCATCCTCATGTGAAGCTGAACCACTAGCCATGAACATAGGCCAGGGCCTCAGCCGTTCCTTGCCACTCCGTGTGGTAAATGGCATATTGGCAAGTTTATGCTTCTCCTCCGACAATTTTATTTTAGATTTTGGAGTCCTTTTTTTACTGATATTTGGTGTTTTGGATTTTACATGCTCTGTACTATGACATTGGGCATCGGCCTTGGCAGACGACGTTGCTGGCATTTCATCGTCTCGGCCATGACTAGTGGCAGCAGCTTCAGCACGAGGTGGAAGTGGATCTTGATCTTTCCCTAATTTTGGAACCTCAACATTTTTGTTCTCCATATTTTAATAGGCACAACTAAAAGACACAGAGGTAGCTACAGCCGTGAACTACCGTACTGTGTCTGCTGCTAATATAGACTGGATGATAATGAGATGAAATCAATATATATATATATTATCACTAGTACTGCAGCCGGACAGGTATATATATTTATTATGTAATGACTGATGATGGACCTGCTGGACACTGTCAGCTCAGCAGCACCGCAGACTGCTACAGTAAGCTACTATAGTAGTATGTATAAAGAAGAAAGAAAAAAAAAAACCACGGGTAGGTGGTATACAATTATGGATGGACCAGCGACTGCCGACACAGAGGTAGCTACAGCCGTGGACTACCGTACTGTGTCTGCTGCTAATATAGACTGGATGATAATGAGATGAAATCAATATATATATATATATAATATCACACTAGTACTGCAGCCGGACAGGTAGATATATTTATTATGGAATGACTGATGACGGACCTGCTGGACACTGTCAGCTCAGCAGCACCGCAGACTGCTACAGTAAGCTACTATAGTAGTATGTATAAAGAAGAAAGAAAAAAAAAAAACACGGGTAGGTGGTATACAATTATGGATGGACCAGCGACTGCCGACACAGAGGTAGCTACAGCCGTGGACTACCGTACTGTGTCTGCTGCTAATATAGACTGGATGATAATGAGATGAAATCAATATATATATATATATAATATCACACTAGTACTGCAGCCGGACAGGTAGATATATTTATTATGGAATGACTGATGACGGACCTGCTGGACACTGTCAGCTCAGCAGCACCGCAGACTGCTACAGTAAGCTACTATAGTAGTATGTATAAAGAAGAAAGAAAAAAAAAAAAACACGGGTAGGTGGTATACAATTATGGATGGACCAGCGACTGCCGACACAGAGGTAGCTACAGCCGTGGACTACCGTACTGTGTCTGCTGCTAATATAGACTGGATGATAATGAGATGAAATCAATATATATATATATATATATATATAATATCACACTAGTACTGCAGCCGGACAGGTAGATATATTTATTATGTAATGACTGATGACGGACCTGCTGGACACTGTCAGCTCAGCAGCACCGCAGACTGCTACAGTAAGCTACTATAGTAGTATGTATAAAGAAGAAAGAAAAAAAAAAAACCACGGGTAGGTGGTATACAATTATGGATGGACCAGCGACTGCCGACACAGAGGTAGCTACAGCCGTGGACTACCGTACTGTGTCTGCTGCTAATATAGACTGGATGATAATGAGATGAAATCAATATATATATATATATATAATATCACACTAGTACTGCAGCCGGACAGGTAGATATATTTATTATGTAATGACTGATGACGGACCTGCTGGACACTGTCAGCTCAGCAGCACCGCAGACTGCTACAGTAAGCTACTATAGTAGTATGTATAAAGAAGAAAGAAAAAAAAAAACCACGGGTAGGTGGTATACAATTATGGATGGACCAGCGACTGCCGACACAGAGGTAGCTACAGCCGTGGACTACCGTACTGTGTCTGCTGCTAATATAGACTGGATGATAATGAGATGAAATCAATATATATATATATATAATATCACTAGTACTGCAGCCGGACAGGTATATATATTTATTATGTAATGACTGATGACGGACCTGCTGGACACTGTCAGCTCAGCAGCACCGCAGACTGCTACAGTAAGCTACTATAGTAGTATGTATAAAGAAGAAAGAAAAAAAAAAAAACACGGGTAGGTGGTATACAATTATGGATGGACCAGCGACTGCCGACACAGAGGTAGCTACAGCCGTGGACTACCGTACTGTGTCTGCTGCTAATATAGACTGGATGATAATGAGATGAAATCAATATATATAATATTATATCACACTAGTACTGCAGCCGGACAGGTAGATATATTTATTATGTAATGACTGATGACGGACCTGCTGGACACTGTCAGCTCAGCAGCACCGCAGACTGCTACAGTAAGCTACTATAGTAGTATGTATAAAGAAGAAAGAAAAAAAAAAACCACGGGTAGGTGGTATACAATTATGGATGGACCAGCGACTGCCGACACAGAGGTAGCTACAGCCGTGGACTACCGTACTGTGTCTGCTGCTAATATAGACTGGATGATAATGAGATGAAATCAATATATATATATATATATATAATATCACTAGTACTGCAGCCGGACAGGAATATATATTTATTATGTAATGACTGATGACGGACCTGCTGGACACTGTCAGCTCAGCAGCACCGCAGACTGATACAGTAAGCTACTATAGTAGTATGTATAAAGAAGAAAGAAAAAAAAAAAACACGGGTAGGTGGTATACAATATTATATATATATTATATACAATTATATATATATATATATATATATTAAACTCACTGGTGGTGATTATTAAACTGGTGGTCAGGTCACTGGTCACACTATCAGCAACTTGCAAGTAGTACTCCTAAGCAGACAATCACAATATATATTATACTGGTGGTCAGTGTGGTCACAATGGCAGTGTGGCACTCTGGCAGCAAAAGTGTGCACTGTACGTTATATGTACTCCTGAGTCCTGCTCTCAGACTCTAACTGCTCCCCACTGTCAGTGTCTCCCCCACAAGTCAGATAATACAGTCACACTATCTATCACTTCAGCAAGTAACTACTAGTACTCCTAATGCTCCCCAAAATTACTACTGTGTCTCTCTCTACTGTCTCACTCTCTTCTCTATAAACGGAGAGGACGCCAGCCACGTCCTCTCCCTATGAATCTCAATGCACGTGTGAAAATGGCGGCGACGCGCGGCTCCTTATATAGAATCCGAGTCTCGCGATAGAATCCGAGCCTCGCGAGAATCCGACAGCGGGATGATGACGTTCGGGCGCGCTCGGGTTAACCGAGCAAGGCGGGAAGATCCGAGTCGCTCGGCCCCGTGTAAAAAAAACTGAAGTTCGGGCGGGTTCGGATTCCGAGGAACCGAACCCGCTCATCTCTACTTTAAACCCCCTTCAATCTTTTATCCAAGAATTTGATGCCTTAAAATCTCTCAAAGAGGATAAAAACTTAATTACCAAACATGTCGATAAGGGGGGGCAGGGTAGTTTTAATGAATAAAGAAACATACAGTATATAGGAAATTTCCAAACAACTTAATGAGGGTAACACGGAGTTTCAGTGGAGTTTCAATGGAGTTTCCAGGACGTCTCTTCTGGGCTATATGGAATGCAAATTACGTATTTCCGGGTGAGGTGGAACACATCCCTGGTTTCCAGAAAGACGGCGCATGCGCAGCACGGAATGGATGGTGTACATCGGCATTAGCACAAACAGGTGTGCTAACACTATCTGGGGCTATAAATAGGATGATTTTGGAGAGTGATTTACACTTCTGATGAAGGACTATTTGATTCAGAAACGAGTTAAGTGTTCTCTCCCTTCGCTTTGCAATACAAGGACCTGGTGGTGCAGTGGTAATATTCCTTGACTGTGACCCCTTATATCCGGATTTGGGATCGCTCACCTGTCCAGTTTTCCATCTTAAAAGCACTTGAGGGTTTACCGAATGCTGAGCTGTGTGCCTTTCCTGGGGAATTTTTGATATGCTGTTTGACTACTAATGTTTATAAGTGGATCATTGTGGGTTTTGAGCTACTCTGAAATGACACAAAAAATTTTTGCAGGCGCTCTGCGAAACAACCGTTTGCACTTCTGCTAAGCTAGAATACACTCCCAGTGGGCGGCGGCATAGCGTTTGCATGGCTGCTAAAAAACTGCTAGTGAGCGATCAACTCGGAATAACCCCCCATTGTATTTTACAGATCAAACACAAGGACTGTGACAACCAAATCCATTTTAAATACCTATTACCTGCATCTCCTTTTTGGAACATATTGGGGTGATTATTGTAAATTCTATTTGTGTGCATGCAAATGCTCTGTCACCAATTTTAGGTACTGTTTATATCCTAAGAGCGCTATTTGTGTCAAGTAACTTTTTCTGCATTTATATTATTTCTTTGGATTGTTTTGGATGTACACTCATGATATGTGTACTATAGCTGCACATTGTGGATTTAATTGCGCACTGACTGTCTCACCTTTTTCACTTTATAGAGCCTACAGACCAGCAAATATAAGTGTATTTGCCTTGGACAGCCTTGGATGTATGAAGTGAAAAAACCCAATCGCAGCCACTTGTGTGTGACTCTGAATTTACATATACCACGACAGCTGTGTACTGTATTTCATTAATCTTTCATGGACAGGATGAAGGATCGTCTGTATCGTAATGTTATGCTTTCAAAACACTGAGTCACAAGCTCAAACCATACTTTACTACTTTTACTTGGTGCTCATGGCGCTCTTGGGGATATCCAGTGGTAGGTAATGTAGGAGGTGGTTAGGGACTTGTTTGGTGCTGCAAATAACTTCCTTATAGGCTCATCCCACCTACATTTCAGTGAAAGGCTCTCAAATTCCTTAGAGGCCCTGGTACAACTGACCCAAATTTGGGAGGCTCCTGGACTTTGTAGGTGTATGGCTAAGAACTCAAAACTAAGTATGTCTCAAACACTGCTCTCAAGACTGACATGCAAACTAAAAACATCCTTCCATATTCATTCTACAGTTCCAGGGATACCCGTGGGAAAGGGTATTTACTGGACTGAATTCTCCTACCTCCGAACATATATTAATCATGATTTTTCTCTTACGTCCTAGTGGATACTGGGGTCCACATTAGTACCATGGGGTATAGACGGGTCCACTAGGAGCCTTGGGCACTTTAAGAAATCAATAGTGTGCACTGTCTTCTCCCTCTATGCCCCTCCTACCAGACTCAGTTTAGAAAAATTGCCCGAGAGGAGCCGGTCACACTTAGGGAAGCTCCTGAAGAGTTTTCTACAATTTATTTTCTGTTTGTTTTTTTACAGGCATTGCTGGGTGGCACCAGCACGCCATGTTCGTGGGACTTAGGGGGGAGAACAGCTCAACTTCCCAGAGAGTTAATGGTCCTGTTACTCCGCTGACAGGACACTGAGCTCCTGAGGGAGGCATTCGCAAGCCCCACCACGGCGAGCATACCCTCCCGCAGCACGCCGTCACCCCTAACAGAGCCAGAAGGAAAAAGAGTGGTGAGTAGAACGCCGGCGTCCTGGTTAGCGGGTCGCAGGCGGGACTGGCAGCACAAGAGTAGGAGTGCAGGCTGCGCTCCAGTAGGCTTAGGGGACACGCTGTGAGTGGAGCACTGAGCCACCAGTGATACCCACACTGGCACATACCTAACAGGGGTTCTAACCCTATGTTATATTAAAAACACCTCAGGCCAGTTTAAAAAAAGAACAGGGAAGCCGCGCGCAATTATAGGGGCGGGGCTTCACTATGAGTGGATCAGCAGCTCACCAGTGCCATTTTCCCTCTGCAGCTTGTACTGACAGGAATCACAGGGAAGTGCTGCTCCTCCATGAAGAATCCACGTTTCCTCAGCTGTACGAGGGGGCCTTAGAAGGGGGGGGTGTAGGTTACTAAGCGCTATTAAAAGACTTAGTGAGGCAACCCAGTTGAGTTTTTACTCTGCCAAAAGGGCGTGGTGTGGCTGGCTCCTTTATCTGTGACTCCCAACGGGCTCTGTGTGGGTATACTGTGTTTTCATCTTCTGTGTTTGTTTGGGTGTGTGTGTGTGTCCCTTCATGTTACCATGTCCAGGGACTGTGTTTCCTGCACAGCAGAGTGTATGTCCTCCCCCGGAGACTCACTACTGTGTACCCAGAATAGTTCACATTCTCAGGCTAGTGGGGCAGAACCCCCATGGTTAGATTCCATTAAAGGGATGATATCTAATAATTCTACTAAATGATCCCATACTGAGGAAGAGACGCAATACTTAAGACAGTCTATGGATGACCTGATGAATAGAGATTCAGTTCCATTACCAGCATCTCCGGCCCCTGCCATTTGCTCACAAAAGCGTATTCTGGCCCAGCTCATGCAGGCTGATACTGATGAATATACATCAGACCAAGGGGAGGGTGAAGTGGATGCGAGTGTGGGGATGCTGTCCTGTCACAAGGCATCCTTAAAGGACATGGCTGACCGCAAAATAGAGACCACTCTCAAATCTTTATATACTGCAGCTGGGGTGGCCCAGAGACCCACTATAGCTTGTGCATGGATCACTAGGGCCATTGCTAAATGGTCAGGTAACCTAATTGATGGATTAGATTCCTCACCCAGGGGGGAGATAAATTTTACTCCTACAGCATATTCAGGACTCTGCTACCTTTATGGTGGAGGCCATAAAGGAAATTGGTTTGCTCAACGCATGCACCACAGCCATGGTAGTGTCAGCATGCAGGGGCTTGTGGCTGCGCCAGTGGACTGTGGGTGCGGATTCCAGAAAAGCTGTAGAAAGCCTACCATTCACAGGTGAGGTCCTTTTTGGAGATGATCGGATAAGTGGATATCCAGGGCTATGGCGGGTAAGTCTACATACTTTCTTTCTGCAGCACCCCAAGCTAGGAAAACCTACTCTGCCCCAACTCTGCAGTCCTTTTGGACAGCAAAGTTTAAAGGCAAACCCAAAGGTTCTTCTACAGCCTTCAAAGGCAATAATGGTAAACCCAGAAAACCAGCAGCTGCAGGTTCTCAGGAACAGACCTCCGGGTGTGCTTCCTCAAAGCCTTCAGCATGACGGTGGACCGCACTGTCTGAAAGACAGGCAGGTGGGAGCCCGGTTACATAATTTCAGTCACGTTTGGGCAACATCATGCCAGGATCCCTGGGTCAAAGACCTTATCGCCCAGGGATACAGACTGGAGTTTCAGGAACTCCCATCTCACAGATTCTTCAAATCAGGCTTACCAGCTTCTCCAGAAGCAGGTATGACTTTGCAGGCAGCAATTAAGAAACTGGTACAAAATCAGGTCATTGTCCCAGTTCCACTTCAACTACAAAACAAGGGTTATTACTCCAACCTCTAATACCGAAAACCCAGAGACGGATTCACAAAGAAAAAAAGTTCCTTTGTGGAGCACTCTTTTATGTGTATAATTGGTAAATAATTTTAATAAAACATAACTTTTATTCACTCTCATTCATAAAAACTTTCTAGACATAATCATACAATATAAATGTAATAAAAACATATATACGCTCACCAAAATAATAATGGTGGTGGTGGTATTTTAAAGCATCAAATGGTTAAATACCTATAACACATCAATACACCAATAATTGAACTTAAATTATAGAGCTTTAAATGCTGTTTCATAATCATCTCCAGCTGACGATACGCTTGAAATTCAGTCTTGATGATTTCTCATGTGGTTCCTTCATATGCTAACTGTTAGTAACATTCATGAAATTCTGAACAGTACACCGCAGATACTGCTTTGGAACATACTAACATAATTTGATGTTTGACATGAAAACTAACCAGAAGGTCACGTTACTGCTTGTTTCTTATAACAGTTGTTGTAATAATGGTAGAGATGATGTTTCTCTTCTGCAAACAGGGAGTGAACATAATACTGTACCTGGATGACCTGCTGATAAAAGCACCATCCAAGTAGAGTTTGTTGGACAGCATTGCTCTCTCAATCCGACTACTCCAGGATACCAGGTGGATTCTGAACCTACCAAAATCCCACCTGGAACCAGCACGGAGGCTTCCGTTCCTGGGGATGATACTGGATACAGAGAAACAGAAGGTATTCCTTCCATTGGAAAAGGCATTGGTAATCCAGTCAATGGTGCAAAATGTTCTAAAACTAACCCGGATATCGGTGCATCTATGCATTCGCCTTCTGGGAAAGATGGTAGCAGGAAGGTTTCATGCAAGGCCCTTCCAGCTGGATCTGTTGGACAAATGGTCCGGATCGCATCTTCACATGCACCAGAGGATACGTCTGTCACTAAAAGCCAGGATTTATCTTCTGTGGTGGCTTCAAACTTCTCACCTGACCGAGGGTCGAAGGTTCGGATTCAAAATTGGCTTCTGCTAACCACAGACGCAAGCCTCAGAGGTTGGGGAGCAGTCATTCAGGGGGAACAGTTAAAAAAAAATGGTCAAGTCAGGAAACCATCCTTCCGATCAATGTTCTGGAGCTAAGGGTTATATACAATGCCCTTCTACAGGCATTGCATCTTTTTCAAGATCACGCCATTCAAGTTCATTCGGACAAAGAGGGTCATTCCGAGTTGATCGCTATCTGAAAATGTTCTCTGCGCAGCGATGAAGCAAAAAAAACAGCACTTCTGCGCATGCGTATGCGGCGCAATGGGCACGCGCGATGTACTTTCACAACGGCCGATGTGTTTTTACACAAGGTCTAGCAAAGCTTTTCAGTCACACTGCTGGCCGCAGAGTTATTGACAGGAAAAGGGAGTTTCTGGGTGTCAACTGACTGTTTTCAAGGAGTGTTCGAAAAAATTCAGGCGTGCCAGGAAAAACGCAGGCGTGCCTGGGAGAATACAGTGACGTCAAATCCGGAACTGAATAGTCTGAAGTGATCGCAAGCTAGGAGTAGGGCTGGAGCTACTCTAAACCTGCACAATTTTTTTTGTAGTCGCTCTGCGATTGTTTAATTCGCACTTCTGCTAAACTAAGATACAGTCCCAGATATCGGCGGCCTAGCGTTTGCATGACTGCTAAAAACTGCTAGCGAGCGATCATCTCGGAATGACCCCCAATGTGATGGCAGTAACATACATAAGCCGACAGGGCAGAATAAAGAGCAGAGCAGCAATTTCAGAGGTAACATATATTCTCCTCTGGGCAGAAAGACACACGGTGGCACTGTTGACGATCTTCATTCCGGGAGTAGACAACTGGGAAGCAGACTTCCTCAGCAGACACGACCTCCACCACAGGTATTTGAGTCCTTGACACGTCAGTGGGAAATTCCACAAAGAGACATGATGGTCTCTCATCTCAACAAGAAGCTCAGGTGGTATTGTTCCAGGTAGAGGGACCCACAAGCAGTGGCGGTGGACACTCTGGTGACTCCATGGGTCTAACAGATGGTTTACGTGTTTCCACCTATTCTATTGAGCCCCAGAATTCCCCAAAAGAATAAAAAGGGAAAAGGTTGAAGCAATTCTCATTGCTCCGGACTGGCCAAGAAGGGCCTGGTACGCGGATCTACTAGAGATGGACCCGTGGACTCTGGCTCTTCTGAAGGATCTTCTACAACAGGGGGCATTCGTCTATTCAGACTTAACGTGGCTACGTTTGATGGCATGGAGGTTGAACGTCAAATCCTAGCCCGGAAGGTAATTCTGGATAAGGTTATTCCAACCCTGATCCAAGCTAGGAAAGGGGTAATGTCTAAAGATTACCACAGTATTTGGAAGAAATATGTCTCGTAGTGTGAAAACCGGAAATTTCCTACAGTGGAATTTCAACTGAGACGTTTTCTCCTTTTTCTACAGTAAGGTGTGGATGTGGGCCTACGTTTGGGCTTCTTAAAAGTCCAGATTTTGGCATTATCCATTTCTTCCAGAAACAATTGGCTTCCCTCTCTGAGGTTCTGACGTTCTTGAAGGGTGTTCTGCACATCCAACCGCCCTTTGTGCCTCCCACGGCACCTTGGGATCTCAACATGGTGTTTCTACAATCAGAATGGTTTGAGCCTTTACAGGAGGTTGACATAAAGTTTTCTACATGGAAGACCGTTACACTGTTGGCCAGGCGTGTGTCAGAACTGGGGGCCTTGTCTCAAAAGCTCCTATTTGAATTTTCATAGACCTGAACTCAGAACTCGTCAGCAATTTCTTCCTAAGGTGTTGACAGTGTTTCATATCAACCAACCTATTGTGGTTCCGGTGCTTACGGACACCTCAGCTACCTCAAAGTCCTTGGATGTAGTGAGGGCTTTGAAGAGCTATGTGAAGCGGACAGCTCGTCACAGAAAATCTGACTCGCTGTTTGTTCTCTATGATCCCAATAAAATTGGGTGTCCTACTTCAAAGCAGTCTATTGCTCACTGGATCAGGCTTACTATCCATCAGTCTTATTCATCGGCAGGACTGCCGGTTCCTAAAGTACAGGCCCACTCTACTAGGTCGGTGGATACTTTCTGGGCGGCTGCCCGGGGTGTCTCGGCTTTACAGCTCTGCCGAGCTGCTACTTGGTCTGGTTCAAACACGTTTGCTAAATTCTACAAGTTCGATACTTTGGCCTCTGAAGACCTTCAGTTTGGTCAATCAGTTCTACAGGAACCTCAGCACTCTCACACCTGGTTTGGGAGCTTTGGTACATCCCCATGGTACTAATGTGGACCCCAGTATCCTCTAGGATTTTAATTACCTACCGGTAAATCCTTTTCTCGTAGCCCATAGTAGTGATGAGCGGGTTCGGTTTCCGAGAAACCGAACCCCCCCGAACTTTACCCTTTTTACACGGGTCCGAGCCATACTCGGATTCTCCCGTATGGCTCGGTTAACCCGAGTGCGCCCGAACGTCATCATCCCGCTGTCGGATTCTCGCGAGATTCGGATTCTATATAAGCAGCCGCGAGTCGACGCCATTTTCACTCGTGCATTGGAGATGATAGGGAGAGGACATGGCTGGCGTCCTCTCCGTTTATATAGTAGAAGACAGTTGATTTGATTGGTTGTTTATTGCTAATTGTGGGGAGGATTGGGGAGCAGCTGTTAGGAGTACAGTGCAGAGTTTTGCTGATAATAAGTGACCACCAGTTTATCCGTTCTCTGCCTGAAAAAAACGCTCCATACCATATCTGTGCTCAGTGTGCTGCATGATATATCTGTGCTGAGTGCTCACACTGCTTAATTGTGGGGACTGGGGAGCAGCTATAGCAGGAGTACAGTGCAGAGTTTTGCTGACAGTGACCACCAGTATACGTTGTCTGCCTGAAAAACACTCCATATCTGTGCTCACAGTGTGCTGCTTTATTGTGGGGACTGGGGACCACCAGTATAATTAATATTATATAGGAGGAGTACAGTGCAGAGTGCACTACTGTACCTACCTCTGTGTCGTCACTCGTCATCCATTAAGTATACTATCCATCTACATTGTATACCTGTGGTGCATTTTAGACTAGTTTAGCAGTTTGCTGACAGTGTCCACCAGTATACTATATATAGCAGTACGGTAGGCCACTGCTGTACCTACCTCTGTGTCGTCACTTGTCATCCATTAAGTATACTATCCATCTACATTGTATACCTGTGGTGCATTTTAGACTAGTTTAGCAGTTTACTGACAGTGTCCACCGGTATACTATATATAGCAGTACGGTAGGCCACTGCTGTACCTACCTCTGTGTCGTCACTCGTCATCCATTAAGTATACTATCCATCTACATTGTATACCTGTGGTGCATTTTAGACTAGTTTAGCAGTTTGCTGACAGTCTCCACCATTATACTATATATAGCAGTACGGTAGGCCACTGCTGTACCTACCTCTGTGTCGTCACTCGTCATCCATTAAGTATACTATCCCTCTACATTGTATACCTGTGGTGCATTTTAGTTGTGCGCAGTATATATAGTAGTAGGCCATTGCTATTGATACTGGCATATAATTCCACACATTAAAATATGGAGAACAAAAATGTGGAGGTTAAAAAAATAGGGAAAGATCAAGATCCACTTCCACCTCGTGCTGAAGCTGCTGCCACTAGTCATGGCCAAGACGGTGAAATGCCATCAACGTCGTCTGCCAAGGCCGATGCCCAATGTCATAGTAGAGAGCATGTAAAATCCAAAACAACAAAAAACAAAGAAAAATCTGCACTCTCAAAATTGTCTATGAAAATATCTGAAGAAGACCCCGATTGATATGTCTGGAAAAATCCTATATTCTCTTGTCGGGGGTGCTACCTAGGACAACCATAATTAACAACTAGTACACAAAGAGAAAAATGGGGTTGTACTGTTAGGTGCACAATAATGAAATAAAATTTAACTTTTATTGATACATATTGTTAAGAGACCAATATTTTGGACGGTGTGCGAAAAAATAGGGTTAAAATTGGAAAAGAAGTCCAAAAATGGTGCTCTGAGATTGAAAGATGATAAGAATTAAAAAGTGTGTGTCCGCTCCTGTGATTGCACTGACATTCTTATAGGGTATATTTTTGTAAACAAATTAATATCAATAATGTATATTGTATACTCCTAGTAGAAAAAAACACAATTTAGATATATTTCAAGGTACCCATAATTTGATAACCCACTATGAATTGAATTCACTGTATCATGAAGGCGGAAATAACTGCCGGAATACTATTGTTCACATCTGTGACTGGTGTCCATAGATGTTAAATAATTGGGGTCCAAAGTAGTGATGCATATAACTGACTGCTCGCTATTTAAAATAATTAATGTGGAGCAATTGGACCATATTACGGGTGTCTGCCCTGAGTCCCTAATCACAATTCTAATAGGGTACTGATTCCCATGTATCACAAAACTGCTACAGTCTGTCAGATTGTGTTCGGTCTGTGTCCCCGGAGGGGGCGCTAGTGGGTCAGTGGAGGTGGAAGGAAGGAAACGAGGAGGTTGAATAACGTTCCTGCGCATGAGCGCAAAGGTATTTTTATTAGACAGATGTAGAACAGTTATTGCAGCAGAAATAATAATAACAGGTGAAAAAAGTCAATCACTCAGTAATGAATCTGAAAGTCTATGGCAAATGAATGATAAATGAATTTGAGAAATAATATCCAGAATATAAATCAGAAGAGCAGAATGTCTTATGGAATGGTTCTGGCTTGGAAACCAGTGCAGGGTTAAAACGGGAAACTAGGCAGTAGATGATATGGCAAACCTGAGCATAAGCAGGAGACCGACTCACAGTGCAGGTGATGGGCACTGGCAGCAGCAAGCTGTGTCACAGGTGGAGGAAATGAACGCACCTGGAGTTTGTCTTCAACTGCAGGCTGAAGCACACAAGGTGGTGATGAGTGTGAAGCCTTATGCAGGTTGCAGGTATTGCTGAGCCTTGAAGTTCCACGGGAGAATGCAGAGTAACCAGGAGTATAATGTTCTTAGCAGAGAACCAGGAACTCAGGAGAGACAGGAACCGATCCTTTCATGTAGGTCGCAGATAGACACAAAGTCCAGGATGCCTGTGAGCTGTACCTGTAGCCTCCTATATACCCCATGGTACGCAGGGATTGGAAGAATGCAGGGAAGGTGGGTGCGGCCACGCACCGGATTGGCCGCAGCATACTGGCTATTGCAGACTGTCATGGCGGCGCCCACGCCGCGGCCCAGCGGGGACGCGGCGCGCTATACGCCTGCTGTCTCAGCAGTGCCCCCAGGATCCAGATGATGACCCATGGCAGGGGCATAGGCGACCGGTGACCGCAGGGAGCCAGGACGGAGTCCGCAGCGGCGGACGGATGTCAGCCTGGTAAGTCGATTCCAGACAGTACCCCCTCCTTTAGGGGTGGACACCGAACACCCACGTGGTTTGGAGGGATGAGTGCTGTGGAAAACACGGACCAACCTAGAAGCATGGACATCAGATGAATTCACCCAGCTTCTCTCCTCTGGGCCATAACCGCACCAATCGACCAGGTACTGGAGACGTCCATACCGGCAACGGGAGTCCAGAATCTTGTTGATCTCAAATTCCACGCCCCGCTGAGTTCGGATCTTGGGACCTGCTGGAAGAGTATTCTGAAAGCGGTTTAGAACTAAGGGTCTGAGGAGAGAAATGTGAAAGGCATTAGGTATACGAAGTGAAGATGGTAATTTCAACTTGTAAGCCACTGGGTTGATGACACTCTCAATAGGGTAAGGACCAATGAAGCGTGGTGCAAACTTCATGGAAGGAACCCTGAGACGAAGGTTGCGGGTTGATAACCAAACTCGATCCCCAGGTTTCAAATAGGGAACCGCACGTCTCTTGCGGTCGGCAAAGATCTTATATCGACTGGAGGCTTTTTTGAGGGAAACGTGAATCTTTTTCCAAATGGTTGAAAACTGAGTTAGTGCAGAAGTGGCAGCTGGAACATCCATATGAGGAAGCTCTTGGAATTCAGGTACACGGGGATGTTGCCCATAAACTGCAAAGAATGGTGTCGTATCAGTGGCAGTATGATATCGAAAGTTATGGGCAAACTCGGCCCACGGGAGCAGATTGAACCAATCATCCTGGGAAGATGACACATATAACCTTAAAAAAGTCTCAAGTTCTTGATTGACTCTCTCTGTCTGCCCATTCGTCTGAGGATGGTATGATGACGAGAATTTCAATTTTACCTGCATGGCAGAACAGAGGGCCCTCCAAAACCTCGCTACAAACTGTACCCCTCGATCAGATATTATTTCAGAGGGTAAACCATGTAAGCGGAAAATCTCCTGTATGAAGATTTGGGCAAGTTTCGGGGCAGAAGGGAGACCCTGGAGGGGAACGAAATGAGCCATCTTGGTGAATCTGTCCACTACAACCCAAATGGTATTATGTCCCTGAGAAGATGGAAGGTCAGTGATAAAATCCATGGACAGATGAGACCAAGGACGACTAGGGACAGACAAGGGTTGTAACTGACCTGCTGGTGACTGACGAGGAGTCTTGTGCTGCACACATTTAGGACAGGATGCCACGAAATCCTGGATGTCCATTTTCATCTTTGGCCACCAATATGATGCGGAAAGGAACTTGAATGTCTTCAGGACACCAGGATGACCAGTGAACTTGGACTGATGGGCCCAAGATAGCAACTTGGGACGGAGCTCTGAGGAAACAAAAGTCTTACCAGGAGGAGGAGCTGGGGAGACTTGAGAGGCAGCGAAAACCACGGGACTCAGGATGGAATGTGGCACAGAGTCAGATGTTCCTTCTTCAGATTCCATGGATCGGGATAATGCATCGGCTTTCACATTCTGTGAACCTGGGCGGAAATGAAGCTTAAAATTAAAACGTGAGAAAAACATAGCCCACCTGGACTGGCGAGGGTTAAGGCACTGGGCTGCTTTTAAATAAAGCAAGTTCTTATGATCCGTGAAGATGTTAAACGGATGTTTGGCCCCTTCTAGGAGATATCTCCATTCCTCGAGAGCCAGCTTGATTGCCAGTAACTCTTGATCTCCCACGGAGTAGTTAGCTTCTGCAGGAAGAAACTTGCGAGAATAGAATCCACACGGGTGGACTTTCCCATCAGATCCCTTCTGGGAGAGAACAGCACCTACCCCAACTGTAGAGGCGTCTACCTCCAACTCGAATGGTCTGTCGACATCTGGCTGTGACAGCACTGGAGCAGACATAAAGGCTAGCTTGATTTTCCGGAAGGCTGCCAAGGCTTCTTCTGACCAGTTGGAATGATCTGCCCCTTTCCGAGTCAGGTTGGTAATAGGAGCGATGAGAGTGGAGAATCCTCGAATAAATTTTCTATAGTAGTTGGCGAAACCCAGGAACCGCTGGATAGCTTTGAGGGAAGTTGGAATGGACCAGTTGGCAATGGCTTCCAATTTCGTCGGGTCCATCTGAAGATCCGATCCGGAGATTATATAACCCAGAAAGGGTATAGAGGGAACTTCAAAGGTGCATTTAGATAGTTTCCCGTAGAGACGATTCTCACGAAGACGTCGGAGAACTTCACAGACTTGTAGGCGATGAGATGGAAGGTCTTGAGAAAAGATAAGAATATCATCTAGGTAGACAACGAGGTATTTATACAGCACATCTCGAAAAATTTCATTCACAAAGTGTTGGAATACCGCTGGAGCATTACTCAACCCAAATGGCATTACCAGGTATTCATAATGGCCATCTCGAGTGTTGAAAGCTGTTTTCCACTCGTCACCACTCCGGATTCTGATGAGATTATAGGCACCGCGGAGATCTAACTTGGTAAAAATGCGGGCCCCCTTAACTCTATCAAAAAGTTCGGTAATGAGTGGTAAAGGATAACTATTCTTGATGGTAATGTCATTGAGACCCCGATAGTCAATGCATGGGCGCAGTCCTCCATCCTTCTTTTTGACAAAGAAGAAACCTGCACCAGCGGGTGATGATGACGGACGGATGAATCCTTTCTGGAGATTCTCTCTGATGTAATTACTCATCGCCTCTGTTTCAGGAACAGATAAAGGGTAGGTGCGCCCCCTAGGTGGCTTCTTGCCAGGAAGGAGATCGATGGGACAATCCCATTCCCTATGGGGCGGCAGAATATCAGCAGCCTTTTCACAGAAGACGTCTGCGAAGTCTTGATAAACTGCTGGAAGACTTAGCTGTGACTTTACTTCGGTTGATTTAATGGGACACACTTGGGCTAAGCAGGATTGGTGACAATGTGAACCCCATGAGGTAAGCTGCAACGTTGTCCAGTTGAACTGTGGGTTATGTAGCTGGAGCCAAGGCATGCCCAAGACAATCTCCTGGGTGGCCTGAGGGATGACCAGGAACTTGATCAGTTCTGAATGAAGAAATCCAACTCCCAGAACCACTGGGGTAGTTTGATGTGAAATGTTCCCCTTAGAGATTCTACTACCATCCACAGCAGTAATGTATACAGGACAAGAAAGTTCACAGGTAGACAGACGAAATTTATTTACGGCAGCTTGGGTGATAAAATTTCCTGCAGCACCGCAGTCCACTAATGCTGACGCAGACTGGAGCCCAACGGAGGTTTCTAGCGTCACTGGAAGAATGAGGTCTTGTTGGGAAGGAGCTTGACTGAGAGATCCTAACTTGACTCCTCCCTTACAAGTCAGGATCTGGCGTTTCCCGAACGCATCGTGCAGGAGTTAATTTGATGACCCGCAGCAGCACAGTACAGGCAGAGCCTCTCCCGTATTCTTCTTGCCCGCTCTTCAGGAGATAGGCGGGACCTATTAATCTGCATAGGCTCGTCAGAAGAGGGAGACTGGAACTGCACAGGAGGTATGTACCTTGGTCTGCGAGACTCACTCCGAGCGCGTTCATTATTGCGTTCGCGGATGCGAGAGTCCAGCTTAATACATAGGGAGATCAAATCAGGCAGTTGAACAGGAATGTCACGGGTTGTCAATTCGTCCTTGATCCGATCCGAAAGTCCGTGCCAGAAGGCTGCTACCAGAGCTTGGTTGTTCCACTGGATCTCTGCGGCCAACGTCTGGAACTGGATGACATATTGTCCCATGCTTCGGTTACCTTGACGAAGTCGGATCAGGTCTGCCGAAGCTGATGTTGCTCGACCAGGTTCGTCAAAGATCCGTCTAAAGGTTGACACGAAGTCTGAGTAGTTGTTGATCAGAGGGTCAGCACGTTCCCACAGAGGAGACACCCAACTCAGAGCAGAACCAGAGAGTAAGGAAATGATGTAGGCAACCTTGGACCTTGGTGTGGGAAAGTTATGTGGCAATAACTCAAACTGTATTTCACACTGATTGAGAAAGCCGCGACATAGTTTAGGACTGCCATCATATTTGCTCGGCACGGGCAGGTGCAGGCGTGATACTGGAACTGATGCAGCCGACGTAGAAGAATTTACAGCACTGGCAGGTGCTGGAGTAACTGGAACAGTAGGTGAAAGTACACTGGGCAGGGATTGCTGCAGTGTATCCAATCGGGAGGACATCCCTTGTAGAAAGTGAAGCATCTGCTGCTGCGCAACCTCTTGACCATCCAGACGGGAGACCAGATCTTGCAAGGCCTCTGACCCCACACTCCGTCCACCATCCGAGTCCATCGATCCTGGACTTACTGTCAGATTGTGTTCGGTCTGTGTCCCCGGAGGGGGCGCTAGTGGGTCAGTGGAGGTGGAAGGAAGGAAACGAGGAGGTTGAATAACGTTCCTGCGCATGAGCGCAAAGGTATTTTTATTAGACAGATGTAGAACAGTTATTGCAGCAGAAATAATAATAACAGGTGAAAAAAGTCAATCACTCAGTAATGAATCTGAAAGTCTATGGCAAATGAATGATAAATGAATTTGAGAAATAATATCCAGAATATAAATCAGAAGAGCAGAATGTCTTATGGAATGGTTCTGGCTTGGAAACCAGTGCAGGGTTAAAACGGGAAACTAGGCAGTAGATGATATGGCAAACCTGAGCATAAGCAGGAGACCGACTCACAGTGCAGGTGATGGGCACTGGCAGCAGCAAGCTGTGTCACAGGTGGAGGAAATGAACGCACCTGGAGTTTGTCTTCAACTGCAGGCTGAAGCACACAAGGTGGTGATGAGTGTGAAGCCTTATGCAGGTTGCAGGTATTGCTGAGCCTTGAAGTTCCACGGGAGAATGCAGAGTAACCAGGAGTATAATGTTCTTAGCAGAGAACCAGGAACTCAGGAGAGACAGGAACCGATCCTTTCATGTAGGTCGCAGATAGACACAAAGTCCAGGATGCCTGTGAGCTGTACCTGTAGCCTCCTATATACCCCATGGTACGCAGGGATTGGAAGAATGCAGGGAAGGTGGGTGCGGCCACGCACCGGATTGGCCGCAGCATACTGGCTATTGCAGACTGTCATGGCGGCGCCCACGCCGCGGCCCAGCGGGGACGCGGCGCGCTATACGCCTGCTGTCTCAGCAGTGCCCCCAGGATCCAGATGATGACCCATGGCAGGGGCATAGGCGACCGGTGACCGCAGGGAGCCAGGACGGAGTCCGCAGCGGCGGACGGATGTCAGCCTGGTAAGTCGATTCCTGACACAGTCAAATAGATCACTAGGTCTGCATCAAATCTGAAATGTATGCGTAATATGCCATGCATCCTAGTGCAATATACTGGATGACTGGAATTGCATCTGTGTCTCTTTAATATATTAATATCCAGTACATTATAAATCTTTGATATTTATAATATGTTAGCAGTGTGAGTAATCTAGACACAGGGTACACCTCACAGAAATGAAGTGCTGCTCTTAATTAATGTATGTAGGAACACCGGTACCCCAGTATAAGAGTATTTTCTGCGCAATGATTGACAGTCATATGCGTGTATTTTATGCATGTAACTGGGTAATAATATCAAAGATATGTCCCATTGGGTATCAAAAAGCCATACCAGCTAGACCTGACTTTAGGCTTTGCCGGCACTGGCCATGCAATGCTGGTACACCTCTGTGTAGACTGGAGCAATTTGTCAAAGGCTGTTTAAATGTGGACGTTAATACTACGGATGAGTGATTCGTGTTAGTTATGGGCTGTGCACTGGAATCGTGAAGTGCCGCTAGCGCCCATAACTAACACGAATCACTCATCCGGTTTTTTCCATGTTCTCATCTTGTCAATGAAAATAAACAAGGTTTAGAACAATAGAATAATTTCACACATGTATATTTTTTTAATGTGGATAGCAAAGCATGGGAATAATATACATGCAAGAAATCTTGCTAATAGTCACATGCTGTAGGGGTGAGTTTGGCAAATTTAGATACAGTATAATATGTAGAATTAAAAGACAAATTGAGCCGGATATCAGCTGCCAAACCCCAATGAGGATTTACGTAGGGGAAGTAGATAATTATAGGGGACCGGGATCCATATACAGCAAAGAATATGGACCCAATGTAATCAGGAATGTCACTTAACATATGTATCATGCCATAGAGAAATGACCATGAACAGGCATGCCATGAGCAGTATAGTTAAAATCATTTCCCAATATTACGAACAAGAGAGGGTTAAATTCATTACTTTAGAGGCAGCTTAGACGCCACTGTGACTGATTAGAATCACCAATTCTCAGTTAAATGTTACTTAGGATTAATTGAAAACCTAACAAGGGGTAATCAGCAAACACTGTAACAATCATTCCAGCTGAGGCGGTCAGGTGACCACAGGACTGTACGAGATTGGCTCATTCATAGGATAAATTTCCTGTCAGTAGAGACATTCGGGTTAAACCTCGAAAAAGCTTGTTGCGAAATGCGCGCATCGGCATTGTGGTCCGCCCCAATGCTCCTGCACTGACCGTTAGATTTTATCATAAGTACCTGGGGTTATCATAGCACTGCACGGCGAACACAGAAACACCCGTGGATCGGACAAATGCAGATCAAAAGCCGATGCAGTGGAGATACCCACTATTAATAGCACTTTAGATATCTGTATCATATATTGCAATTGCATGTTCACTTACAGGCTATGCACAGTGTATTCGGGAGCACCCGCTAATCGGACAAATGCTGATTAGTTTCAACACTGTTGCAGCGCCGCCATTTGTATTAGGAATAGGTTTTTCCATATTTGATTGAGGGTTTATGATAGGAGACATGCCCGGCACTATGACCATGGGAACACCTTGCTAATCGGACGAATGCTGATTAGCTCATAGATCGTTGCAGTATTAAATATACGCACATTATTGGTAGTCATTGCGCAGAAAACACAGCATCATTGGGGTGTCGGTGTTCCTACATACATGAATTAAGAGCAGCCCTTGATTTCTGTTAGGTGTGCCCTGTGTCTACATTACTCACACTGTTAACATATGGTAAATATGAAAGACTCCAAATGTTCGGTGTATCATAGTATTACCCTTAATATTGTCCCTACCAGCATTCATAACAGGGACCTACGCTTAAAGGAGAATACTCACAGGGTAACACCTGTTAATACTGATGTTGATTAGTTTCAACACTGGTGTAGCGCTGCCATTTGTATCAGGAATAGGCTTCTCCATACTTGATTGAGGGTGTATGGTAGGAGACATGCACTGTATAATGACCATGGGAACACCTTGTCAATCGGATGATTGCTGATTGGTTCATAGACTGTTGTAGTATTAACGTCCACATTTAAACAGCCTTTGACAAATTGCTCCAGTCTACACAGAGGTGTACCAGCATTGCATGGCCAGTGCCGGCAAAGCCTAAAGTCAGGTCTAGCTGGTATGGCTTTTTGATACCCAATGGGACATATCTTTGATATTATTACCCAGTTACATGCATAAAATACACGCATATGACTGTCAATCATTGCGCAGAAAATACTCTTATACTGGGGTGCCGGTGTTCCTACATACATTAATTAAGAGCAGCACTTCATTTCTGTGAGGTGTACCCTGTGTCTAGATTACTCACACTGCTAACATATTTTCTCTGACGTCCTAGTGGATGCTGGGGACTCCGTCAGGACCATGGGGATATAGCGGCTCCGCAGGAGACAGGGCACAATAATAAAAGCTTTAGGATCAGGTGGTGTGCACTGGCTCCTCCCCCTATGACCCTCCTCCAAGCCTCAGTTAGATTTTTGTGCCCGACGAGAAGGGTGCAATCTAGGTGGCTCTCCTGAGCTGCTTAGAATAAAAGTTTAAGTTAGGTTTTTTATTTTCAGTGAGTCCTGCTGGCAACAGGCTCACTGCTACGAGGGACTTAGGGGAGAGAAGAAAACTCACCTGCGTGCAGGATGGATTTGCTTCTTAGGCTACTGGACACCATTAGCTCCAGAGGGAGTCGGAACACAGGTCTCACCCTGGGGTTCGTCCCGGAGCCGTGCCGCCGACCCCCCTTGCAGATGCCGAAGTTGAAGAGGTCCAGAGGTTCAGAAACAGGCGGCAGAAGTCTTTCAGTCTTCATAAGGTAGCGCACAGCACTGCAGCTGTGCGCCATTGTTGTCAGCACACTTCACCAACAGTCACCAACTGTCACTGAGGGTGCAGGGCGCTGGGGGGGGCGCCCTGGGCAGCAATGTATAATACCTTTTTATGGCTAAAATACATCACATATAGCCCTTGAGGCTATATGGATGTATTTAACCCCTGCCAGATCTCACAAACTCCGGGAGAAGAGCCCGCCGAAAAGGGGGCGGGGCCTATTCTCCTCAGCACACGGCGCCATTTTCCTGCTCAGCTCTGCTGTGAGGAAGGCTCCCAGGCTCTCCCCTGCACTGCACTACAGAAACAGGGTTAAAACAGAGAGGGGGGGCACTTATTTGGCGATATGATTACATATATAAAAATGCTATAAGGGAAAACACTTGTATAAGGGGTTGTCCCTGTATAATTATAGCGTTTTTGGTGTGTGCTGGCAAACTCTCCCTCTGTCTCCCCAAAGGGCTAGTGGGGTCCTGTCCTCTGTCAGAGCATTCCCTGTGTGTGTGCTGTGTGTCGGTACGTGTGTGTCGACATGTAGGAGGACGATGTTGGTGAGGAGGCGGAGCAAATTGCCTGTATTGGTGATGTCACTCTCTAGGGAGTCGACACTGGAATGGATGGCTTATTTAGGAATTATGTGATAATGTCAACACGCTGCAAGGTCGGTTGACGACATGAGACGGCCGGCAAACAAATTAGTACCTGTCCAGGCGTCTCAGACACCGTCAGGGGCTGGTAAAAACGCCCATTTACCTCAGTCGGTCGACACAGACACAGACACGGACACTGACTCCAGTGTCGACGGTGAAGAAACAAACGTATTTTCCTTTAGGGCCACACGTTTCATGTTAAGGGCAATGAAGGAGGTGTTACATATTTCTGATACTACAAGTACCACAAATAAGGGTATTATGTAGGGTGTGAATAAACTACTTGTAGTTTTTCCTGAATCAGATAAATTAAATGAAGTGTGTGATGATACGTGGGTTTCCTCCGATAGAAAATTATTGGCGGTATACCCTTTCCCGCCAGAAGTTAGGGCGAGTTGGGAAACACACCTTAGGGTGAATAAGGCGCTCACACGCTTATAAAAACAAGTGGCGTTACCGTCTCCAGATACGGCAGCCCTCAAGGAGCCAGCTGATAGGAAGCTGAAAAATATCCTAAAAGTATATACACATATACTGGTGTTATACTACGACCAGCAATCGCCTCAGCCTGGATGTGCAGCGCTGAGGGGGCTTGGTCGGATTTCCTGACTGAAAATATTGATACCCTTGACAGGGACAAGATTTTATTGACTATAGAGCATTTTAAGGATGCATTTCTATATATGCGAGATGCGCAGAGGGATATTTGCATTCTGGCATCAAGAGTAAATGTGATGTCCATATCTGCCAGACGACAGTGGTCAGGTGATGCAGATTCCAGACGGCACATGGAAGTATTGCCGTATAAAGGGGCGGTCCATCGGACCTGGTGGCCATGGCAACAGCTGAAAAATCCACCTTTTGTTACCCCAAGTCACATCTCAGCAGAAAAGGACACAGTCTTTTCAGTCTCAGTCCTTTCGTCCCCATAAGGGCAGGCGGGCAAAAGGGCCAGTCATATCTGCCCAGGGGTAGAGGAAAGGGAAGAAGACTGCAGCAGGCAGCCCATTCCCAGGAACAGAAGCCCTCCACAGCTTCTGCCAAGTCCGCAGCATGACGCTGGGGCCGTACAAGCGGACTCAGGTGTGGTAGGGGGTCATCTCAAGAGTTTCAGCACGCAGTGGGCTCACTCACAAGTGGACTCCTGGATCCTACACGTAGTATCCCAGGTGTACATTGGAAATTCGAGACGTCTCCCCCTCACAAGTTCCTGAAGTCTGCTTTACCAACGTCTCCCTCCGACAGGGAGGCAGTATTGGGAACAATTCACAGGCTGTATTCCCAGCAGGTGATAATCAAAGTACCCCTTCTACAACAAGGGAAGGGGTATTATTCCACACTATATTGTGGTACTGAAGCCAGACGGCTAGGTGAGATCTGAAATATTTGAACACTTACATACAAGCGTTCAAATCAAGATGGAGTCACTCAGAGCAGTGATAGCGAACCAGGAAGAAGGGGACGATATGGTGTCACTGGATATCAGGGACGCTTACCTACATGTCCAAATTTGCACTTCTCACCAAGGGTACCTCAGGTTCGTGGTACAGAACTGTCACTATCAGTTCAGACGCTGCCGTTTGGATTGTCCACGGCACCCCGGGTCTTTACCAAGGTAATGGCCGAAATTATGATTCTTCTTAAAAGAAATATGGACGCTTTCCTGATAAGGGCAAGGTCCAGAGAACAGTTGGAGGTCGGAGTAGCACTATCTTAAGTAGTTCTACGACAGCACGAGTGGATTCTAAATATTCCAAAATCGCAGTTTTTTCCGACGACACGTCTACTGTTCCTAGGGATGATTCTGGACACAGTCCAGAAAAGGATGTTTTCTCCCGGAGAAGAAAGCCAGGGAGTTATCCGAGCTAGTCAGGAACCTCCTAAAACCAGGAAAAGTATCAGTGCATCATTGCACAAGGATCCTGTGAAAAATGGTGGTTTCTTACAAAGCGATCCCATTCGGTAGATTTCACGCAAGAACCTTTACGTGGGATCTGCTGGAAAAATGATCCGGATCGCATCTTCAGATGCATCAGCGGATAACCCTGTCTCCAAGGACAAGGGTGTTTCTTCTGCGGTGGCTGCAGAGTGCTCATCTATGAAAGGGCCGCAGATTCGGCATTCAGGACTGGGTCCTGGTGACCACGGATGCCAGCCTGAGTGGCTGGGGAGCAGTCACACAAGGAAAAAATTTCCAGAGAGTGTGATCGAGTCTGGAGACTTCTCTCCACATAAATATACTGGAGCTTAGGGCAATTTACAATGCTCTAAGCTTAGCAAGACCTCTGCTTCAAGGTCAGCCGGTATTGATCCAGTGGGACAACATCACGGCAGTCGCCCACGTAAACAGACAGGGCGGCACAAGAAGCAGGAGGGAAATGGCAGAAACTGCAAGGATTCTTCGCTGGGCGAAAAATCATGTGATAACACTCTCAGCAGTGTTCATTCCGGGAGTGGAAAACTGGGAAGCAGACTTCCTCAGCAGGCATGATCTCCACCCGGGAGAGTGGGGACTTCATCGGGAAGTCTTCCACATGATTGTAAACCGTTGTGAAAAACCAAAGGTGGACATGATGGCGTCCCGCCTGAACAAAAAACTAGATATTGCGCCAGGTCAAGGGACCCTCAGGCAATAGCGGTGGACGCTCTGGTAACACTGTGGATGTACCAGTCAGAGTATGTGTTCCCTCCTATGCCTCTCATACAAAAAGTACTGAGAATCATAAGAGGGAGATGAGTAAGAATGATACTCGTGGTTTCGGATTGGCCAAGAAGGACTTGGTACCCGAAACTTCAAGAGATGTTCACGGAAGACCCGTGGCCTCTACCTTTAAGAAAGGACCTGCTCCAGCAGGGGCCTTGTCTGTTCCAAGACTTACCGCGGCCGCGTTTGACGGCATGGCGGTTGAACGCCGGATCCTGAAAGGGCATTCCAGATGAAGTCATCCCTACCCTGGTCGAAGACAGGAAGGATGTAACCGCAAAACATTTTCACCGCATTTGGCGAAGATATGTTGCGTGGTGTGGGGCCAAGAAGGCCCCTACAGAGGAATTCCAACTGGGTCGTTTCCTACATTACCTGAAAACAGGACTGTCTATGGGCATAAAATTAGGGTCCATTAAGGTTCAAATTTCGGCCCTGTCGAATTTCTTCCAGAAAGAACTGGCTGTAGTGCCTGACGTTCAGATGTTTGTAAAAGGGGTACTGCATATACAGCCTCCTTTTGTGCCCCAGTGGCACCTTGGGATCTCAATGTTGTTTTGAGTTTCCTAAAGTCACATTGGTTTGAACCACTCACCACTGTGGACTTAAAATATCTCACATGGAAGGTGACGATGCTATTAGCCCTGGCTTCAGCCAGGCGTGTGTCAGAATTGGCGGCTTTATCATATATAAAGCCCTTACTTAATTTTTCATTCTGACAGGGCAGAATTGAGGACTCGTCCTCAATTTCTCCTTAAGGTGTTTTCTGTTTTTCACATGAACCAACCTATTGTGGTACCTGTGGGTACTAGGGACTTGGAGGACTCCAAGTTACTTGACGTTGTCAGGGCCCTGAAAAATATGTTTCCAGGAAGGCTGGAGTCAGAAAATCTGACTCGCTGTTTAGCCTGTATGCACCCAACAAGATGGGTGCTCCTGCTTCTAAGCAGACGATTGCTCGCTGGATTTGTAATACAATTCAGTTTACACATTCTGTGGCAGGCCTGCCACAGCCAAAATCGGTAAAAGCCCATTCCAAAAGGAAGGGGGCTCATCTTGGGCGACTGCCCGAGGGGTCTCGGCTTTACAACTTTGCCGAGCAGTTACTTGGTCAGGGGAAAACACGTTTGCTAAATTCTACAAATTTGATACCCTGGCTGAGGAGGACATGGAGTTCTCTCATTCGGTGCTGCAGGGTCATCCGCACTCTCCCGCCCGTTTGGGAGCTTTGGTATAATCCCCATGGTCCTGACGGAGTCCCCAGCATCCACTAGGACGTCAGAGAAAATAAGATTTTACTTACCGATAAATCTATTTCTCGTAGTCCGTAGTGGATGCTGGGCGCCCATCCCAAGTGCGGATTGTCTGCAATACTTGTACATAGTTATTGTTACAAAAATCGGGTTATTCTTGTTGTGAGCCATCTTTTCAGAGGCTCCTTCGTTGTTATCATACTGTTAACTGGGTTCAGATCACAGGTTGTACGGTGTGATTGGTGTGGCTGGTATGAGTCTTACCCGGGATTCAATATCCTTCCTTATTATGCACGCTCGTCCGGGCACAGTATCCTAACTGAGGCTTGGAGGAGGGTCATAGGGGGAGGAGCCAGTGCACACCACCTGATCCTAAAGCTTTTATTATTGTGCCCTGTCTCCTGCGGAGCCGCTATATCCCCATGGTCCTGACGGAGTCCCCAGCATCCACTACGGACTACGAGAAATAGATTTATCGGTAAGTAAAATCTTATTATAAATATCAAAGATTTATAATGTACTGGATATTAATATATTAAAGAGACACAGATGCAATTCCAGTCATCCAGTATATTGCACTAGGATGCATGGCATGTTACGCATACATTTCAGATTTGATGCAGACCTAGTGATCTATTTGACTGTAGCAGTTTTGTGATACATGGGAATCAGTACCCTATTAGAATTGTGATTAGGGACTCAGGGCAGACACCCGTAATATGGTCCAATTGCTCCACATTAATTATTTTAAATAGCGAGCAGTCAGTTATATGCATCACTACTTTGGACCCCAATTATTTAACATCTATGGACACCAGTCACAGATGTGAACAATAGTATTCCGGCAGTTATTTCCGCCTTCATGATACAGTGAATTCAATTCATAGTGGGTTATCAAATTATGGGTACCTTGAAATATATCTAAGTTGTGTTTTTTTCTACTAGGAGTATACAATATACATTATTGATATTAATTTGTTTACAAAAATATACCCTATAAGAATGTCAGTGCAATCACAGGAGCGGACACACACTTTTTAATTCTTATCACCTTTCAATCTCAGAGCACCATTTTTGGACTTCTTTTCCAATTTTAACCCTATTTTTTCGCACACCGTCCGAAATATCGGTCTCTTAACAATATGTATCAATAAAAGTTAAATTTTATTTCATTCTTGTGCACCTAACAGTACAACCCCATTTTTCTCTTTAAAATCCAAAACACAAAAGTTCAGTAAAATGACCCAAAAATCAAAATTAAAAGCGTCTGAGGAGAAGCGTAAACTTGACAATATGCCATTTACGACACGGAGTGGCAAGGAACGGCTGAGGCCCTGGCCTATGTTCATGGCTAGTGGTTCAGCTTTAAATGAGGATGGAAGCACTCATACTCTTGCTAGAAAAAAAGAAAAGACTTAAGCTGGCAAAAGCACAGCAAAGAACTGTGCGTTCTTCGAAATCACAAATCCCCAAGGAGAGTCCAATTGTGTCGGTTGCGATGCATGACCTTCCCAACACTGGACGGGAAGAGCTTGCGCCTTCCACCATTTGCACGCCCCCTGCAATTGCTGGAAGGAGCACCCGCAGTCCAGTTCCTGATAGTCAAATTGAAGATGTCAGTGTTGAAGTACACCAGGATGAGGATATGGGTGTTGCTGGCGCTGGGGAGGAAATTGACAAGGAGGATTCTGATGGTGAGGTGGTTTGTTTAAGTCAGGCACCCGGGGAGACACCTGTTGGCGTGGGACGAATATGGCCATTGACATGCCTGGTCAAAATACAAAAAAAAAAAAAATCAGCTCTTCGGTGTGGAATTATTTCAACACAAATGCGGACAACAGGTGTCAAGCCATGTGTTGCCTTTGTCAAGCTGTAATAAGTAGGGGTAAGGACGTTAACCACCTCCCTTATACGTCACCTGCAGCGCATTCATCATAAGTCAGTGACAAGTTCAAAAACTTTGGGTGACAGCGGAAGCAGTCCACTGACCACTAAATCCCTTCCTCTTGTAACCAAGCTCCTGCAAACCACACCACCAACTCCCTCAGTGTCAATTTCCTCCTTACCCAGGAAAGCCAATAATCCTGCAGGCCATGTCACTGGCAAGTCTGACGAGTCCTCTCCTGCCTGGGATTCCCCCGATGCATCCTTGATGTTGCTGCTGGGAGTCGATCGGCATCCCAGAGGGGAAGTCGGAAGACCACTTGTACTACTTCCAGTAAGCAATTGACTGTCCAACAGTCCTTTGCGAGGAAGATGAAATATCACAGCAGTCATCCTGCTGCAAAGCGGATAACTGAGGCCTTGGCAGCCTGGGCGGTGAGAAACGTGGTTCCGGTATCCATCGTTAATTCAGAGCCAACTATAAACTTGATTGAGGTACTGTGTCCCCGGTACCAAATACCATCTAGGTTCCATTTCTCTAGGCAGGCGATACCGAAAATGTACACAGACCTCAGAAAAAGACTCACCAGTGTCCTAAAAAATGCAGTTGTACCCAATGTCCACTTAACCACGGACATGTGGACAAGTGGAGCAGGGCAGACTCAGGACTATATGACTGTGACAGCCCACTGGGTAGATGTATTGCCTCCCGCTGCAAGAACAGCAGCGGCGGCACCAGGAGCAGCATCTCGCAAACGCCAACTCGTTCCTAGGCAGGCTACGCTTTGTATCACCGCTTTCCAGAATAGGCACACAGCTGAAAACCTCTTACGGCAACTGAGGAAGATTATCGCAGAATGGCTTACCCCAATTGGACTCTCCTGGGGATTTGTGACATCGGACAACGCCAGCAATATTGTGCATGCATTACATCTGGGCAAATTCCAGCACGTCCCATGTTTTGCACATACCTTGAATTTGGTGGTGCAGAATTATTTAAAAAACTACAGGTGCGTGCAAGAGATGCTGTCGGTGGCCCGAAGAATTACGGCCCACTTTCGGCGTTCAGGCACCGCATACAGAAGACTGGAGCACCACCAAACATACCTGAACCTGCCCTGCCATCATCTGAAGCAAGAGGTGGTAACGAGGTGGAATTCAACCCTTTATATGCTTCAGAGGATGGAGGAGCAGCAAAAGGCAATTCAAGCCTATACATCTGGCAACGATATAGGCAAAGGAGGTGGAAAGCACCTGACTCAAGCGCAGTGGAGAATGATTTCAACGTTGTGCAAGGTTCTGCAACCCTTTGAACTTGCCACACGTGAAGTCAGTTCAGACACTGCCAGCCTGAGTCAGGTCATTCCCCTCATCAGGCTTTTGCAGAAGAAGCTGGAGACATTGAAGGAGGAGCTAAAACAGAGCGATTCCGCTAGGCATGTGGGACTTGTGGATGGAGCCCTTAATTCGCTTAACCAGGATTCACGGGTGGTCAATCTGTTGAAATCAGATCACTACATTTTGGCCACCGTGCTCCATCCTAGATTTAAAACCTACGTTGTATCTCTCTTTCCGGCAGACACAAGTCTGCAGAGGTTCAAAGACCTGCTGGTGAGAAAAATGTCAAGTCAAGCGGAACGTGACCCGTCAACAGATCCTCCTTCACATTCTCCAGCAACTGGGGGTGCGAGGAAAAGGCTAAGAATTCCGAGCCCACCTGCTGGCGGTGATGCAGGGAAGTCTGGAGCGAGTGCTGACATCTGGTCCGGACTGAAGGACCTGCCAACGATTACTGACATGTCGTCTACTGTCACTGCATATGATTCTCTCACCATTGAAAAAATGGTGGAGGATTATATGAGTGAGCGTATCCAAGTAGGCACGTCAGACAGTCCGTACGTATACTGGAAGGAAAAAGAGGCAATTTGGAAGCCCTTGCACAAACTGGCTTTATTCTACCTAAGTTGCCCTCCCTTCAGTGTGTACTCCGAAAGAGTGTTTAGTGCAGCCGCTCACCTTGTCAGCAATTGGTGTACGAGGTTACTTCCAGAAAATGTGGAGAAGATGATGTTCATTAAAATGAATTATAATCAATTCCTCCGTGGAGACATTCACCAGCAGCAATTGCCTCCAGAAAGTACACGGGGACCTAAGATGGTGGATTCCAGTGGGGACGAATTAATAATTTGTGAGGAGGGGGATGTACACAGTGAAAGGGGTGAGGAATCGGACGATGAGGAGGAGGTGGACATCTTGCCTCTGTAGAGCCAGTTTGTGCAAGGAGAGATTGATTGCTTCTTTTTTGGTGGGGGCCCAAACTAACCAGTCATTTCAGTCACAGTCGTGTGGCAGACCCTGTCACTGAAATGGTGGGTTCGTTAAAGTGTGCATGTCCTGTTTATACAACATAAGGGTGGGTGGGAGGGCCCTAGGACAATTCCATCTTGCACCTCTTTTTTATTTCATTTTTCTTTGCATCATGTGCTGTTTGGGGAATATTTTTTTGAAGGGCCATCCTGCCTGACACTGCAGTGCCACTCCTAGATGGGCCAGGTGTTTGTGTCGGCCACTTGTGTCGCTTAGCTTAGTCACACAGCGACCTTGGTGCGCCTCTTTTTTTATTTGCATTATGTGCTGTTTGGGGAGTATTTTTTTGAAGGGACATCCTGCCTGACACTGCAGTGCCACTCCTAGATGGGCCAGGTGTTTGTGTCAGCCACTTGGGTCGCTTAGCTTAGTCACACAGCTACCTCATTGCGCCTCTTTTTTTCTTTGCATCATGTGCTGTTTGAGGACAATTTTTTTGAAGGGCCATCCTGCCTGACACTGCAGTGCCACTCCAAGATGGGCCAGGTGTTTGTGTCGGCCACTTGTGTCGCTTAGCTTAGTCACACAGCGACCTTGGTGCACCTCTTTTTTCTTTGCATCATGTGCTGTTTGGGGAGTATTTTTTTGAAGGGCCATCCTGCCTGACACTGCAGTGCCACTCCTAGATGGGCCAGGTGTTTGTGTCGCCCACTTGTGTCACTTAGCTTAGCCATCCAGCGACCTCGGTGCAAATTTTAGGACTAAAAATAATATTGTGAGGTGTGAGGTGTTCAGAATAGACTGAAAATGAGTGGAACTTATGGTTATTGGCCCTCATTCCGAGTTGTTCGCTCGCTAGCTGCTTTTAGCAGCTTTGCACATGCTAAGCCACCGCCTACTGGGAGTGAATCTTAGCATAGTAAAAATTGCGAACGAAAGATTCTCAAAATTGCGAATAGACAGTTCTTAGCAGTTTCTGAGTAGCTCCAGACTTACTCGGCATCTGCGATCAGTTCAGTGCTTGTCGTTCCTGGTTTGACGTCACAAACACACCCAGCGTTCGTCCAGACACTCTTCCGTTTCTCCAGCCACTCCCGCGTTTTTCCCAGAAACGGTAGCGTTTTTTCGCACACACCCATAAAACGGCCTGTTTCCGCCCAGAAACACCCACTTCCTGTCAATCACACTCCGATCTCCAGAACGAAGAAAAAAACACGTAATGCCGTGAGTAAAATACCTAACTGCATACCAAATTTACTTGGTGCAGTCGCAGTGCGGACATTGCGCATGCGCATTAGCGGCTAATTGCTCCGTTGCGATAAAAAAAATAACGAGCGAACAACTCGGAATGACCACCCTTGAGGTTAATAATACTTTGGGATCAAAATGACCCCCAAATTCTATGATTTAAGCTGTTTTTTAGGGTTTTTTTGAAAAAAACACCCGAATCCAAAACACACCGGAATCCGACAAAAAATTTTCAGTGAGGTTTTGCCAAAACGCGTCCGAATCCAAAACACGGCCGCGGAACGGAACCCAAAACCAAAACACAAAACCCGAAAAATTTCCGGTGCACATCACTAGTCCATAGAGGATACTGGGTGCCCGTCCAGTGCTTTGTGTTTCCTGCACAGTTACTTGGTTAAGTATTATTGTTGGTTCAGCTGTTGCTGTTCCTGTTCAAGTTTGGTTAGCATGGCTTTCCTCTTGGTTGTGTGTGCTGGTTCGAATCTCACCACTGTTCTGTTAAAACTAGAGATGAGCGGATTCGGTTTTACTCGGTTTTACTCGGTTCTCAAAACCGAATCTTATTGGCTATCCAAAACACGTGACATCCGTGAGCCAATTAGATGCCGTTTTGAGAACCGAGTAAAACCGAGTAAAACCGAACCCGCTCATCTCTAGTTAAAACCTTCCTGAGGATATGTCCATCTCCTCGGGCACCGTTTCTAGACTGAGTCTGGTAGGGGGGCATAGTGGGAGGAGCCAGTGCACACTATTGATTCCTTAAAGTGCCCAAGCCTCCTAGTGGACCAGTCTATACCCCATGGTACTAATGTGGACCCCAGTATCCTCTACAGACTACGAGAAAATGATTTACCGGTAGGTAATTAAAATTCTATTTTCTGGGGGTTAGAAGGAGATAAGAGCTTCAAGAATCTCCCAACTTTGCCTGCTGTTTATAACCCATTTTTGTTACAATCTGTCTAGGTTTTTTTAACCATGTCTTAAAAAAGAAAGGCTGACATTTTTGAACATATATACAGTAGTGGGTGGGTGGGACGGATCCAGTATGATTTACTTGCGGCTGGGAAGCCGGGCGTCAGTATACCAACAATGGCATACCGGCCATCAGTATGCCAGCATTGGGGCGAGCACAAAGAGACCCCTTGCGGGACTGCTGCACTTGTCACTCTGCACTCGTCACGTTGCCGGCTTGGTGGCTCGCTGCGCTCACCACAGGTTTAGTTCCCACTCTATAGGTGTTGTGGACACCCACGAGTAGGAATAGTCCGTTAGCTGGGATTTCAGCTGGCGGCATTGTCAGCGGTCAGGATTATGGTATTGGTATCCTGACCACCGGGATTCCGACTGTCAGCAACTTAATTGCATCCCGGAGGGACACCATTACGCGAGCCAATGCATATCACATCCAAAAGGTGCCCAGGCCAACCATTTCACTCAGGAAATGGGTGGTACTAGGCGGCTGTGGGCAGCCTCTGGGAGACTTAACTACTTTTCTGGGTGTCTGGCAGAGACCACTGAAATTTGAGATCCTCAAGGAAAGTAGGTAAGTTTGATACAAACAAAAGGACAGAACTCTTTAGTCACATGTTATGAACAGCAGGCTACTGGTATCCTCTGCAATTACAATATTTTTCTCACATATCACCTTTGTTTAATTATATGCTGCAACATTGGTCATTGGTACGGCCTCATCTGGAATACAGGGGGTAATTCAGAGTTGATCGCAGCAGCAAATTCGTTAGCAGTTGGGCAAAACCATGTGCACTACAGGTGTGGCATGTATAACATTTGCAGAGAAAGTTAGATTTTGTTTCTGTCCAAGTTACCGTAAATACTGGCTGCTTTATTTTTACACTGCAATTTAGATTTCAGTTTTAAGGATGTGCGGCGGGCACTTTTCGTGTTTTGTGTTTTGGTTTTGGTTCTAATTCCATTGTCGTGTTTTGGTTTTGGCTTGGTTTTGCCAAAACCACCCTTTCGTGTTTTGGTTTTGGATCTGGATGATTTAAAAAAAAAAAAAAAAAAAAAAACCACTAAAATTAAAGAAATTGGGGGTAATTTTGCTCCTACAGTATTATTAACCTCAATAACAATCACTTACACTCATTTCCAGTCTATTCTGAACACCTCGGAATGAGGGCCAATAACCATAAGTTCCACTCATTTTCAGTCTATTCTGAACACCTCACACCTCACAATATTATTTTTAGTCCTAAAATTTGCACCGAGGTCGCTGGATGGCTAAGTTAAGCGACACAAGTGTGTGGCACAAACACCTGGCCCATCTAGGAGTGGCACTGCAGTGGCAGACAAGATGGCACTATTCAAAAATTTGTACCCAAACAGCACATGATGCAAAGAAGAAAAAGAGGTGCAATTAGGTCGCTGGATGGCCAAGCTAAGCGACATAAGTGTGCGGCACAAACACCTGGCCCATCTAGGAGTGGAACTGCAGTAACAGACAGGATGGCAGATTTAAAAAATAGGCCCCCAAACAGCACATGATGCAAAGAAGAAAACGAGATGCAATGAGGTAGCTGTATGACTAAGCTAAGCAACACAAGTGTATGGCACAAATACCTGGCCCATCTAGGAGTGGCACTGCAGCTACAGACAGGATGGCACTTAAAAAAACTAGTCCTCAAACAGCACATGATGCAAAGCAGAAAAAGAGGTGCAAGATGGAATTGTCATTGGGCCCTCCCACCCACCGTTATGTTGTATAAACAGGACATGCACACTTTAACAAACCTATCAATTCAGCAACAGGGTCTGCCACACCCCTGTGGCTGAAATGACTGGTTTTTTGGGCCCCCACCAAAAAAGAAGCAATCAATCTCTCCTTGCACAAACTGGTTCTACAGAGGCAAGATGTCCACCTCATCATCATCCTCCAATTCCTCACCCCTTTCACTGTGTACATCCTCCTCACTGAGTATTAATTCGTCCCCACTGGAATCCACCATCACAGGTCCCTGTGTACTTTCTGGAGGCAATTGCTGGTAAATGTCTCCACGGAGGAATTGATTATTATTCATTTTGATGAACATCATCTTCTCCACATTTTGTGGAAGTAACCTCCTACGCCGATCGCTGACAAGGTTACCGGCTGCACTAAACACTTTTTCGGAGTACACACTGGAGGGGGGGCAACTTAGGTTAAATATAGCCAGTTTGTGCAAGGGCCTCCAAATTGCCTCTTTTTCCTGCCAGTATACGTACGGACTGTCTGACATGCCTACTTGGATGCTGTCACTTATATAATCCTACACCATTCTTTCAATGGTGACAGAATCATATGCAGTGACAGTAGACAACATGTCAGTAATCGTTGGCAGGTCCTTCAGTCGGACCGGAAGTCAGCTTTCGCTCCTGACTGCCCTGCATAACCGCCAGTGGGTGGGTTAGGAAATGTTATCCTTTTCCTTGCAGCCCCAGTGACGGGAAAAATTGAAGGAGGAGCTGTTGACAGGTCACGTTCCGCTTGAGTTGACAATTTACTAACCAGCAGGTCTTTGCATTTCTGCACACTTGTGTCTGCTGGAAAGAGAGATACAACATAGGCTTTAAACCTAGGATCGAGCACGGTGTCCAAAATGTAGAGCTCTGATTTCAACAGATTGTCCACCCTGGAATCCTGGCAAAGCTAATGAAGGGCTCCATCCACAAGTCTCACATACTTTGAAGAATTGCTCCATCTTAGCTTCAATTTATCCAGCTGCTTCTGCAAAAGCCTGATGAGGGGAATGACCTGACTCAAGCTAGCAGTGTCTGAACTGACTTCACGTGTGGCAAGTTCGAAGGGTTGGAGAACTTTGCACAAGACGGAGCTCATTCTCCACTGCGCTTGAGACAGGTGCATTACTCCTCCTTTGCCTATATCGTAGGTGGATCTATAGGCTTGAATGGCATCCTCTGAAGCATATAGAGTGTTGAATTCCACCTCATTACCACCTCTTGCTTCAGTTGACGGCGGGACAAGTTCAGGAGTGTTTGCTGGTGCTCCAGTCTTCGGCAGTGGCAGAATGCCGAAATGGCCCGCAATTTTTCAGGCCACCGACAGCATCTCCTGCACACCCCTCTCATTTTTCAAAAAATTCTGCTGCACCAAATAAATTGTATGTGCAAAAATGGGACATGCTGGAATTTGCTCAGATGTAATGCATGCACAATATTGGTGACGTTGTCCGATATCACAAATCCCCATGAGAGTCCAATTGGGGTAAGCCATTCTGTGATGATGTTCCCCAGTTTCCGTAAGAGGTTATCAGCTGTGTGCCTCTTATGGAAAGCGGTAATACATAGTGTAGCCTGCCTAGGAACAAGTTGGTTTTTGCAAAATGCTGCTACTGGTGCCGCTGCGGGAGGCCATACATCTACCCAGTGGGCTGTTACAGTCATATAGTCCTTACTCTGCCCTGTTCCACTTGTCCACTTGTCCGTGATTAAGTGGACACTGGATACCACCGCATTTTGTAGGACACTGGTGACTTTTTCTGATGTCTGTGTACATTCTCGGTATCGCCTGCCTAGGGAAGTGGAACCTAGATGGGATTTGATACCGAGGACACACTATCTCCATCAAATCTTTAAGTAACACTGAACTAATGGTGGATACCGGATGCACCTCTAACACCAACATAGCTGTCAAGGCCTCAGTTATCCGCTTTGCAAAAGGGTGACTGCTGTCATATTTCATCTGCCTCACAAAGGACTGTTGGACAGTCAATTACTTACTGGAAGTAGTACAAGTGGTCTTCCGACTTCTCCTCTGGGATGACGATCGACTCCCAGCAGCGACAACAGCAGCAGCAGCAACAGCAGGCGTAACACTCAAGGATCCTATGGAGGAATCCTGGTTAGGAGAGGAGTCCTCAGTCTTGACAGCGACATGGCCTGCAGGACTACGGACATTCCTGACTGAGGAGGACGTTGACGGAGTTGGTGGTGTGGTTTGCAGGAGCTTGGGTACAGGAGGAAGATGTGATTTAGGTGTCAGTGGACTGCTTACGCTCTTACCCAAAGTTTCTGAACTTGACAGTGACTTCTGATGAATGCGCAGCAGGTGACATATAAGGGAGGATGTTCCTAGGTGGTTAACATCCTTACCCCTACTTATTACAGATTGACAAAGGCAACAGATGGCTTGATACCTGTTGTCCGGATTTGTGGAGAAATAATTCCACACCTAAGAGGTGGCTTTTTTTGGTAGTTTGCCCAGGCATCACAATGGGCTACTTCATACCAAGGACAACAGGTGTTTCCACCGGTGCCTGACCTAAACAAACCACATCACCATCAGAATCCTCATCGTCAACTTCCCCCTCAGTGCCATCAACACCCATATCCTCATCCTGGTGTACTACAACAGTGACATCTTCCATTTGAATATCAGGAACTGGACTGTGGGTGCTCCTTCAAGCATTTGCAGGGGGCATGCAAATGTTGGAAGGAGCCACCTCTTCCTTTCCAGTGTTGGAAAGGTCAGGCATCGCAACCGCCGACACACTTGGACTCTCCTTGGGGATTTGTGATACAATCTCAGAGCGCACAGTTCTTTTCTGTGCTCTTTCCAGCTTAACTTGTTTAATTTTTCTAGTGGGGGGATGAAGACTTCCATCGTTATGTGAAGCTGAACCACTAGCCATGAACATAGGCCAGGGACTCAGCCGTTCCTTGCCACTCCATGTTGTAAAAGGCATATTAGCAAGTTTACGTTTCTCCTCAGACGATTTAAATTTATTTTTTATGTTCTTTTTACTGAACTTTGACTTTTTGGATTTTACACACCCTCTACTATCACATTGGGCATTGGCCTTGGCAGACGACGTTGATGGCATTTCATCGTATATGTCATAGCTAGTGGCAGCAGCTTCAGCACTAGTAGGAAGTGGTTCTTCTTGATCTTTCCCTATTTTCTCCTCAAAATTTTTGTTCTCCATTATTTTTTGGGAGTTATATGAGACAATATGCGTCACTGGAATGACTGGAATTAACTGATGACACAGGACACTACCACTGGTCTAATGCAGCACAACACGTTTTTATAATTATTATATTGCAGCAGTGGACATATAGCAGCAGCGTATATCGTCACTGGAATTACTGATGACACAGGACACTACCACTAGTCTGATGCAGCACAACACGTTGTTGTTATAATTATTATACTGCAGCAGTGGACATATAGCAGCAGCGTATATCGTCACTGGAATTACTGATGACACAGGACACTACCACTGGTCTGATGCAGCACAAAACATTGTTGTTATAATTATTTGTTATAATTATTATAGTGCAGCAGTGGACTTATACCAGCAGCGTATATCGACACTGGAATTACTGATGACACAGGACACTACCACTGATCTGATGCAGCACAACACGTTGTTGTTATAATTATTATACTGCAGCAGTGACATATAGCAGCAGCGTATATCGTCACTGGAATTACTGATTACACAGGACACTACCATTGGTCTGCACAACACAGCACCACTTTATACAGCTACACTGGATATATGGCAGCAGAGAACACCAACACTGTGAATGGCTGGACTGATGCAGCACACTACACTGACTACACTGGACTGGTCTGCACAACACAGCACCACTTATACAGCTACATTGGATATATGGCAGCAGAGAACACCAACACTGTGAATGGCTGGATTGATACAGCACAATACACTGACTACACTGGACTGGTCTGCACAACACAGCACCACTTATCCAGCTACACTGGGTATATGTCAGCAGAGAACACCAACGCTGTGACTGCCTGGACTGATGCAGCACAATACTCTGAGTGACTACACTGGACTGGACAACACATGACACCCCACTTTTTCTGTGTCCAGTTCTGGAGACATATCTCCACAAGGATATAAACACATTAGAGGGAGTACAAAGAAGGGCAACTAAAATGGTGCATGGCCTACATCACGAAACATACCCGAAAAGGCTAAAAGATCTTAACATTTATAGTTTGGAGGAGAGAAGGGAAAAGGGGTACATGGTAGAAACTTTCAAATATACCAAGGGTCTTAAAGTTCAGGAGGGAAACATTCTTCAAAGGAAGAGAAGTATTAGAACTCGAGGACATACACTGAGACTGGAGGGAGGCAGGTTCAGGGGAAATTTAAGGAAAAATTACTTCACAGAAAGGGTAGTGGATAAGTGGAAGAACCTCCCATCAGAGGTGGTAGAGGCTAAGACGGTAGAGCAATTTAAAAGTGCTTGGGATAGGCATATGAATATCCTTACAAAGAATTAAGGTTCAAAAAGGGTTGAGATTACTTAAAGGATAAAAAAGAGGCAGAATAGATGGACCAAGTGGTTCTTATCTGCCGTCAAATTCTATGTTTCTGTGTAACATATGCCATTCAGGGACTGGTTTTGTAATTAATTCATTTTGATTCCAGCTGTCCTAATCAGCCTCTAATTGCTTAAATTGTGATACCTTGCTGTGTTTACACACATGGTCTTTTTTGCTGTTCAGCCTGTTTCTTGACCTCCACTACTGTATTCCTTTTCTGCTGCCTGATCGAACTAGGATTCAAACTGAAGTATATTACAAACCTACTGACAAAAACACATTATTAAGGCACAACAGTCATCATCCAGTGGCTTTAAAGAAAGGTTTGCCGAAATCGCAACTCATCAGGGCTGCTAGACTCACCAGCGACCCTACCAAATTGGAAGGGGCCCTTTCAGAAGTAACATTGCGTTTTGTGGAGAGAGGATATGACCCCAAGGTACTACAGGACTGCCGACGTGAGGTGAGACAAATACCCAGGGATGACTTACTGGTCCATAAATCAAGAAATGATACGCAAATTATGCCATTTGTCAAAAAGTATAATGGGGCAGATGTATTAAGCCTGGAGACAGCATAAGGAAGTGATAAACCAGTGATATGTGCAAGGTGATAAACACACCAGCCAATCAGCTCCTAACTGTTAATTTACATATTGGAACTGATTGGCTGGGGCGTTTTCACCTTGCACATATCACTGGTTTATCACTTCCTTATGCCCTCTCCAGGGTTAATACATCTGCCCCAATGTCGCTAGTCCAGTAGTACCTAGAGCCTTACGCGCATTATGGCACATCATCACAACTGATAAATCATTATCCTCACTACATAGTAAAAGGCCCATGGTATGTCATACCAGAGGCAAAAGTATAAAATATTTGGTTGTCCATTCTGATATTACAGGCTTCGGGGACCCTACACCAACTACGTTCCATTCCAGACCCCAGGGTGTTATAAATGCCTGGGGTGCAAGACCTGCAAATTTATGACCCCTTGATCTACGTTTGTGTCAATTTCAACTGGAAGATCATATGACATCAGACATATCCTTACCTGTACGAATACTTTTTTAGTATACGTAATCACTTGCCCCTGCAAGCTGCAATACGTGGGCAAGACTGTCCGTAATGCCCGTGAACATTTTGCGCTACATAGATCAGCAGCAAAATTGGCGATATCTGGCCAACCTTCAGAACAGCCGGTAGCCTGTCATTATGCTGAGCACGGACACTCTCTTAATGATCTACGTTTCCAGATTATTGAACACTGTCCAAAGAGCCTAAGGGGTGGCGACAGGGCCGGTAACCTCTTAAGACGTGAGGCCAGATGGATGTATACGTTGGCCACCATTAAACTTAGGGTCCTAAATGACAATAAACAATGGAGCGTATTTTGAGCACCTTATTTAAAGGGACAGTGTATCCATGTCAGGTTTTTTTTTTTATTAAAATATGTTTATTAGATTTTTCCACATAGAGACATAGAGAGAAAGAAAGCAGAGAAACAATGCAGTACAAAGTGCATGCAAAATGCTTATACTTATGGATTACATAATAGGCAACAAAAGGTATGGCATAACATCAAACATCACTACTACCTCTGGCGTTGTGTGTAGGAGCGAACAGTGCAGAGGACTGTATCAAAGCATCAGCAGTGATGTATATAAACAGCAATTTAGGCCTATGATATATTATGAAAGAAGAAACTGCATACTATCACATATGTAACAAAACCAAAATCAACTAAACAATCATAGTGAAAGAGAAAGAGGAAAGACGAATAACAAAGACATGGATGAGAAATATGAGGGAGGAGGGGGGAGGGGGGCTTGCAGATGTCGAAAGGATATTCATCAAACATGATATTCATCAAACATGATAAGGCACATTCCTAGGGAACGTGGGGATCAAATCGCTCAGTATCAAGGTATGGGAGCGAGCATCAACCCGGTGCCAAAGGTGGATCATCACCAATAGGGATGCATAGTCTGCGGTAAGAATCCCAACTAAGGGAATCAAACAATTTCAGTATATGAGTTCGTTGTGGGGGTGGAAGAGAGTCAATATATAGTCCCCATTTCTTATAAAAATGCAAAGCGTTACGGTCAAGATCTGGGAGAGTGGATTGGCGTTCAAAGTATAGTGTATTAGTAAGTAGAGACTTGAGGTTACCTAGGGAGGGAGCGGTTCGATATATCCAATGATTCAAAATTAACTTTTTCCCCAAGGTCAATAATACATATAAAAACGGGATGTAGTAAGCCTGGGATGGGGGTAAACGCCAGGTTGTAGTATTAAGGCCGAGGAGTGCCGCTGGGTCCATAGGGAGAGAGATCCGGAAAGTGGATTTTATATACCACACTACTTTATTCCAGAATCGTTTAACTTTCGGGCAGTGCCAGAAGTTATGCATAAAGAGGGCATTTGGTGCTTTACATTTGGGGCAACGACCGGAGTCTGTAGAGACCATGTATTTGCGTTGTCCCGGGGCAATATATGCCCGATGTAAAAATTTAAAGTGGATTTCCTAAAGCTGAGCAGAATGCAGGGCTTTCAGGATAGCGGGAAGGGGGGAGAGGAAGCACTCCACCGATGGGTCCCAGGACCACTCACTCGACCATTTTGACAACATGGGGGGCCAGAGAACCTCCAGCTTGCCAGGCAACAAGTCCCGATATAGCCAGCATATCTTGTATGAGAAGTTAGGTAACATGACCAACAGGGCGGATAGAGGATCCTTTCTCCGCTCCTGCACAGGAGGGATGGGGAGAGCTTGTACAAAATGGCGGACTTGTAGGAACATGAAAAAATCAGATGAAGGTACGCCGTGTCTCTCGGCTAAATCCGTGAATGACAGTACATGGCCACCCGGGTCAAACACGTCACGAATGAGGGCAATGCCCCTAGATTTCCATGTGAGGAATTTGGTATTATCAAGGGGAGGAGTAAAGCAGGGGTTTCCGCATAATGGGATAAAAGGAGAGTATTCTGGGTTGCGATGCAGGGTCTTGTTAATGGCACCACCATAGGCGTCCCAGAAAAGAATATTAGGGCGTACCAAGGGTGGGAGCAAGGCTTTTGGGGTATGCAGCAAAGCCCTGAGGTCATAAGGGTGTACAAGGCTCTGCTCCATGTCGTAATTAACATATGAGGAGGTGCCCAATAACCAATCCGAGATGTACCTAAAGTTCGCTGCCTGGAAGAAAGCCAAGAGGTCTGGGACAGCCAAGCCACCCTGGGCACGGGGAAGTTTAAGTTTAGGTAAAGAAATCAGAGACCTCTTGCTATTCCACAGGAATTTGGAGAACATTCTATCACATTCCTTTAAGTCTTTGGCAGAGGGCTGGATAGGAATCATCTGGAGTAGATAAGAGATCTTGGGGCATACAATACTCTTCAAAATAGCTACTCTTCCTAGTAGGGAAACAGGAAGAGATGACCAGGTGGATAACAATTGGGATACTTTGTTAAAAACAGCGGTATAGTTGACCGAGTATAGGTCTAAGATATTCACAGGGATATATATACCCAAATACTTAAGGCCTAAGGTGTTGCTCTTAAATTGAGTAAGAACGGGCACCGAGGGGTGCTGACAGACAGTCGGGTTGAGTGGGAAGAGTTCAGACTTAGAGGCATTAACACGATATCCCGCAAAAGCGCCAAACTCAGAAATAGCCTGCATGATTGGTGGGACAGAGGTCTCAGGCCGTGAAATAAAGAGGAGCATGTCATCCGCAAATAAACTCACACTGAGCTCATGGTCGTGAACCATTACTCCGGAGTAGTCTGGTAGTTGACGCTGTTTGATAGCCAGGGGCTCTATGGCGATAGCAAATAAAAGTGGGGAAAGGGGACAGCCCTGCCTTGTGCCTCGGTGAAGAGGAATAGGAGCAGACAAGTAGCCATTACACATAATGCGAGATGAGGAGGGAGAATACAGATTACGTATCATGTTGATCAGGTCCAGCGGAAACCCAAACTTATCCAGCGTCGTGTATAAGTGATCCCAACTGACAAGATCAAACGCTTTCTCCGCATCTAGGGAGAGGACGTATTGGGGGTCAGGGTCTCCGCTGGAGTGCAACCAGGTGGCCGCGGCAAGAACTTTACGAATATTGTTAGTGGAGTGTCGGCCTGGGATGAAACCAGTTTGGTCAGGGTGGATAATGGAAGGGAGCAGTCCCTTTAACCTATCTGCAATGATTTTCGTAAACAGTTTATAGTCAACGTTGAGCAGGGAGATGGGGCGGTATGAGCCGGGGAGATGGGGATCCCTCCCGGGTTTGGGAAGGAGACGTATCAGGGCTTCGTTAAAGTACAGAGGGAGGGAATGGGAAGATAAAATGTTATTAAATACTAGGGTCAGGGGATCCAACAATTTGGGTAAGAGCATTTTGTAGAATTCCCCAGAGAAACCATCGGGTCCAGGGGCTTTCAAAGGCTTAAGATGTTTGATTGCCGCCTCCACCTCCTGGGTAGTAATCGGCAAGCAAAGATCCCCCATCACCAATGTTGGTATTTGAGGCAAGGAAACAGGGTTCCAGAAAGAAGTTTTAGCTGATAAATCGAGAGGAGGGGGGGAGTAAATGTCAGTATAAAATTCTGAGAGGAGCTGCACCATGTCCATAGATCTGGTAGCCAACGAGCCATCGTCTCGTTTCAGTGTCTGGATCATTGAGGACGGCACTGAACCCCGCAGAAGATTTGAAAGAAGACGGCCTGTTTTATTGCCGTATCTATAGAAGCGGTGATTTCTGTGAAAGGTATGGCGGTCGCCCATTAATGTCAATACAGCACCAAACTGAGACTTGCATTCCAAATATACCTTCTTTGAGGCAGGAGACGGGCACTGTTTGAAGTGTTGGTAGGCATCAGTTAGGCAGCGTTGGGAGGTTTTAAACTCAGAGAGAAATTGTTTCTTTCTTGTGGATGCATATTCCACAAGCCTACCGCGTATAACCGCCTTCGAGGCCTGCCAGAACAATAGGGGATCAGTTTCAGCAATACTTGCATTATCCAGTCTGAACTCCTCCCAGAACGCCTCCAACCTGTTCCGAAATTTTAGGGAAAGGTAAAGGAAGTGGGGAAAAGCCAGCATTTAAAGGAGCCATAGTCTAATGAGGTGGTAAGGGAAACCCAAACTAGGGCGTGATCCGAAAGTGAAATTGTTTCCATCTGTGCTTCAGTATTCTGGGGAATCAGGGAATCTGAGAGCAATAAAAAAACTATTCTGGACAGAGTGCCATGGGCAGCCGAGAGACACGAGTACTCCCTGTCAGTGGGGTGAAGAAATCTCCAAGCATCAGTTAGATGCAGTTGTTGTGCAAAAAAGGGGACACCTAAGGTAGGAGGGGAGCGTGCACGAGCGGAGGAGTTCGAGTCCATATAAGCGGAGACCACAACATTGAAGTCTCCGCCCACAATCATTGGACAGGACATAAACGGGCACAGTGTTGTTATGAGATTTTTTAAAAAAAACTTTGAATATGAGTTAGGAGCATACACAGAACATAAAACATATTTGGTATTATGAAGTAAAGTTTCAAGCACTAGGAATCTACCAGCAGGATCGCACAGGGAAGTAAGGACTTCAATATGTAAGCTACGCTTAGCAAGGATCAGCACACCCCTAGCCTTAGAAGAATAGGGAGCGTCTGAGAGCACCTGCCAGCCCAAAACACCCAATTTTTGGGCCTCTGGGGCGAGGAGGTGCGTCTCCTGTATAAACACCAAATCCATATGTAATCTATTTAAATAAAGCAGGATCTTCTTCCTCTTGACAGGGGAATGGATACCCCCAACATTCCATGTGCCCACCTTAATAGCAGACATAAGGCATTAAGTAATAAGTAATCATACATGAGGACATCTTACAAACCCATAAGCAGTGGAGGGTGGGAAAAGACACAGAAGGAAGGGAGGGAGGGGGAAGACAAAAGAATAGTAGAGACATAGAGATGAGAAGAAAATATAAGACCCACCGGGGGGTCCCACAGCAATATTCGTGCAACAACTTCACGGTATTTTAATTTAAGTGGTAACCGAGGGCAGCAAGGAGGACGTTGCTCCTAGCCAGCAACCACTATAATGAGCAGCATAGGGAATGGGGGGGGGAAGAGGGAGGGGGGCAGGGGGAGGGGGGGAGTGTAAGGGAGGGGGGAGATAGGGAGTGGGAGGGAGGTTGGGGGGGGAGGGAGGGGGGTAAGGGATATGGGTGAGCGGTCAGAATGACATCAGCCTACCCTCAAATGGATAGGTATAACATATAAAACAGGCATTCATTCAGGCATATAACACTATATAGAACTGGAAACAGGCATATAGGAATACAGTGCTTAGAGGAAACTTATGTCGCTTTAAGATTATATATACATCACCCAGAAGACCACTGAGGTAATAGCGAGAAGGTCCAAATAAAATTAACAGGGGGTCTCATAGTCCACGGGGTGGGGAAGAGAAATAAATGTATGACGAGGGTGACCAAGCCGGGGTAACAATGGTGTAGGATAGTTACAGGTCGGTGTCTGTATGAGACGGCTATTTCGGCATTTGGTCAGAGGTTTCGGTCTCCGAAAGATAAGCAGCAGCTTCCTCCGGGGTGTGGAAGTCCTTAAAGGACGTGCCATCGAAGATCCTCAGGCGTGCAGGGTAGAGTAGAGCAAACTTACGGCCCTCGTGGGCCAATTTTGAGCAAGTGGGAGAGAATGCCTTACGTAGCCTGGTAAGCTCCGGGGAAAAGTCCTGGAAGATTAATAATTTGGCATCTTCCCAAACAAGGTTTCTTATACGGCGGGAAGCAGACCACAGGGCCTCTTTATGGAGGTAATTAAGACATCGAAATAGCACAGCACGTGGTCGGGTGGATGCAGCGGGGCGACCAGGGCCTGTTCTATGTGCACGTTCCACCACGAGATCCGAGCAAACATCTTGAATTTCAAGGAGATCTGGAAGTGTGTGTAGAAGGAAGTGGTAAAGAGCTTGGCCCTTAATCGTCTCTGGGAGCCCAATGAGCCTGAGGTTGTTTCTACGCGATCTATTTTCTAGATCATCGATCTTTGACCATACCATGGCCCTCATTCCGAGTCGTTCGCTCGGTAAATTTCTTCGCATCGCAGCGTTTTTCAGCTTAGTGCGCATGCGCAATGTTCGCACTGCGACTGCGCCAAGTAAATTTGCTATGAAGGTAGTATTTTTACTCACGGCTTTTTCTTCGCTCCGGCGATCGTAGTGTGATTGACAGGAAGTGGGTGTTTCTGGGCGGAAACAGGCCGTTTTATGGGCGTGTGGGAAAAACGCTACCATTTCCGGAAAAAACGCGGGAGTGGCTGGAGAAATGGGGGAGTGTCTGGGCGAACGCTGGGAGTGTTTGTGACGTCAAACCAGGAACGACAAGCACTGAACTGATCGGAGATGCAGAGTAAGTCTGAAGCTACTCTGAAACTGCTAAGAAGTTTGTAATCGAAATATTGCGAATACATCGTTCGCAATTTTAAGAAGCTAAGATTCACTCCCAGTAGGCGGCGGCTTAGCGTGAGCAACTCTGCTAAAATCGCCTTGCGAGCGAACAACTCGGAATGACCTCCCATGTTTTCTGATTTCTGCAGTTTAGCGGAGATGTCGGAAAGTTCAGCGATTTGCTGAAAATTTTCACCAACAGTATGTTCCACTTGTAAAACACGCTTGGATAGTTGTTTATTCTGGCTTTTAATTTTCAGGACAGCTTGCTGTAACGCAGCAGCATGCAGGTGGGCCTGTTCTTGAAATAATGGCTGGACGGTCTCTTTCACCGCTCTAACAATGTCCTCATAGGACAAGGAATGCCCAGGGGTGGAGGAGGGCAGTAACGAGCCTAGAGCAGCGGAGCCAGCAGGGGATGGAGAGACGATGGGAACAGGGGCCAAGGGAGGAGCTGAGGTAACCGCCGTACGAGCTCCGGCTTCCAGAGAAGCCGCGGCGGCCATTTTAGAAGCCGAGCCGCGGCTTTCAGATTTGGTGCGTGGAGGCTTTCCCTGCATCGTGGAAGCGAGAAATCGGTCCATAGAGGGGGGCCGGAGGTACAGGGAGCGGGCCGGTATGAGTGACCGCTCAATGGACGCCCAAAGCGGGCGATATGTTAATGGTTAGTGGCTGCAGGCACCGGAGCTTCCAAGCAGCGTGTCACTCCATGCAGTGCCGGAACCGGAAGTCATCCATGTCAGGTTTATATGTGCAATATTTTAAGGTACAGAGGATCTAATTATGCCATGTGTACATGTATAATATGCAGTGTTACAAGTAGAGTGTTGCCGGATATTGGTAGGTGTACCTGACGTGGATTTGATGTCGTTATGTTCTTTATCTGAAATCATTTTGAGCAATTGTGCACAGGCTACATTTAATATATAGTATTAAGTATTGCTGACATGGTTTTATTATCACTGTTGTTTTGATGCACTTAGCACTTTATTATAAGCACAGTATGTTTCCATTGCAGCGCTGGAACATGACCGCCGCGGCCGGGTTACCCGGAGAACTCCCTGGTTTCCATGACCACGACTTGAGCTGTCTCATACACAGCTCATATACGGAAGGTTGCCAAGGTAACCAGGGTATCCAACGGCGCGACGTCGGGTCACATGACCAGCGCGCTTACGTCACTGCACGCAGACCAAGCTGGAGTGGAAGTTTTCGCTTCCCCCGGATCCTGCTGTACCTCCCGCCGGCGGGACTTCTTCACATATAAAGATAATCACTTTGTATTGTAATGCACTTTTGTTTTTTCACCTTGACAAAGGGGTGTTAGCACCCCGAAACATTGGATGGTTTTGTTCACCATTATGAATTAAAACACAGTATTTTCTGAATATCCATGTGTCAGTCTCCGAGTGCCGCTGCTTACTAGGAATTGATGGTTTTATATATATTGATAATGTCCATTTATTACCATTAAACATAAGCTATACACTATTACGGACTGAGTACGCTATTTGCGCACTGAGTACCGTAAGGGTACGCACTTATCGTAACAGGCGTTACACCGAAAGCACGACGCACGAGCGACACTTACGCTCACAGCTAGCACTACGTACCTAGCACGCTATTGGCGTACCGAGTACCGTATTGATACGCTAATAGCGTATCAATCGCTGTGCCGTGGACGTGAAACATGAGCGGCATGGACGTTCACAGAATGGTATGCAGTAAACCTTGTTAATACAACACAGTACTAATATGCTTAAACTCTAAACCTTAATAGTAAAGTACTAAAGTGATGTAACGCTGGAAAACCTTAACAATGTGTATGCTGTTTGAGCGATTGAGACGCTCAGTGAGCCCACTTGCAGAAATGCGAACACACAAGACTTTGGATTTAAAAACCACACCGGCTCTAACACCGTTGTGGATATTTTAGAGTAAAAGGGGAAAATAATACAAGTTTTATACTACAAACTAGCATAGAAATCTAAACAGAATAACAAAGTATAATATGAACAATGGCAAACAGAAAGGATAACAAATGGCAAACAATATGGATAACAAAATGGCTACAGAGAATAATACATACGTGGGGATGATTCGCAAGTGCGTCCTGGATCCAGCCCTCAGCATTCACAGAGAAAGCCTTTAGAGAGAGTGAGTGACTGGACAGGAAATGGTGGTCTTTATATACACAACATGCATTCACAATACAATGGTACCTATAATCTCATTGTTCATTGGACACAGGAATGTGTCTCCACATTATAGCAAAGGTCATAGGTGGATTTAAACAGGTGGGTTGTGTCTTTCCCCAACTGCCCAGGTGGGAGGTATCCTCAGGATTCCCGCTGCATGTGTAATTTAAAGCAAATACATTTAAAGTTCATAAACTACTTCTGTACATAACTATACGCAAGAGCGAGCGATCTTTTCCTAACTAGCATCAGAATGTTACCCTTAAAATACCCTACAGCTGGATACTAAACACCACCGTCCAACCTTTATCTGACCCTTCCTATCATGCAAAGAGGAATCCCTCTGTCCAGGAACCGTTTAGACTAAACATACCAGCTGATGTTGTCTAGGGGGATATTAACTATAAAACACACTATATGAATTAAATATATTACGATCGGGTCGCACGCTACACGCTCACAAACTCCACCGTATTTACACATCCCATGCGCACGAGACGCTGGAGCATCCCTTACGCAACTTGCGTGTATGTGCACGCACGGGGGACTAGGTGCACGAGCAGAGTGCGCTTGTACGTGGGGTTAATACAAGGCATACGCATCATGATATTTTTCCAACTTTGACAGTCCACCCTTTGGCAGTCAACAATAACTGCCACTATCTAAATAATCTAGCAGAAAAATATACAATTCAATGAAATACCTATAAATGATTGGGTAGAGGGAAGAGAGGAGAAGGTGGGAAATGTATGTCCTAGTGAGATAGTAAAAGCATGTATGTATGAAATCCATGTCTGAGGGGCATGTATCATCATGCCGTACTTGTTTTAAATAAGCTTCAAGGTATTGCGAAGTATACATTAAAATCCTTCTTATCCCGTATTAAGGGTCTGTGAATGGGCTATCAAACTCTACCGAGCTCTTTTCGACTTCTTGTTTCAACAAATGGGGTGCACATTTAGTTGATGATACATGAGGGGGGAAACATATGTGGATGCTAATAAGTGAATGTCATCTGTCGACTATGTGTGATACTACCTGGAGGTTGTAGAGATGAAGATAAGAAACGTGTTATAAATACATTTCTGTGGTTATGAGTGTAATTGTCTATGGGCGTCTGTTGAAATCTTGTCCGGATTACTGTATCTTTGCTGTAAGTGGTAAGAAAAGTTTTTCAAGTGTCCATAGAAAGTTAAAGTCATTAAAATATCTTGCAAAGTCCGTGCAAAAGTTCATCAATGGTCTGTAGAAAAGTTCATCAAAGGTCTGTAGAAATGTGCCTCAAAATCTTTTTCCAGGTGGATGTCTTCTTACCTTGGAGAAAAACAAAGGAGAAACGGGTGAAAGAAACGGGTAGTGGAATCACGTCTTATCACAACATTGTCTCAATTGATGGGTCATAAATGAAACCAGTTGATGTTACAATGCCCTCGCTCCTCAAACTCATCACTTTGGTACTGCGCTTGCAATGCATTAAAGTCTGAACACATCTGAATATCAATCCAATCATTATGACAACTCCCAAGATACACAAGAGAAATGTTCCTACATTCATGATAATGCTTTGAGCCCATTCTCCTAAACCTGAGAACCAATTACGTGGGTTCAACCATGAAACCCAGCCGGTCAGTTCATTACCCACAGCCGTAAGGGTAAGATTGTGCCTCCTTCGGAACTCCCACTTCAATTGCAAGATATCATCCATCTTTTGATCTATGACCTCGGTTGGGTCCTCAGTGCTGTTAGTAATATATGTACAGCACTTCACACCATACTGAGTTGCTAGGGTGACACAATTCCCGCCTGTTACTGCTGTGAGGTAGTTGAGAACCATCCTATGCTGGATCAGTTCTGTTTTGTAGGCTTGCAACTCCCTCCCAGTATACCTGAACGTGTCATCATACATTTCGATGATATTGTCTATCAGGTTTGCTAGTGCAGTAATATACCTAAAATTTATAACTCCTCTGGCGGTACTGGTGATATCTAGCGCGAGAAGGAATTGAATCCCGGTGGATTCGTGAATCAAATCAGAGGCCGGATGCTCTGTCCTCTCTATAAGGTGTCTTTTAACGATGTGTTCGTAATGATTGTGAGTGTAAGGAGCTTGAGCATTGCAGTGAATGTCTTTCATCTTATTATGGGTAATAGTCATTACTTCAGGCAACACTTTTCCAACATAACACAATCCCTCTGAGTTTGGGGCAAGCCACTTATACGCCTTTCTCCCGCATATGAAATATGCGTCATCGGGGAGAACATATGGGACAGAATATGACATCACCATATTACAAACCTTCCATGTGAAAAATCCTATCCCTGACTCTCTCATCTGTTCGGTACACGTATCAGGCTGTATGATATGTGCACAGTATCCTGGTGATACTTCTCCACCTCGCAGGGTCCTACTTCTTAGAGTGTACCTATACCGGAAATATTTCCCACCGTCGGCTATTTGGCGTATAAGTTCTGAGTCTATGGGCATTCTGTTGGCTCTGTGTGAAAATGCCATGGTTTGATTGTCCCATGTCACTTCTCAATTTCCCGGCTTTCGGGGATTGGAAATGTTAAAACATACTAAGGACCTATCCACATGGTATTGGTGGAGCTTCAAACTAGGAGGACTAGAAATATTAAATCTCTTGTCCAGCAGCCTCCCACCCCTTAATTCAAGTACCTCACCTATCGTTAAAGGGTATGGTACTAGTCCTGACTTGCTATGACCTTGAGGTACTTGTGAGCACACCCAGCAGTCAGTCTGATTTAACACTTTACCCACTAATGAGTTTTAGTCACTCCATGTTGATATTAAAGCTGGACTGACATTTCTTGATGCACCCATCCTCAACTATATTTTCACAATTCCTACAGATACAGTTCTCTTCAGCTAACAATCCTTCACAATGTCTACTAGTGTCATGGCTACCAGATCGTTTTCTGATACTCGCCTTTGCTCGGTGATTGTGTTGCTCTTGGAATCCTACGAATCCGTTCTTGTCATCAGAACCCATTCCAGATCCTTCCTCGCCCTCTCTGGTACTCTCACCGGAACAGACTGCTCTGGTCAACAACAGGGTCAACACGAAAATCCGGAACACAGTCTCTTGGGGTAAGTCCATCTTGCAGGAGGAAGAGGAGAAGAATGAGAAGGGGGGAGGAGAAAAGGAGGGAGATGGGAAGTGGAGAAAATAATAAAAAGAAAAAGAAAACTGGTGCGACAACCGCCTCCGATCTTTTTATTCTCAGTGCTCAGGTGCCGTTTCAACCTTCCCGGAACAGACACTCCAGTGATACAATTTCCTCTACCGTCTGTTCTTTGTCACGGGACCTCTCTGGGTCAGCGACCTTCTTACAGTGAGACGAATGGACCCAAGTCTCTCTCTCGACAACCTTCAATGCTGTCGTGCTGGTCAGTAAGACTTAGTATGGTCCTTCCCATCTGTCAATAAGGCAACCTGAGCGTAGAAAGTTTTGAATCATTACATAATCCCCAGGTTCAATGTCATGACAATTACTGTCTGGCAGATCAGGAATCACTAGCTTTAGATTGCCGTTTTGATTCCTCAACTGCTTGCTCATCTTTACCAGATACTTTACAGTTACTTCATTGTTACATTTCAAATCATCCTGGGGGTCAATCATTACATGGGGTTGTCGACCAAAAAGAATCTCAAATGGTGACAGGTTAAGAGGGGACCTGGGAGTGGTTCTGATGCTGTACAATACAAATGGCAAAGCTTCCGGCCACGACAATCCAGTTTCAGCCATCACTTTGCTCAACTTGTTCTTAATAGTGCTGTTTACTCTTTCCACTTTCGCACTCGCCTGGGGGCGGTACGGAGTATTCAGCTTACTATTAATTCCCATTAATTTGCACATTACCTGAAAGACTTCACCTGTAAAATGGGTACCCCTATCCCTTTCAATTATCCTAGGGATACCATACCTGCACACAAATTCCTGCACAATTTTCTTTGCAGTAAACACAGCGGTATTTGTTGCAGCGGGGAAAGCTTCTACCCAATTTGAAAATACATCAATACAAACCAATATGTACTTTAAATTTCTACAGGGTGGCAATTGTATGAAATCAATTTGTATTACCTGAAAATGGCCATCTGTAGGAGGGATATGGGATGGTTCTGTTGGTATTGCCTTTCCGATATTCTTCCTCAAGCAGGTGAGACATGTCATTGCTCTTTTACCCGCATGGGAAGAAAATCCTGGTGCGCACCAGTAGGCTCTTACCAACTTACACATTCCTTCTTTGCCTAGATGAGTCAGCCAATGTGCCGCTTCCGCTAAACTTGGAAGGTATGCTCTTGGTGCCACTGGCTTACCCTGTCCATCTGTCCAGAGTCCTGTGGACTCCTGGCCATATCCTTTTGACCTCCAAACTGCCTTTTCCTGTGGGGAACACAAATTTTTGCATTTCACACAATTTTTGTGTGTTAACAGTATTGAATACCATCAGTTGTGTGCTGTCTGTCTGTATGGGGGTGCTGGCTGCTGATTTAGCAGCTTCGTCTGCCCGGCTGTTACCAAGTGACACTGGGTCTTGGCTGTACGTGTGAGCTTTACACTTGATAACAGCCACTCTGTCAGGTTCCTGTATCGCTGCTAGGAGTCTTTTGATGTGGGTTGCATGCGCCACGGGTGTGCCAGCTGCCGTCATGACATTTCTAAGGCGCCATAGGGCCCCAAAATCATGAACTACTCCAAAGGCGTACCTAGAATCCATGTAGATATTGGTTGACTTACCTTTAGCCAATTCACACGCTCTGGTTAAGGCGACCAGCTCAGCCACTTGTGCTGAGTGAGGTGGGCCCAGAGGTTACGCCTCTATGGTACCTTTGTCATCTACGACTGCGTATACAGTACACAAGTCCATCGAGTCCGTCTGTCTATGGCAACTACCGTCAGTGTAAAAAGTAAAATCTACACCTTCCAGTGGGTTGTCACTGATGTCAGGCCTTGCCGTGAAATTTTGGGTCAAATATTCCATACAATCATGTGTGCAAGTGTCTGTACTAAATCCTCCTTCACCATCACTCTCATCCCCCACCCTTTGTGCCTGTCCAGGTACACCTGGGAGATATGTTGCAGGATTTAGTGCGCTGCATCTCCTTATGGTGATGTTTACAGGGGCCATTAGTGCTAATTCCCACCTTGTAAACCGTGCTGATGAGACGTGTCTGGTTTGGGCAGAATTCAGTAAGGCTGACACTGCATGAGGTGTATGGATTGTCAGGTTGTGTCCCAACACTACATCTTCACTTTTACTCACTAGCAAAGCTATCGCTGCAAGACTTCGCAAGCATGTGGGGAGAGATCGCGCTACGGTGTCTAGCTGAGCGCTGTAGTAGGCTACCGGCCTACTGGCATCACCATGTCATTGGGTTAAAACACCTGCCGCACACCCAGCACTCTCCGTACCGTACAGTTCAAAGGGTTTCCCATAATCTGGCATACCTAAAGCTGGTGCCTGTGATAGGCACTGTTTGAGTCTCTCAAATGCCAGTTTGGACTTATCTGTGTGCGAAATCCGATCTGGTTTGTTTGATGAGACCATCTCTTGTAAAGGTAAGGCTAGTATGGAAAACCCTGGGATCCAGTTGCGGCAATACCCACACATTCCTAGGAAAGTGCGGATTTGTTGCTGGGTTTGTGGCAGAGTCATGTCGCGAATCGCCTGAATTCTATCAGCAATGAGGTGTCTCAGTCCTTGTGTCAAACAGTGTCCCAAATATTTTACCTTGGTTTGGCATAACTGCAACTTATCCTTTGAAACCTTGTGTCCCGTATCAGAAAGATGAAATAAAAGCTGTTTCGTGTCTCTCAAGGACGATTCGAGTGAATCAGAACACAGCAGTAAGTCGTCTACATACTGTATTAATACTGATCCGCTCTCAGGTTGAAAGGATTGAAAACAGTCATGCAAAGCCTGTGAGAAAATACTTGGTCTGTCAATGAAACCTTGTGGTAAGCGAGTCCAGGTGTACTGTACTCCTCTGTATGTAAATGCGAACAAGTATTGGCTGTCAGGGTGCAGAGGGACCGAAAAGAAAGCGGAGCAGAGGTCAATAACAGTGAAAAATTTCACAGTTGGAGGGATTTGCATAAGGATGACAGCTGGATTTGGCACTACGGGGAATTGTATTGATAAAGCCTAATATTTATCTTACTTAAAACCCTCTAAAAGGTCAAAGAACACAGTACGCAATTGGCGTATGGAATACCATAAGAGTACGCACATAGCGTAACAAACGCTTAGCCGTGGTCGAGACGCACGAGCGGCACGTTACGCTCACGGCTAAGAGCGTACAGGCAAGCACGCTATTGGCTGCCGACTAACGTAATGGTACGCTATCAGTGAAGCGGACACTCGAGACCACGAGGAGATCACAAGCGGCGCTGACACTCACAGAGTTAAACCTTTATAACTATACCATAAACAATATACTTATACTGTAAACCCTTGTGCAGTGATAAGGTGTAAATACAACACCGTGTAACCTTGTTAGTTTAAAAGCTGTATGAGCGTATGTGACGCTCTGCGAACCCCTTAGCAATATAATAAAACACTAATACCGGTCTAAGGTTCTAACGCCTTTAAGGATGAGAATGAACGTTCACTTTGTAAAAGAATAATACAATACAAGTTATACACTACCAAAATAACATAGAATACCTAACCGAAATACTACACATAAAATACAATAAGGATACAATTACTTTTAAGGGGGAAGGAGAGAGAGAGAGAGAGAAAGTGAGAGAGAACGAGAGAGAATGGCTTATAATAACAATAAAGACAATATGATTGCAGAGAAACTTACGCACAAAGGGAAACAATCGCATGCGCCTTTCTGGATATCCAGCTCCCGATTATCAGTGATGAGAACCGTTGAAGAGAATAGAAAGCTGACCCAGATCGGCTTGTCCTTTTATACACTACACACAATACAGTACAATGGTCCCTATATTCTTATTGTTCATTGGACACAGGAATTCGTCTTCACATTATAACAAAAGGTCATAGGTTGGTTCATACAGGTGGGCTGCGACTATTCCTAACTGCTCAGGTGGGTGGGAAACTGGGTTTCCCGCCGCATGGGTAATAAAGTGCAAATACAGTAAATGTTCATAAACTTCTTATGTCCATAACTATTCGCACGAGCGATTAATCTGCTTCAGACCAACACCGGAATGTTGCTAATTAAATACTCTTCCGATGGATACTAAACACCACTGTATAACCCCTGTCTGACCCTTCATATCAAACAAAGAGGGATCTCCTTGTCTATGAACATGCTACATTAACTAAACTTTCAGATTCTATCAAAGGGACCATAATCTACAAAATACATTATATGGTTAAAATATGTTACGATTGAGTCGCCCGCTAGACGTACACAAACTCTACCATAAATGCGCATACCGTGCGCCCGCGGGTGCACGCAACAGCGAGTATATGCACGCACGGGAGGGCTCATGCACGCGCAGCGGGGACACGCATGAGGTGCAAATATGGTAATGTGCATCATTATATTTTTCTGACTTTGACAGTCCACCCTTTGGCAGTCACCAATAACTGCCACTTTCTAAAACATTTCAAAAAGAGAAAAATATATGTCATGTGTAAATACATTTATATGGTCGGGTAGGGGAGGAGAGGAGAAGGTGAGAAAAGGGTATGACCTAGTGAGATAGCATAAGCATGTGTGTATGAATCCATGTTTGGGGGGTCATGTATCATCGTGCCGTACGTGTTTTAAATCAAGCTTCAAGGTATTGCGAAGTATACATTTGAATTCCTTCTTATCCCGTATTAAGGGTCTGTGGATGGGCTGTCAAACTTTACCGAGCTCTTTTCGGCTTTGGTTGCAACAAAATGGGGGAGCACATTTTAGTTGATGATACATGAATGGGGGGGATATGTGAGTGCTGATATCTGTGCCTGTATTCCCTATCGACTATGTGTGTCATTACCTGAAGGTTGTAGAGATGAAGATAAAGAACAATTATGGTAAATGCAGTGATAAACTATGTGAGTTTAATATACATTTTACGTTTGAGGTCTTGTCTTGTCTTGTCTTGTCTCGATGTACATGTTGACTGTAGTCTCTTTGTGCTTTTGCCAATAAACGCAAGCAAAGCTTTATCAATGTCCATAGACTTACAAAAAGTGTTGGGCTAGCGTAAAATTAAAGTCACTAGGGATATGGGGGGTCTATGGCATAGTCCATCAGTTGTCTGTGTAAAAAGGTTGTCAAATTCTTCTTCCAAGCGGATGTCTTTTTACCTTGGAGAGAAACAAAGGAGAAACGGGTGAAAGAAACGGACCGTGGAATCACATTTTCATCACAACATTGTCTCTATCGTTGGGTCATAAATCAAATCCATTGGAATTATAATGTCCTCACTCCTTAAACTCATCACCTTAGTACTTCGTTTACACTTCGTTAAAGCCTGAACGCATCTAAATATCAAACCAATCGATATGACGATACCCAAGATACACAGAAGAAATTTCCCTACATCCATTATAATTCCTTGAGCCCATTCTCCTAAACCAGAGAACCAATTTCGCGGGTTCAACCATGACACCCAACCGGTCAGCTCATTACCCACAGCAGCAAGGGTGAGGTTGTGTCTCCTGCGGAATTCCCACTTTAATTGGAGAATGTCGTCCATCTTTTGGTCTATGACCTCGACCGGGTCCTCGGTGCTATTCGTAATATAAGTGCAGCATTTTACGCCGTACTGCGTTGCCAGTGTGACACAATATCCGCCTGTCACTGCTGTGTGATAATTAAGAACCATCCTATGCTGAACCAGTTCTGTTTTATAAGCTTGGAGCTCCCTTCCGGTATACCTAAAAGTGTCGTCATACATTTCAGTGATATTGTCTAATAAATTTGCAAGCGCTGATATGTATCTATAATTCATCACTCCTCTGGCGGTACGAGTGATATCTAACGCGAGTAGAACCTGAATCCCGGTGGATTCATGGATCAGGTCAGAGGCCGGATGCTCTGTTCTTTCTATTAGGTGACGTTTAACGATGTGCTCGTAATGAGTGTGAGTATAAGGAGCTTGGGCACCTCGGTGAATATCTCTCATTTTAGTATGTGATACCGTCATTACCTCAGGCAGTACTTTTCCAACATAACACAATCCTTCTGAGTTTGGGGCAAGCCACTTATACGCCTTCCTCCCGCATATGAAATATGCATCATCGGGGAGAACATATGGGACGGAGTAGGACATAACCATATTACACATTTTCCATATGAAATTTCCTAACCCTAATTCTCCCATCTGTTTAGTACACGTATCGGTTTGTACGATATGTGCACAGTATCCTGGTGATACCTCTCCAACTCTCATGGTTCTACTTCCTAGGGTATACCTATATCGGAAATATCTTCCACTACCGGCTAAGTGGCGTATAAGTTCTGTATCTGTAGGCAATCCATCGGCTCTATGTGAGAATGTCATGGTTTTGTTATTCCATGACACTTCCCAATTTCCCGGCTTTCGGGGATTGGAAATGTTAAAGCACACTAAAGACCTATCCACATGGTATTGGTGGAGCTTCAAACTAGGAGGACTAGAGATATTAAACCTCTTGTCCACCGGCCTCCCACCACTTAACTCAAGTACCTCCCCTATCGTTAAAGGAAATGGTACTAGTCCTGACTTGCTGTGACCTTGAGGTACTTGAGAGCATACCCAACAGTCTGTCTGATTTAGTACTTTACCCACTAAGGAGTGATAGTCACTCAATGGATGCCTATCCATATGGATATTAAAACTGGATTGGCATTTCTTGATGCACCCATCCTCAACTACATTGTCACAATGCCTACAGATACAATTTTCTTCAGCTAACAATCCTTCACAATTCCTTCTATGGTCAATGCTATCGGATCGTTTTCTGATACTCGCCTTTGCTTGTTGGTTATGTTGTTCTTGGAAAACTACGCCTCCATCTTTGTCATCAGAACCCATTCCAGAACCTCTCTTGACCTCCATGGTACTCTCGCCGGAACAGACTGCTCTGGTCAACATCATGGTCAACAGGAAAATCCGGATCACAGTCTCTTGGGGCAAGTCCATCTTATAGGAGGAAATGGAGAAGAATGAGAAGGGGGAAAGAAATAATTGAGGGAGATGGGATGGGAAGTGGAGAAAAACAATAAAAGGGAACAGGGAATCGACAACTGCCTCCGATCTTATTATTTTCAATGCTCATGTGCCGTCTCAGTCCTCCTGAAACAGACACTCCAGTGATACAACTTCCTCTACCGTCTGTTCTTTATCACGGGACTTCTCTGGATCAGCAACCTTCTTACAATGGGACGAATGCACCCAAGTCTCTCTCTCGGCAACCTTCAATGCTGTCGTGCTAATCAATAAGACTTGGTATGGTCCTTCCCATCTGTCAATAAGGCAACCTGAGCGTAGAAAATTCCGTATCATTACATAATCCCCAGGTTCAATGTCATGACAATTACTATCTGGCAAATCAGGAATCACTAACTTCAGATTGTCATTCTGATTCTTTAGCTGTTTACTCATGTTAACCAGGTATTTTACAGTCACTTCATTGTTACACTTCAAATCATCCTGAGGGTTAATCATAACATGCGGTTGTCGACCAAACAGAATTTCAAAGGGGGATAGATTAAGAGGAGACCTGGGAGTGGTTCTGATGCTGTATAATACAATGGGTAAAGCTTCTGGCCATGTTAATCCTGTTTCTGCCATAACTTTGCTCAATTTATTTTTAATAGTGCTGTTCACTCTTTCTACTTTCGCACTCGCCTGGGGGCGGTACGGAGTGTGCAACTTACTATCAATTCCCATCAATTTATACATTCCTTGAAAGACATCACCTGTAAAATGGGTACCCCTATCACTTTCAATTATTCTAGGGATACCGTATCTACACACAAATTCCTGCACAATTTTCTTAGCAGTAAACATTGCGGTATTTGTGGCCGCTGGAAATGCTTCGACCCAATTTGAAAACACATCTATACAAACAAGTACATATTTCAAATTTCGACAAGGGGGTAATTGTATGAAATCAATTTGTATTACCTAAAAAGGGCCGCCTGTAGGTGGGATATGAGATGGTTCTGTTGGTATTGCCTTTCCGATATTCTTCCTCAAGCAGGTGAGGCATGACATTGCTCTTTTTCCTGCATGGGAAGAAAATCCTGGGGCGCACCAATATGCTCTTACCAACTTGCACATCCCTTCCTTGCCCAGATGAGTCAGCCCATGTGCTGCTTCAGCCAGACTTGGAAGGTATGCTCTGGGTGCCACTGGTTTACCTTGTCCATCTGTCCAGAGTCCTGAGGACTCCTGGCCATATCCTTTTGACCTCCAAACTGCCTTTTCCTGAGTGGAACACAAATTTTGCATTTCGCACAATTTCTGTGTGTTGACAGTATTAAATACCATCAGTTGTGTGGTGTCTGTCTGTCTGTCTGGGGGTACCAGCTGCTAACTTAGCAGCTTCGTCTGCTCGGCTGTTACCAAGTGATACTGGGTCTTGGCTATATGTATGTGCTTTACACTTGATAACAGCCACTCTGTCGGGTTCCTGTATCGCTGTTAGAAGCCTTTTGATGTGAGCTGCGTGCGCTATCGGTGTACCAGCTGCCGTCATGAAATTTCTGAGGCGCCATAGGGCTCCGAAATCATGGACTACCCCGAAGGCGTATCTAGAATCGGTGTAGATATTGGCTGACTTGCCCTTAGCCAATTCACATGCTCTGGTTAGGGCAACCAGTTCAGCAACCTGGGCTGAGTGAGGTGGGCCTAGCGGTTCTGCTTCTATGGTGCCTTGGTCATCTACGACTGCGTATCCAGTACACAAGTCTCCCGAGTCCGTCTGTCTGTGACAACTACCGTCAGTGTAGAAAGTAAAATCTACATCTTCCAGTGGGTTGTCACTGATGTCAGGCCTTGCCGTGAAATTTTGGGTCAAATATTCCATACAATCATGTGTGTCATCCCTTGTATTAAATCCTCCTTCCCCATCACTCTCATCCTCCACCCTTTGTGCCTGTCCAGGCACACCTGGGAGATACGTTGCAGGATTTAATGCACTGCATCTCCTTATGGTGATGTTTACGGGGGCCATTAATGCCAATTCCCATCTTGTAAACCGCGCTGATGAGACGTGCCTGGTTTGGGCAGAATTCAGCAAGGCTGACACTGCATGCGGTGTATGAATAGTGAGGTTGTGTCCTAGCACTACATCATCGCTTTTTGTAACTAGCAATGCTATCGCAGCGACACTTCGCAAGCATGTGGGGAGGGATCGCGCTACCGTATCTAGCTGAGCGCTGTAGTATGCTACCGGCCTGCTGGCATCACCGTGCTTTTGGGTTAGGACGCCTGCCGCGCAACCAGCACTTTCTGTTCCGTACAGCTCAAAGGGTTTCCCATAGTCTGGCATACCTAATGCTGGTGCCTGCGTTAGGCACTGTTTAAGTCTCTCAAATGCCATCTCAGATTCGTCTGTATGCGAAATCCGATCAGGTTTGTTTGATGAGACCATCTCCTGCAAAGGTAATGCTAGAATGGAAAACCCTGGGATCCAGTTACGGCAATACCCACACATTCCTAAAAACGTTCTGATCTGTTGCTGGGTTTGTGGCAGAGTCATGTCTCTAATTGCTTGAATTCTATCAGCGGTCAGGTGTCTCAGTCCTTGTGTTAGACAGTGTCCCAGATATTTTACTTTAGGCTGGCATAATTGTAATTTGTCTTTGGAAACCTTGTGTCCTGTGTCTGAAAGATGAAACAAGAGCTGTTTCGTATCTTTCAGGGACGCTTCGAGTGAATCTGAACACCGGAGTAAATCGTGCACATACTGTATCAATATTGATCCACTCTCTGGTTGAAAAGACTGTAAACAATCATGCAAAGCCTGTGAAAATATACTTGGACTGTCTGTGAAACCTTGCGGTAATCGAGTCCATGTGTATTGGACTCCTCTGTATGTAAATGCAAACAAATATTGACTGTCAGGATGCAGGGGTACCGAGAAAAAAGGCGGAGCAGAGGTCAATAACAGTGAAAAATTTCGCAGTGGGAGGGATCTGCATAAGGATGACAGCTGGATTTGGCACTACGGGGAACTGACTCTCAACTATTTTGTTAATCCCCCTTAGATCCTGTACTAGCCTGTAACCCCTCCCCCCACTCTTTTTCACAGGGAATATGGGACTATTGGCAGTGCTGGATGTTCTTACCAGAATGCCCTGTTGTAGCAAGCGCTCTATTACGGGGTATACTCCTAATTCCACCTCTGGCTTCAGAGGGTATTGTGGGATTTTTGGAGCTATCCTGCCATCTTTTACTTGCACAACTACTGGAGCTACGTTTGCCATTAATCCAGTGTCTTGTCCATCTTTAGTCCAAAGTGACTCTGGTATTTGGGATGTCATTTCTTCTACCTGGGATGGATTCCTATTTATCATAACAGTATGTGACATTAATTTTGATGGGGAGTCTAGCATGTCTCGCACTTCCTGAGCGTGATTCTCAGGTATGTCTAAGAATACACCTTCAGGAGTACAATAAATGACGCACCCCATTTTACACAATAAATCTCTTCCCAGGAGATTAGTCGGTGCCGATGCCGCCAGCAAAAAGGAATGCTTGGTATGCAAAGGCCCTATTGTAATCTCTGCTGGTTTGCTAACAGGGTAGTGCTGTACTACTCCCGTTACTCCCATGGCTGGAATTGTCTTACCAGTGGTTCTCATGCCCACTGTCGAATTTATCACTGATTTGGCCGCCCCCGTATCTACAAGGAAGTTTAATGATTTACCAGCTACATCGATTGTGACCTCGGGTTCACTTCCAAGGCTTGCAATCAATTTCACTGGCTGCAGATTACAGGTGTGGCCACACCCCTATTGGGTATGGTGACCTCCCTGGATCGCGCTGGCAGCAACTACTTGAGAAGGGGGTAAATGGGTACTACCAGAGACTTGCCAGTCTCTTTTTGGGGGATACCTTTTTGTTTCCCCTGCATGTGGCTCATAACTCCGTTTCTGCGGTCCCTGATCCCAATTTCGTGTGTCATGTCGTTGTCTAGGGGGTTGATATGATTTTTGTGTATTTTTCACTCTACAGTCTCGTGCAAAATGTCCCTCTCTATGACAGGAATAACAAGTTACCACATTTGACTTACCCACAGGGTTTGGAGATTTATACAAAGGTTGCCTTGTGGTCAGGGCCTGTATACTTACGGCCATTAACTTATCACTTTGTGACTCCCTGTGTCTGGTGATATTCCGATCGTGATCAATAGCCGCCTCTCTCAAAGTAGCCACCGACAGACCTCGCCAACATGGTTGCGTGGTCTGTACCCTTGTCCTCAATACCTCCTTTGAACCATCCATTAACACAGATACTGCTACTTCTCTATGATTTGCATTTGTCTTAATGTCTTCTATGCCTGTGTATTTAGCCATTTCCAGTAGTGCCCGATGAAAATACTCAGCAGCTGTTTCTGACTCTTTTTGTTTAATGGAGAAAATTTTGTTCCATTTAACTACAGCTGGAAAATACTCTTTTAACTGTAAATTTATCCTCTTTACATTATCTTGGTTGTACACATCCGTAAGGGGTACATCTTCATTTAATTTACAGTCAGCTAAAAACCTTTCTGAGTCGACATTGGAGGGTAAACATGCCCTCAGCAATATCTGCCAGTCTTTGTTATTGGGCTCTACAGTATTCCCTAGATCTCTAATGTATTTCTGGCTAGCAACTAGATCCTTCCTAGGATCAGGGAATTCAGACACTATTGCTCTTAATTCCATTCGGGAAAACGGGCAGTGCATGGCGATGTTTCTGACAGGAGTGACTCCTGAAGTATCCGTTTTCCCATTTGGCACTGCTATTACCCTAACGGGATTAAGTTTAATAACATCATTCTTAGTAGATTCTACAGCTTGTGGTGAAATGGTTTCAGCATAGTGTATGGTGCCGTACTTACCCGTTGATACGACCTCACCTGTCCCTCCGCTAGGGGCCTTTGATACTAGTCTTACGGGTTGGGTCGTGCCCACTGCTGTTTCGGATATGGTGGCTGCTATAGAGAGCGCCGATATTGTTGCTGATTCGTCCTCTTGATCACACTCCTGGGGAAAGTTTAAAACAGGGTACAGCTTGCACGGGTTAATATTTTCATTAATTATCTTATTCACATTATCCTTAACATTTATACAGTTACTAAATGCCTGTTTATTACACACTAGTGCGTCATTCTCTGCAACCAACTTCTCTCCCGTTATGTAAGGTGGCGGTGGTGCCGTAGCTATCAGTTTCCTGATAGGGTTAGATCCAGCCGCCTGAGCCAATCCTCTCTGTATTTCACCCTCCTGTTGCCATAACTGTAAATAGTCATAATGTTTGATCCGTCTCTTTGTTGATTTAATGAGACATATCCTTCTCCTTAGATTTTGTAACACATCTGGGCTAAAGCTGCCTACCCGGGGAAACTTTTCCCCGTCATGCACAGTCATTCTTTCCCATTCATCACATAAAACCTCTGTGTGTGAACCGTATTTTTCACACATTACATACCTTGCCGACCCGATTGGCCGGTTTACTGAATCAACCCGAACCGAGGTTGATCGCCCCCTACCTGAACAACTGGCCCCCATCCTTGCAGGTGTTGATTTCACTACCTCTGACCTTCAAATCAGGGTCTTCAGCGAACCCTTACAAAACCAAGATGTCCGGGGTAGGCCGACGGTGGCAGTTTACCGAGTACTCCACTCACTCGCCCACGCCGACCAATACGCCCACACACTGCCTTAGCGCTGGCGTACTCGACCTAGGGCCCCTGTGACCTGAACCGCTATTTACTGGAACATGCGAGTGTGATCCGCAGAGCACTTAACCCTTTCCAGTAACTATTGGTTGTTGGACAGTTCCTGAGTGACCAGCGAACCTCCCTTAAAATAAAATAAAAATTACACAAATCACGTTAGAGTGTACAAATAGCGTTTATGACCCCTTTTGTACGCAAATGGTACTGGTCAGGTTACTAACTAATGCACACAATTAAGTTCGGTACAATCATTCTGCACATAAGCAACTAATCTTATGTGCGGAGCGACCAGTGGAATCGAAAATTTCGGCTGCGAATTCCTTCAGCCAGAGCTTTAATGGCCTATATGGGTTCCGCACCAACCCTTCCTGGTGTTGTGCTACTTTTCTCTATAGCGGACTTCTTAGTCTGCTGTACCTAGACCTCCTGGTCTGTTCTGGACCTCCTGGTCTGTGCTACAGTAGACCTCCTGGTCTGCTATACTCTAATGCTCAAATTTATGTTTAACAAGGGATGCCTCCCAAGCCACCATGCACGTCACTTACATGTATGTACCTCACGAGAACTCGACTTCTTGTGGTTCAACCCAAAAATTGTAGAAACTTATATATACAAACACTCACCACTTGTACACTTTACTTTTATTTCTGCGCAGAAATTCCTTTCATTCAGTAACAGTCTAGACCAGATGAGTCGCAAATTGGAGAAGGATCTATTAGCTTAAAATTTCGGACACTAAAATTGACTTGCGCTATTTATCGCGTTGCCTCCTTTTCGCCTGTTAAAAATAATACTATCGTGTGATTTGAATTATGTAGGCGTACCCGGACGCTCCGTTGCGTAATATACGCTATGTGCGTCGGCCTTTGTGTTGCGTACACTAGTCTCACCCTTTTGTTAGAAACACGTGTATGCCAGCCAGATATGTCCACAGAAATATACTTAACACGTTTATCAATGTAGATGATCTTTAATTGTAATCATCTACCGAGCACCACACAGGTCTCTCCTTGTATCTTAGGCAAAGCTGTGTGCGTGCTTTACAAATTACCCCTTAATGTATTACTTTTACTCTTTAACTACTAATAGCAACAAATCTTTCTTAGCACGTTATCAATTGTGAAATGGCAAACAGGAGAGTGATATGTGAAAATACACGAATGAAAAGAAATGCAGATATATGCGTGCGTGCGTACGCAAGACAGAAATAAACAGTTTTAAAAGATACTAGCGTATTGTTCTTACCTCTGGTTCCGGATTCCTTCAGCACCCTTTACTAAGCGAAGCAGACGCTTATCTGGTCAGCACTACGAGGAATATTACCTCCCGCCTTTTGCTGACCGATAATGTCTGCTGAAATTACCTAGTGCAGATATGTGAAGGACGGACGAGCCGCCAATTGATAAAGCCTAATATTTATCTTACTTAAAACCCTCTAAAAGGTCAAAGAACACAGTACGCAATTGGTGTATGGAATACCGTAAGAGTACGCACGTAGCGTAACAAACGCTTAGCCGTGGTCGAGACGCACGAGCGGCACGTTACGCTCACGGCTAAGAGCGTACAGGCAAGCACGCTATTGGCTGCCGACTAACGTAATGGTACGCTATCAGTGAAGCGGACGCTCGAGACCACGAGGAGATCACAAGCGGCGCTGACACTCACAGAGTTAAACCTTTATAACTATACCATAAACAATATACTTATACTGTAAACCCTTGTGCAGTGATAAGGTGTAAATGCAACACCGTGTAACCTTGTTAGTTTAAAAGCTGTATGAGCGTATGTGACGCTCTGCGAACCCCTTAGCAATATAATAAAACACTAATACCGGTCTAAGGTTCTAACGCCTTTAAGGATGAGAATGAACGTTCACTTTGTAAAAGAATAATACAATACAAGTTATACACTACCAAAATAACATAGAATACCTAACCGAAATACTACACATAAAATACAATAAGGATACAATTACTTTTAAGGGGGAAGGAGAGAGAGAGAGAGAGAAAGTGAGAGAGAACGAGAGAGAATGGCTTATAATAACAATAAAGACAATATGATTGCAGAGAAACTTACGCACAAAGGGAAACAATCGCATGCGCCTTTCTGGATATCTAGCTCCCGATTATCAGTGATGAGAACCGTTGAAGAGAATAGAAAGCTGGCCCAGATCGGCTTGTCCTTTTATACACTACACACAATACAGTACAATGGTCCCTATATTCTTATTGTTCATTGGACACAGGAATTCGTCTTCGCATTATAACAAAAGGTCATAGGTTGGTTCATACAGGTGGGCTGCGACTATTCCTAACTGCTCAGGTGGGTGGGAAACTGGGTTTCCCGCCGCATGGGTAATAAAGTGCAAATACAGTAAATGTTCATAAACTTCTTATGTCCATAACTATTCGCACGAGCGATTAATCTGCATCAGACCAACACCGGAATATTGCTAATTAAATACTCTTCTGATGGATACTAAACACCACTGTATAACCCCTGTCTGACCCTTCATATCAAACAAAGAGGGATCTCCTTGTCTATGAACATGCTACATTAACTAAACTTTCAGATTCTATCAAAGGGACCATAATCTACAAAATACATTATATGGTTAAAATATGTTACGATTGAGTCGCCCGCTAGACGTACACAAACTCTACCATAAATGCGCATACCGTGCGCCCGCGGGTGCACGCAACAGCGAGTATACGCACGCACGGGAGGGCTCATGCACGCGCAGCGGGGACACGCATGAGGTGCAAATATGGCAATGTGCATCATGATATTTTTCTGACTTTGACAGTCCACCCTTTGGCAGTCACCAATAACTGCCACTTTCTAAAACATTTCAAAAAGAGAAAAATATATGTCATGTGTAAATACATTTATATGGTCGGGTAGGGGAGGAGAGGAGAAGGTGAGAAAAGGGTATGACCTAGTGAGATAGCATAAGCATGTGTGTATGAATCCATGTTTGGGGGGTCATGTATCATCGTGCCGTACGTGTTTTAAATCAAGCTTCAAGGTATTGCGAAGTATACATTTGAATTCCTTCTTATCCCGTATTAAGGGTCTGTGGATGGGCTGTCAAACTTTACCGAGCTCTTTTCGGCTTTGGTTGCAACAAAATGGGGGAGCACATTTTAGTTGATGATACATGAATGGGGGGGATATGCGAGTGCTGATATCTGTGCCTTTATTCCCTATCGATTATGTGTGTCATTACCTGAAGGTTGTAGAGATGAAGATAAAGAACAATTATGGTAAATGCAGTGATAAACTATGTGAGTTTAATATACATTTTCCGTTTGAGGTCTTGTCTTGTCTTGTCTCGATGTACATGTTGACTGTAGTCTCTTTGTGCTTTTGCCAATAAACGCAAGCAAAGCTTTATCAATGTCCATAGACTTACAAAAAGTGTTGGGCTAGCGTAAAATTAAAGTCACTAGGGATATGGGGGGTCTATGGCATAGTCCATCAGTTGTCTGTGTAAAAAGGTTGTCAAATTCTTCTTCCAAGCGGATGTCTTTTTACCTTGGAGAGAAACAAAGGAGAAACGGGTGAAAGAAACGGACCGTGGAATCACATTTTCATCACAACATTGTCTCTATCGTTGGGTCATAAATCAAATCCATTGGAATTATAATGTCCTCACTCCTTAAACTCATCACCTTAGTACTTCGTTTACACTTCGTTAAAGCCTGAACGCATCTAAATATCAAACCAATCGATATGACGATACCCAAGATACACAGAAGAAATTTCCCTACATCCATTATAATTCCTTGAGCCCATTCTCCTAAACCAGAGAACCAATTTCGCGGGTTCAACCATGACACCCAACCGGTCAGCTCATTACCCACAGCAGCAAGGGTGAGGTTGTGTCTCCTGCGGAATTCCCACTTTAATTGGAGAATGTCGTCCATCTTTTGGTCTATGACCTCGACCGGGTCCTCGGTGCTATTCGTAATATAAGTGCAGCATTTTACGCCGTACTGCGTTGCCAGTGTGACACAATATCCGCCTGTCACTGCTGTGAGATAATTAAGAACCATCCTATGCTGAACCAGTTCTGTTTTATAAGCTTGGAGCTCCCTTCCGGTATACCTAAAAGTGTCGTCATACATTTCAGTGATATTGTCTAATAAATTTGCAAGCGCTGATATGTATCTATAATTCATCACTCCTCTGGCGGTACGAGTGATATCTAACGCGAGTAGAACCTGAATCCCGGTGGATTCATGGATCAGGTCAGAGGCCGGATGCTCTGTTCTTTCTATTAGGTGACGTTTAACGATGTGCTCGTAATGAGTGTGAGTATAAGGAGCTTGGGCACCTCGGTGAATATCTCTCATTTTAGTATGTGATACCGTCATTACCTCAGGCAGTACTTTTCCAACATAACACAATCCTTCTGAGTTTGGGGCAAGCCACTTATACGCCTTCCTCCCGCATATGAAATATGCATCATCGGGGAGAACATATGGGACGGAGTAGGACATAACCATATTACACATTTTCCATATGAAATTTCCTAACCCTAATTCTCCCATCTGTTTAGTACACGTATCGGTTTGTACGATATGTGCACAGTATCCTGGTGATACCTCTCCAACTCTCATGGTTCTACTTCCTAGGGTATACCTATATCGGAAATATCTTCCACTACCGGCTAAGTGGCGTATAAGTTCTGTATCTGTAGGCAATCCGTCGGCTCTATGTGAGAATGTCATGGTTTTGTTATTCCATGACACTTCCCAATTTCCCGGCTTTCGGGGATTGGAAATGTTAAAGCACACTAAAGACCTATCCACATGGTATTGGTGGAGCTTCAAACTAGGAGGACTAGAGATATTAAACCTCTTGTCCACCGGCCTCCCACCACTTAACTCAAGTACCTCCCCTATCGTTAAAGGAAATGGTACTAGTCCTGACTTGCTGTGACCTTGAGGTACTTGAGAGCATACCCAACAGTCTGTCTGATTTAGTACTTTACCCACTAAGGAGTGATAGTCACTCAATGGATGCCTATCCATATGGATATTAAAACTGGATTGGCATTTCTTGATGCACCCATCCTCAACTACATTGTCACAATGCCTACAGATACAATTTTCTTCAGCTAACAATCCTTCACAATTCCTTCTATGGTCAATGCTATCGGATCGTTTTCTGATACTCGCCTTTGCTTGTTGGTTATGTTGTTCTTGGAAAACTACGCCTCCATCTTTGTCATCAGAACCCATTCCAGAACCTCTCTCGACCTCCATGATACTCTCGCCGGAACAGACTGCTCTGGTCAACATCATGGTCAACAGGAAAATCCGGATCACAGTCTCTTGGGGCAAGTCCATCTTATAGGAGGAAATGGAGAAGAATGAGAAGGGGGAAAGAAATAATTGAGGGAGATGGGATGGGAAGTGGAGAAAAACAATAAAAGGGAACAGGGAATCGACAACTGCCTCCGATCTTATTATTTTCAATGCTCAGGTGCCGTCTCAGTCCTCCTGAAACAGACACTCCAGTGATACAACTTCCTCTACCGTCTGTTCTTTATCACGGGACTTCTCTGGATCAGCAACCTTCTTACAATGGGACGAATGCACCCAAGTCTCTCTCTCGGCAACCTTCAATGCTGTCGTGCTAATCAATAAGACTTGGTATGGTCCTTCCCATCTGTCAATAAGGCAACCTGAGCGTAGAAAATTCCGTATCATTACATAATCCCCAGGTTCAATGTCATGACAATTACTATCTGGCAAATCAGGAATCACTAACTTCAGATTGTCATTCTGATTCTTTAGCTGTTTACTCATGTTAACCAGGTATTTTACAGTCACTTCATTGTTACACTTCAAATCATCCTGAGGGTTAATCATAACATGCGGTTGTCGACCAAACAGAATTTCAAAGGGGGATAGATTAAGAGGAGACCTGGGAGTGGTTCTGATGCTGTATAATACAATGGGTAAAGCTTCTGGCCATGTTAATCCTGTTTCTGCCATAACTTTGCTCAATTTATTTTTAATAGTGCTGTTCACTCTTTCTACTTTCGCACTCGCCTGGGGGCGGTACGGAGTGTGCAACTTACTATCAATTCCCATCAATTTACACATTCCTTGAAAGACATCACCTGTGAAATGGGTACCCCTATCACTTTCAATTATTCTAGGGATACCGTATCTACACACAAATTCCTGCACAATTTTCTTAGCAGTAAACATTGCGGTATTTGTGGCCGCTGGAAATGCTTCGACCCAATTTGAAAACACATCTATACAAACAAGTACATATTTCAAATTTCGACAAGGGGGTAATTGTATGAAATCAATTTGTATTACCTAAAAAGGGCCGCCTGTAGGTGGGATATGAGATGGTTCTGTTGGTATTGCCTTTCCGATATTCTTCCTCAAGCAGGTGAGGCATGACATTGCTCTTTTTCCTGCATGGGAAGAAAATCCTGGGGCGCACCAATATGCTCTTACCAACTTGCACATCCCTTCCTTGCCCAGATGAGTCAGCCCATGTGCTGCTTCAGCCAGACTTGGAAGGTATGCTCTGGGTGCCACTGGTTTACCTTGTCCATCTGTCCAGAGTCCTGAGGACTCCTGGCCATATCCTTTTGACCTCCAAACTGCCTTTTCCTGAGTGGAACACAAATTTTGCATTTCGCACAATTTCTGTGTGTTGACAGTATTAAATACCATCAGTTGTGTGGTGTCTGTCTGTCTGGGGGTACCAGCTGCTAACTTAGCAGCTTCGTCTGCTCAGCTGTTACCAAGTGATACTGGGTCTTGGCTATATGTATGTGCTTTACACTTGATAACAGCCACTCTGTCGGGTTCCTGTATCGCTGTTAGAAGCCTTTTGATGTGAGCTGCGTGCGCTATCGGTGTACCAGCTGCCGTCATGAAATTTCTGAGGCGCCATAGGGCTCCGAAATCATGGACTACCCCGAAGGCGTATCTAGAATCGGTGTAGATATTGGCTGACTTGCCCTTAGCCAATTCACATGCTCTGGTTAGGGCAACCAGTTCAGCAACCTGGGCTGAGTGAGGTGGGCCTAGCGGTTCTGCTTCTATGGTGCCTTGGTCATCTACGACTGCGTATCCAGTACACAAGTCTCCCGAGTCCGTCTGTCTGTGACAACTACCGTCAGTGTAGAAAGTAAAATCTACATCTTCCAGTGGGTTGTCACTGATGTCAGGCCTTGCCGTGAAATTTTGGGTCAAATATTCCATACAATCATGTGTGTCATCCCTTGTATTAAATCCTCCTTCCCCATCACTCTCATCCTCCACCCTTTGTGCCTGTCCAGGCACACCTGGGAGATACGTTGCAGGATTTAATGCACTGCATCTCCTTATGGTGATGTTTACGGGGGCCATTAATGCCAATTCCCATCTTGTAAACCGCGCTGATGAGACGTGCCTGGTTTGGGCAGAATTCAGCAAGGCTGACACTGCATGCGGTGTATGAATAGTGAGGTTGTGTCCTAGCACTACATCTTCGCTTTTTGTAACTAGCAATGCTATCGCAGCGACACTTCGCAAGCATGTGGGGAGGGATCGCGCTACCGTATCTAGCTGAGCGCTGTAGTATGCTACCGGCCTGCTGGCATCACCGTGCTTTTGGGTTAGGACGCCTGCCGCGCAACCAGCACTTTCTGTTCCGTACAGCTCAAAGGGTTTCCCATAGTCTGGCATACCTAATGCTGGTGCCTGCGTTAGGCACTGTTTAAGTCTCTCAAATGCCATCTCAGATTTGTCTGTATGCGAAATCCGATCAGGTTTGTTTGATGAGACCATCTCCTGCAAAGGTAATGCTAGAATGGAAAACCCTGGGATCCAGTTACGGCAATACCCACACATTCCTAAAAACGTTCTGATCTGTTGCTGGGTTTGTGGCAGAGTCATGTCTCTAATTGCTTGAATTCTATCAGCGGTCAGGTGTCTCAGTCCTTGTGTTAGACAGTGTCCCAGATATTTTACTTTAGGCTGGCATAATTGTAATTTGTCTTTGGAAACCTTGTGTCCTGTGTCTGAAAGATGAAACAAGAGCTGTTTCGTATCTTTCAGGGACGCTTCGAGTGAATCTGAACACCGGAGTAAATCGTCCACATACTGTATCAATATTGATCCACTCTCTGGTTGAAAAGACTGTAAACAATCATGCAAAGCCTGTGAAAATATACTTGGACTGTCTGTGAAACCTTGCGGTAATCGAGTCCATGTGTATTGGACTCCTCTGTATGTAAATGCAAACAAATATTGACTGTCAGGATGCAGGGGTACCGAGAAAAAAGGCGGAGCAGAGGTCAATAACAGTGAAAAATTTCGCAGTGGGAGGGATCTGCATAAGGATGACAGCTGGATTTGGCACTACGGGGAACTGACTCTCAACTATTTTGTTAATCCCCCTTAGATCCTGTACTAGCCTGTAACCCCTCCCCCCACTCTTTTTCACAGGGAAGATGGGACTATTGGCAGTGCTGGATGTTCTTACCAGAATGCCCTGTTGTAGCAAGCGCTCTATTACGGGGTATACTCCTAATTCCACCTCTGGCTTCAGAGGGTATTGTGGGATTTTTGGAGCTATCCTGCCATCTTTTACTTGCACAACTACTGGAGCTACGTTTGCCATTAATCCAGTGTCTTGTCCATCTTTAGTCCAAAGTGACTCTGGTATTTGGGATGTCATTTCTTCTACCTGGGATGGATTCCTATTTATCATAACAGTATGTGACATTAATTTTGATGGGGAGTCTAGCATGTCTCGCACTTCCTGAGCGTGATTCTCAGGTATGTCTAAGAATACACCTTCAGGAGTACAATAAATGACGCACCCCATTTTACACAATAAATCTCTTCCCAGGAGATTAGTCGGTGCCGATGCCGCCAGCAAAAAGGAATGCTTGGTATGCAAAGGCCCTATTGTAATCTCTGCTGGTTTGCTAACAGGGTAGTGCTGTACTACTCCCGTTACTCCCATGGCTGGAATTGTCTTACCAGTGGTTCTCATGCCCACTGTCGAATTTATCACTGATTTGGCCGCCCCCGTATCTACAAGGAAGTTTAATGATTTACCAGCTACATCGATTGTGACCTCGGGTTCACTTCCAAGGCTTGCAATCAATTTCACTGGCTGCAGATTACAGGTGTGGCCACACCCCTATTGGGTATGGTGACCTCCCTGGATCGCGCTGGCAGCAACTACTTGAGAAGGGGGTAAATGGGTACTACCAGAGACTTGCCAGTCTCTTTTTGGGGGATACCTTTTTGTTTCCCCTGCATGTGGCTCATAACTCCGTTTCTGCGGTCCCTGATCCCAATTTCGTGTGTCATGTCGTTGTCTAGGGGGTTGATATGATTTTTGTGTATTTTTCACTCTACAGTCTCGTGCAAAATGTCCCTCTCTATGACAGGAATAACAAGTTACCACATTTGACTTACCCACAGGGTTTGGAGATTTATACAAAGGTTGCCTTGTGGTCAGGGCCTGTATACTTACGGCCATTAACTTATCACTTTGTGACTCCCTGTGTCTGGTGATATTCCGATCGTGATCAATAGCCGCCTCTCTCAAAGTAGCCACCGACAGACCTCGCCAACATGGTTGCGTGGTCTGTACCCTTGTCCTCAATACCTCCTTTGAACCATCCATTAACACAGATACTGCTACTTCTCTATGATTTGCATTTGTCTTAATGTCTTCTATGCCTGTGTATTTAGCCATTTCCAGTAGTGCCCGATGAAAATACTCAGCAGCTGTTTCTGACTCTTTTTGTTTAATGGAGAAAATTTTGTTCCATTTAACTACAGCTGGAAAATACTCTTTTAACTGTAAATTTATCCTCTTTACATTATCTTGGTTGTACACATCCGTAAGGGGTACATCTTCATTTAATTTACAGTCAGCTAAAAACCTTTCTGAGTCGACATTGGAGGGTAAACATGCCCTCAGCAATATCTGCCAGTCTTTGTTATTGGGCTCTACAGTATTCCCTAGATCTCTAATGTATTTCTGGCTAGCAACTAGATCCTTCCTAGGATCAGGGAATTCAGACACTATTGCTCTTAATTCCATTCGGGAAAACGGGCAGTGCATGGCGATGTTTCTGACAGGAGTGACTCCTGAAGTATCCGTTTTCCCATTTGGCACTGCTATTACCCTAACGGGATTAAGTTTAATAACATCATTCTGAGTAGATTCTACAGCTTGTGGTGAAATGGTTTCAGCATAGTGTATGGTGCCGTACTTACCCGTTGATACGACCTCACCTGTCCCTCCGCTAGGGGCCTTTGATACTAGTCTTACGGGTTGGGTCGTGCCCACTGCTGTTTCGGATATGGTGGCTGCTATAGAGAGCGCCAATATTGTTGCTGATTCGTCCTCTTGATCACACTCCTGGGGAAAGTTTAAAACAGGGCATAGCTTGCACGGGTTAATATTTGCATTAATTATCTTATTCACATTATCCTTAACATTTATACAGTTACTAAATGCCTGTTTATTACACACTAGTGCGTCATTCTCTGCAACCAACTTCTCTCCCGTTATGTAAGGTGGCGGTGGTGCCGTAGCTATCAGTTTCCTGATAGGGTTAGATCCAGCCGCCTGAGCCAATCCTCTCTGTATTTCACCCTCCTGTTGCCATAACTGTAAATGTTTGATCCGTCTCTTTGTTGATTTAATGAGACATATCCTTCTCCTTAGATTTTGTAACACATCTGGGCTAAAGCTGCCTACCCGGGGAAACTTTTCCCCGTCATGCAGTCATTCTTTCCCATTCATCACATAAAACCTCTGTGTGTGAACCGTATTTTTCACACATTACATACCTTGCCGACCCGATTGGCCGGTTTACTGAATCAACCCGAACCGAGGTTGATCGCCCCCTACCTGAACAACTGGCCCCCATCCTTGCAGGTGTTGCTTTCACTACCTCTGACCTTCAAATCAGGGTCTTCAGCGAACCCTTACAAAACCAAGATGTCCGGGGTAGGCCGACGGTGGCAGTTTACCGAGTACTCCACTCACTCGCCCACGCCGACCAATACGCCCACACACTGCCTTAGCGCTGGCGTACTCGACCTAGGGCCCCTGCGACCTGAACCGCTATTTACTGGAACATGCGAGTGTGATCCGCAGAGCACTTAACCCTTTCCAGTAACTATTGGTTGTTGGACAGTTCCTGAGTGACCAGCGAACCTCCCTTAAAATAAAATAAAAATTACACAAATCACGTTAGAGTGTACAAATAGCGTTTATGACCCCTTTCGTACGCAAATGGTACTGGTCAGGTTACTAACTAATGCACACAATTACGTGCGGTACAATCGTTCTGCACATAAGCAACTAATCTTATGTGCGGAGCGACCAGTGGAATCGAAAATTTCGTCTGCGAATTCCTTCAGCCAGAGCTTTAATGGCCTATATGGGTTCCGCACCAACCCTTCCTGGTGTTGTGCTACTTTTCTCTATAGCGGACTTCTTAGTCTGCTGTACCTAGACCTCCTGGTCTGTTCTGGACCTCCTGGTCTGTGCTACAGTAGACCTCCTGGTCTGCTATACTCTAATGCTCAAATTTATGTTTAACAAGGGATGCCTCCCAAGCCACCATGCACGTCACTTACATGTATGTACCTCACGAGAACTCGACTTCTTGTGGTTCAACCCAAAAATTGTAGAAACTTATATATACAAACACTCACCACTTGTACACTTTACTTTTATTTCTGCGCAGAAATTCCTTTCATTCAGTAACAGTCTAGACCAGATGAGTCGCAAATTGGAGAAGGATCTATTAGCTTAAAATTTCGGACACTAAAATTGACTTGCGCTATTTATCGCGTTGCCTCCTTTTTGCCTGTTAAAAATAATACTATCGTGTGATTTGAATTATGTAGGCGTACCCGGACGCTCCGTTGCGTAATATACGCTACGTGCGTCGGCCTTTGTGTTGCGTACACTAGTCTCACCCTTTTGTTAGAAACACGTGTATGCCAGCCAGATATGTCCACAGAAATACACTTAACACATTTATCAATGTAGATGATCTTTAATTGTAATCATCTACCGAGCCCCACACAGGTCTCTCCTTGTATCTTAGGCAAAGCTGTGTGCGTGCTTTACAAATTACCCCTTAATGTATTACTTTTACTCTTTAACTACTAATAGCAACAAATCTTTCTTAGCACGTTATCAATTGTGAAATGGCAAACAGGAGAGTGATATGTGAAAATACACGAATGAAAAGAAATGCAGATATATGCGTGCGTGCGTACGCAAGACAGAAATAAACAGTTTTAAAAGATACTAGCGTATTGTTCTTACCTCTGGTTCCGGATTCCTTCAGCACCCTTTACTAAGCGAAGCAGACGCTTATCTGGTCAGCACTACGAGGAATATTACCTCCCGCCTTTTGCTGACCGATAATGTCTGCTGAAATTACCTAGTGCAGATATGTGAAGGACGGACGAGCCGCCAATTGATAAAGCCTAATATTTATCTTACTTAAAACCCTCTAAAAGGTCAAAGAACACAGTACGCAATTGGCGTATGGAATACCGTAAGAGTACGCACGTAGCGTAACAAACGCTTAGCCGTGGTCGAGACGCACGAGCGGCACGTTACGCTCACGGCTAAGAGCGTACAGGCAAGCACGCTATTGGCTGCCGACTAACGTAATGGTACACTATCAGTGAAGCGGACGCTCGAGACCACGAGGAGATCACAAGCGGCGCTGACACTCACAGAGTTAAACCTTTATAACTATACCATAAACAATATACTTATACTGTAAACCCTTGTGCAGTGATAAGGTGTAAATGCAACACCGTGTAACCTTGTTAGTTTAAAAGCTGTATGAGCGTATGTGACGCTCTGCGAACCCCTTAGCAATATAATAAAACACTAATACCGGTCTAAGGTTCTAACACCTTTAAGGATGAGAATGAACGTTCACTTTGTAAAAGAATAATACAATACAAGTTATACACTACCAAAATAACATAGAATACCTAACCGAAATACTACACATAAAATACAATAAGGATACAATTACTTTTAAGGGGGAAGGAGAGAGAGAGAGAAAGTGAGAGAGAACGAGAGAGAATGGCTTATAATAACAATAAAGACAATATGATTGCAGAGAAACTTACGCACAAAGGGAAACAATCGCATGCGCCTTTCTGGATATCCAGCTCCCGATTATCAGTGATGAGAACCGTTGAAGAGAATAGAAAGCTGGCCCAGATCGGCTTGTCCTTTTATACACTACACACAATACAGTACAATGGTCCCTATATTCTTATTGTTCATTGGACACAGGAATTCGTCTTCGCATTATAACAAAAGGTCATAGGTTGGTTCATACAGGTGGGCTGCGACTATTCCTAACTGCTCAGGTGGGTGGGAAACTGGGTTTCCCGCCGCATGGGTAATAAAGTGCAAATACAGTAAATGTTCATAAACTTCTTATGTCCATAACTATTCGCACGAGCGATTAATCTGCTTCAGACCAACACCGGAATATTGCTAATTAAATACTCTTCCAATGGATACTAAACACCACTGTATAACCCCTGTCTGACCCTTCATATCAAACAAAGAGGGATCTCCTTGTCTATGAACATGCTACATTAACTAAACTTTCAGATTCTATCAAAGGGACCATAATCTACAAAATACATTATATGGTTAAAATATGTTACGATTGAGTCACCCGCTAGACGTACACAAACTCTACCATAAATGCGCATACCGTGCGCCCGCGGGTGCACGCAACAGCGAGTATACGCACACACGGGAGGGCTCATGCACGCGCTGCGGGGACACGCATGAGGTGCAAATATGGCAATGTGCATCATGATATTTTTCTGACTTTGACAGTCTCAACTATTTTGTTGATCCCCCTTAGATCCTGCACTGGCCTGTAACCCCTCCCCCCACTCTTTTTCACAGGGAAGATGGGACTATTGGCAGTGCTGGACGTCCTAACTAGGATGCCCTCTTGCAGCAAGCGTTCTATAACCGGATACACTCCTAACTCCACCTCTGGCTTCAGAGGATACTGTGGGATTTTTGGAGCTATCCTACTATCTTTTACTTGAACCACTACAGGAGCTACATTTGCCATTAATCCAGTGTCTTGTCCATCCTTGGTCCAAAGTGACTCCGGTATTTGGGAGATAATTTCATCTACCTTGGATGGACACCTATCTGTAACAGCAGTGTATGACATTAACCTTTGAGGGAGTCTAACATATCCTGCACTTCATGAGCGTGATTCTCTGGTATATCTAAGAAAACACCTCCAGGAGTACAATATATGACGCGCCCCATCTTGCAAAGTAAATCTCTCCCAAGGAGATTAGTCGGAGCCGATGCAGCTAGCAAAAAGGAGTGCTTGGTCTGCAAAGGCCCTATCGTAATCTCTGCTGGTTTGCTTAAAGGGTAGTGTTGTACTACTCCTGTTACTCCCATGGCTGGAATGGTTTTACCCGTGGTTTTCATACCTATTGTTGAATTTATCACTGACTTGGTCGCCCCCTTATCTACCAGCTACATCAATTGTGACCTCAGGTTCTTTTCCAAGGCTCGCAATTAATTTCACTGGCTGCAGACTACATGTGTGGCCTGACCCCTATTGTAGGTTGAGACCCCCCCCGCAGCACATTGGTAGCTACAATATGTGAGGGGGGTAACAGAGAATTTTCAGGGACCTGCCAGTCTCTTCTTGGTGGGTACCTTTTTGTTTCCCCTTCATGTGGCTCATAACTCCTCCTCTGCAGTCCCTGATCCCATTTGCGTGCGTCATACTGTGTGTCATGCTCCGGTCTAGGGGGTCGATATACCTTATGTGGGTTTCTATAGGTGCAGTTTCGTGCACATTGTCATTCTCTCTGACAGTTATAACATTTTACCACATACGACTTACCGTCAGGGGTCTGGGGCTTAGGCTGAGGTGGCCTTGTTGTAAGGGCCTGTATACTTATTGCCATCAGCTTATCGCCCTTTGACTCCCTGTGTCTAACGATGTTCCTATCATGCCCAACAGCGGTCTCTCTTAAAGCAGCCACCGACATACCTCTCCAATTAGGTTGAGTGGTTTGTACCCTACTTCTCAACACGTCCTTTAAACCATCCATTAATACAGAAACCGCTACTTCCTATGGTGCACATTTTCCTCAATGTCTACAATTCCAGTGTATCTAGCCATTTCCTCTCATGCACGATGGAAATAGTCAGAAGCAGTTTCACCTTCTTTTTGTCTAATGGAGAAAATTTTGTTCCACTTGACAACAGTTGGGAAATATGCTCCTAACTGCATATTGATCTGTTTAACATTTTCTTGATAGTATGCATCAGTGAGAGGTCTCTCTTCGTCTAACTTACAATCAGAAATTAATTTCAAAGGGTCAATAGTAGAGGGCAAACATGCCCGCAGTACTGTCCGCCAATCTTTGTTAGTGGGTTCAGTGGCGTTACCTAGTTCTTTAATGAACCTTTGGCATGCTGCTAGATCTTTCCTTGGATCTGGAAATTCAGACATAATTGTCCTTAATTCTGTCCGGGACCAGGGGCAATGCATTGTAATATTCCTGATGGGATTGACTCCCTGAGCGTCAGTCTTTCCATTTGGGACTGCGATCACCCTGACAGGATTAAGTCCAACTACATCACTCTGTGTTTCTTCTACAATGTGTGGTGTAATTGTTTCTGCATAGTGTACAGTTCCGTACTTACCCGTGGACATGACCTCACCTATTCCTCCACTAGGGGCCTTCGCTACTCCTCTTACTGGTTGGGCCGTGCCCACTGTGGTCTCTTGTATGGTGGCTGCTAAAGAGAGTGCTGATATCGTTGTGGGCTCATCTTCCTGGTCGCAGTCCTGAGAGAAGTTTAGGATGGGATATAACTTGCACGGGTTAGCATTAGCATCAATACACTTATCTACTTTACTCTTATCATTAATACATTTATTAAGTGCACCTTTATCATCTACCAGTATGCCATTCTTTGTAGCCATTTTCCCTCCTGTTATGTATGGTGGTGGTGGTGCTGTGGCTATCAGTTTCCTGATAGGGTTGGAACCAGCTGCTTGAGCTAATCCCCGTTGTATCTCACCTTCCTGTTGCCATAACTGTAAATAATCATAATGTGTAATCCTTTGTTTTGCAGACTTTATCAGACATATCCTTCTCCTTAAATTTTGCAACACCTCAGGATTAAAACTGCCTACCCTAGATAACTGTTCTCTATCATTCACAGTCATACGTTCCCACTCATTGCACAAAACCTCTGCGTGTGATCCATATTTCTCACACATTATGTACCTCGCCGACCCTTTGGGCCGACAAATATCAACGTGAACCCTTGTTAATCATCCCTTACTTGAGCAACTGGCCTCCATTCTTTGCAGGTATTGCCTTCTCAGCGAACCCTTACAAAAACCAAATTACTCAGTGGTAAGGCGACGGTGAAAGTTCTCTGTGCGCTTTCACCCACTCACGCCCCTATTGGTCAATACACCAAGCCCTGTGTTCAGTGCCGGTTGTACCCAATCTGTGGTTCTTTTGTAACCTCTATTTACTGAGAGCGTGTGGGAGTATGCTACCCCTCCCAGTAAATATCAGTTGTTGGAGATTTCCTGAGTGAACAGCGAAAGTCCCTTAAAATAACAAAAACCTACAGAAATCACGTTTACCTGTACAATTAGCGTCTATGATCCCGCAGCAGATTTAGTGGGTATCAAGGTGAACTAACTAATGTACACAGTAGCGTGCGGTCCAGTCGCACTGCGTATAAGTAGCTATTACTTATCCGCCTTACGACCAACGGAATCGGTTGTTTAGGCTGCGAAACCTCAGCCGGAGCGTATTCTCAATACGGGCCTATATGGGTACTACGCAAACCCCCGGGGCTGCGCTCACTACCTCTGACCTTTCTCAAGTCAGGGTTTTCAGAACTTCGCAGGGTATGTTACGCGGATTTCTGACTTTCAACGACCTTTTGTCTGCTGTAATTCTAATTGCTCCTTTATACCTTATACAATGTTAACGTGAGATGGCCTTCTTCCACGCCACCAAGTGTCCACTCACCTGATGTGGTCTCTGACGGGATCCCGAATTGTGGGTTCACAAAAGAAACTTTATTTTCACACTCACTCCTGCTCACTCATATGCACTTTGATTTTTTTCTGTACAGAAATTACTTTCATTCAGGTGGGCAGGCTAATCCCAGAGATAATGCAACAAGAGAAGGATCTTTAAACTAAATTTTGGAAACAACAAATTTGTGTTATTATCGCGTGGCTATTGTATCTCTTACACTAAAACAATGCTATCGTGTGATTTGTATTCAGTGGGCGTATCTGTACGCACGTTGTGTAATTTACGCCACGTGTGTAGGCCTTTGCGTTGCGTACGCTGTCTCGCACGCAGTCCAAGACACGTGTACACAGGCCGGATACGTCCGCAGTAACACAAAGAACACGCTTCTATAAATGCAAACGATATTCAACTATAATCGCTTAAGACACATCACACAGTATCTCCTGTTTAACCCTTTGTAACTGGGCCAGGCTGTGTGTGTGTTTTACAATTACTCCCTTAAATATTACTTTTACTTTTCACGAAATAGCAACAAATTTCCCAGCACGTGATCAATGCTAATGTCAAACAGAAAGGTAGATATGCGAAACTACACAGATAAAATACAAATGCGTGCGTGTGTTGTGTGTGTTGTTGAAACCAAACAGAAATTTAAACAGATTTAAAAGACAATAGCTTAACGTTCTTACCTTTCGGTTCCGGATCCCACCAGCATCCCTACAAACCAAGCGGAGCAGACACTTATATAATCAGCACTACTGTATCCCCAACCACCAGACGGTTAACAAGGGATACTACCTTCCCGCCCTTTGCTGACAGATAAAAAGTCTGCCTTGTCATGCTGGGTTGCGGATATGAGGAGGACTGGACGAGCCCTCAATTGATAATGTCAATTTATTACCATTAAACCTAAGCTATACACTATTACGGACTGAGTACGCTATTTGCGCACTGAGTACTGTAAGGGTATGCACTTAGCATAACAGGCGCTACTCCGAGAGCGCAACGCACGAGCGACACTTACGCTCACAGCTAGCGCTACGTACCTAGCACGCTATTGGCTCTAAACCTTAATAGTAAAGTACTAAAGTGATGTAACGCTGGAAAACCTTAACAATGTGTATGCTGTTTGAGCGATTGAGACGCTCAGTGAGCCCCCTTGCAGAAATGCGAACACACAAGACTTTGGATTTAAAAACCACACCGGCTCTAACACCGTTGTGGATATTTTCGAGTAAAAGGGGAAAACAATACAAGTTATACACTACAAACTAGCATAGAAATCTAAACAGAATAACAAAGTATAATATGAACAATGGCAAACAGAAAGGATAACAAATGGCAAACAATATGGATAACAAAATGGCTACAGAGAATAATACATACGTGGGGATGATTCGCAAGCGCGTCCTGGATCCAGCACTCAGCATTCACAGAGAAAGCCTTTAGAGAGAGTGAGTGACTGGACAGGAAATGGTGGTCTTTATATTCACAACATGCATTCACAATACAATGGTACCTATAATCTCATTGTTCATTGGACACAGGAATGTGTCTCCACATTATAGCAAAGGTCATAGGTGGAATTAAACAGGTGGGTTGTGTCTTTCCCCAACTGCCCAGGTGGGAGGTATCCTCAGGATTCCCGCCGCATGTGTAATTTAAAGCAAATACATTTAAAGTTCATAAACTACTTCTGTACATAACTATATGCAAGAGCTAGCAATCTTTTCCTAACTAGCATCAGAATGTTACCCTTAAAATACCCTACAGCAGGAAACTATACACCACCTTCCAACCTTTATCTGACCCTTCCTATCATGCAAAGAGGAATCCCTCTGTCCAGGAACCGTTTAGACTAAACATTCTAGCTGACTTTGTCTAGGGGGATATTAACTATAAAACACACTATATGAATTAAATATGTTACGATCGGGTCGCTAGCTACACGCTCACAAACTCCACCGTATTTACACACCCCATGCGCACGAGATGCTGGAGCGTCCCTTACGCAACTTGCGTGTATGTGCACGCACGGGGGACTAGGTGCACGAGCAGCGTGCGCATGTACGTGGGGTTAATACAAGGCATACGCATCATGATATTTTTCTGACTTTGACAATAAATATATATATATATATATATATACATATATATATATTTATGTTGTGTATAATATACACCATGTGTCATAATACATACTGCCCAAACTTCTAGCTACACTTACCTAAAGGGATGAAGATAAAGAAGCAGCCAAAAATATAACTCATTTTTGGTCATCAACCAATGACATGGTTGTGACTGTGCTGTAAGGCTGTTACTTGAGCTTCATCATTTGGATTTCTTTCCAAAACTAGTAAATATCCCCCTTTTTCCATATACCTTGTTCAAGGGTTAACTGTTACCGATATTACTAATAGGCAACATCCCACATTTACACCTACAAATATAAAACACCTCCACAAAAGATTTTTAGCAGACACAATTTATTCAGACATTCACCTCAAAAGAACATTGATTACATTTCATCTTCCTGCCAGTCCACTGCCCCCACTCCATTAAAATAGGCCATGTATTCTTCTCGGACCTTTTTGGCCTTGGCATTAGAAGATTGAGTGGTGTGTCCAGCTGGGGTTTCCACACCATTCCACATGAGAAAGCCTGTGTTCCGTGACTTGCCACCAGGAACAGCAACAGGTTGAGGCCTTGATTGGGTTTTTTTCTTGCCGAAGATAATTGTACAAAGCACAACAGCCATACACACCCCAGGTAATCTTGTCCACCCGCAAATCTATCACAGAGTTAAAGATTTGAAATCGCCTGCTCAGGATCCCATATGCTTTCTCCACTATGCGCTGGGCCACGAGACAGGCGATAGTTAAAGATCCGTTTCTCATGGGTGAGGCTTCTTTGTGGAAAGGGCTTTAGGATATGCTCATGAAGAGCAAAGGCTTCATCGGCAACGAAAACAAAGTTCATCCCGTTTTTGCAAGACTCTGCCTCAGGTAAATGCAGCTGATTTGATAAGAGCCTTTCATAAAATATGGTGTCCTTTAAGGAGCCCCCATCTGAGACTCGGCCATTCTTCCCCACATCAATATAAATTAATTCATAATCTGCATTTACTATTGCAATTAAGACAATACTAAAGTACCCTTTATAGTTAAAGTAAAGGGATCCACTTTTGCTTGAAGGTGTGATGCGCACATGTTTCCCGTCAATTGCACCTCCACAATTGGGGAAGTTCCACTGGTCTTGGAATTCCTCTGCAATAGCCCTCCATTGAAGTCGGAAACTAGAGAAAACAGAAAAAAAAAAGTTTTTTTTTTCCAAAGTACATTTCTTTTTAGCACAAACACATGAACACATGCTCTGTGGGGCTGGTCTCGTGCTCTGTGGGGCTGGTCTCTTCCAAGTGATGCTGGGATTTCTAAGTGTGAGTTTTAAACAGCAAAAAGGTGAGTTAAAATACAGAAAAAGGTGAGTTTTATAATGCACAATCAGGAACACACATTTGCAGTAACATTAAACTTCTGGTGAGGCTGCAAAGGGCTGACCTTGTGAGTGAGTGAGAGGGTCTCTTACTTGGAGTAGCAGAGGGGCTGTGATTGGGCGGGTGTGAGGGGCATTTTTTTTTCTTAGCAGGAGCTGGAAGCCGAGTGAAAAGGAGGAGCAGTGAGCTGGAACAACTGCAACTGCTAAGTGAAGTATAGGTGCCGCAGGAGAGAGTACTACGGCTGCATAAAAGTGAAGGACCAAGATTGATAAGTATAAGCCAGCTTAATTATTGTATAAGTGAGATTGCTTGTCTTCTACTTTTTTTATTTTTGCTGCTTTTTCTGTGAGAGTAACAGGGAGTTAGACCTTACAAACAATATGGGAGGGGCTGTGATTGAGGACCTCACTCAGTGCATGTCATGCAAGATGTATGCACACCTGGAGCTACCGGCCCAGTGTGATTACATCTGCACGAGATGTGTGCGAACTGTTGCCCTGGAAGCCCAGGTAACTGATCTAGAGCAAACCGTTACATGACTGAGGGAGATTCACAATCTCGAGCGTAGTTTAGGCAGAACGGTGGAGGAGTTGTGGGATGGGTCACTGGTAGAAGAGGATGATGATCAGGTAGCCAGTTGGGTCACAGTTAGAAGGAAGAAAAAGAGGGGGAGGCACGACATCTCCGAACTATCAAACCCGAACAAATTTGCCCGATTGGACGAGGAATCGGAGGATGATAGTGAAGAAATGATGGTGCCGGAGGAGACTGCTCCCTCTAGCATCCAGAGTTGCGGTCCCTCTGGCACGGTTGGGATAAAAGATAGAGAGGTACCTAGTCAGATGGTGGTGGTAGGGGATTCTATCATCAGGAAGGCAGATAGGGCAATCTGCTACTGGGATCGTGATCGCCGTACAGTCTGTTGTCTCCCGGGTGCTCGGGTACGGCACATCGCGGACCGGGTAGATAGATTGTTGGGAGGGGCTGGCAAAGACCCAGTGGTCTTGGTGCACGTTGGCACCAATGACAAAGTTAGCGGAAGGTGGGATGTCCTTAAGAAAGACTATAGGGACTTAGGAAAGAAACTGAAGGCAAGGACATCTAAGGTAATATTCTTGGAATTATTACCCGTGCCACGCGCTAGTCCAGGGAGGCAGAGGGAGATTAGGGAGGTAAATGTGTGGCTTAGGGATTGGTGCAGGAAAGGGGTTTGTGTTCCTGGAACACTGGGCGGACTACTCAGTCAGGCGCCATCTCTTTTGTCGTGATGGATTGCACCTGACTGAGGAGGGAAACTAACCAAACAATAAGACAGCGCTTCTCACTTCTCACCTAAGATTAGCTGCCCTCACTCTGTAGGTGACAGCGCCAGGTGTACATTTCTGCATGACTGAAGAGGGGGCAGCGGTGCTGGGGGGGAAGGATGGTTAGAAGGTTGGAGGAGATTTTAAACTAGGAGCCTGGGGGGAGGGTTTAGCTAGAAACTACGGGTCATGCAGTGAGAATAGTGGGGATGGCGGTAGTAAACGAAATGGGGGAGAAGTTGGGGGGAGGGTAAGAGCAGGCGGTAAGGTTACTAACATGGGTACTAAAAGGGATTTTACCAAAGCACTAACCAATGACGATTACAAGTCATCCTTGCTACATAAGGTGAAAGATGTCCCTAACGCAAGGGAAAGTACTTATCTTTGTTGTATGTATGTAAACGCCAGAAGCATTACTGGTAAAAAGGGTGAACTAGAAATACTTGCAGCAAGCAAACAGTATGATATTATAGGCATTACTGAAACTTGGTGTGATGAATCTCATGATTGGACAGTCAATCTAGAGGGCTATACACTGTTTAGGAGAGACAGACTAAATAAAAAGGGTGGAGGGGAGTGTCTGTACGTAAAGCCGTTTTTAAAACCTAATATATGGGAAGATATTCAGGAGGGGACTGTAGACACTGTCGAGACATTATGGGTAGAAATTGCATGCGGGGAAAAAGGAATAAAAAAGTTAGTATTGGGTGTATGCTATAGGCCGCCTGGTATCAATGCATCTGATGATGAATTGTTACTAAAGCAAATTGAAAGAGCAGCAGGAGTAGGAGACATAGTAGTGATGGGAGATTTTAACTATCCAGAGATAAACTGGAAAAACGATTCATGTGATACTGCTAGGGGCAATATGTTTTTAAACACACTTAATGATAACTACTTAGTCCAACTAATTGCGGAACCAACTAGGTACAATGCAATCTTAGACCTGGTATTAACAAACAATGGGGATTTGGTATCAGGTATTATAGTAGGGGAACCCATAGGAAACAGCGACCACAATATGGTCACATTCAATATCAGTTTCTACAAACAGCCCTATACTAGCTCAACTAGGACTTTAAACTTTAGCAAAGCAAATTTTGAAAAGATGAGGGTATTTTTCAGGGATATTGAATGGGAAGGTTTGTTTTTAGGAAAAAATACTACGGAGAAATGGGAGGTACTAAAATTCCTGCTAGCTAAAAATACACTCAAATGTATTCCTATGAGTAGCAAAAAAGGGAATAAAAATCATAAACCGATGTGGTTTAACAAAAAGATTAAGGAACTTATGGGCAAGAAAAGGCGAGCATTTAAAAAATACAAATCTGACGGGGAAGCAGAGTCATTTCAGCACTATAAGGAATGTAACAAAATTTGCAAAAAAGAAATAAGAGCGGCTAAAGTAGAAACTGAAAAACTAGTAGCAAAGGAAAGCAAAGCGAATCCCCAAAAATTCTTTAAATACATTAATAGCAAGAGATTAAAGAAGGAGAGTATAGGCCCTTTAAAAGACAAGTTGGGAGTCTTAAGCAAAAATGATAATGACATAGCGGACACACTAAATGAGTTTTTTTCAACAGTATTCACTAGAGAGGACCCAATTCAGGGACTGACACACAATCTCAATAATGAGAATATCACACTGATAGGTACTTATTTAAGCGAGGAAGTAATCTGTGACCGATTAAAACATTTAAAGATTAATAAATCACCAGGGCCCGATGGTATTCATCCAAAGGTTCTAATGGAGCTTCACTCTGAACTGGCAAAACCGCTATCTTTGATCCTTGAGGATTCAGTTATATCAGGTATGGTTCCCAAAGACTGGCGTATAGCAGGAGTAGTGCCTATATTCAAAAAGGGAAGTAAAGCTGAACCAGGTAATTACAGACCAGTTAGTCTACATCTATAGTGGGGAAAGTATTGGAAGGTATTCTAAGAGATAGTATTCAGAAGTTTCTTGAAACCAATAAGGTCATTAAAAGGAATCAACATGGGTTTATGAAGGACAGATCCTGTCAAACCAACTTACTTGGCTTTTATGAAACAGTAAGCGCAAACCTAGATCAGGGTAAAGATGTGGATGTAATCTTTTAAGACTTTGCCAAAGCATTCGATACTGTACCACACATGAGACTTATCTACAAGCTACAAGAATCAGGGCTAGGAAGCACAATATGCACTTGGGTCAAAAACTGGTTAGATAATAGGAAGCAGCGCGTTGTGGTTAATGGATCTTTTTCAACTTGGACTGAAGTGCTAAGTGGTGTGCCGCAAGGCTCAGTATTACGACCGCTATTGTTCAATATTTTCATTAACGACCTAACAGAAGGTCTAGAGAGCATGGTGTCAATTTTTGCAGATGATACCAAATTGTGTAAGGCTATAAATACAGAGGAGGATGCCGAGTCTCTTCAGAACGACTTAGTTAAATTAGAAGCATGGGCAGCCAAATGGAGAATGCGCTTCAACACAGACAAGTGTAAGGTAATGCACTGTGGTAACAATAACAAAAATTACACCTACCTACTAAATGGGGTAAAATTAGGGGATTCTGTACTGGAAAAGGACTTAGGTGTCCTCATAGATAGCAAGCTAAGCAGTAGTACCCAAAGCAGGACTGCAGCAAAGAAGGCTAATAAGATATTAGCATGCATAAAACGGGGTATTGATGCTAGGGACGAGAGTATTATACTCCCATTATATAAATCACTAGTAAGGCAACACCTTGAATACTGTGTACAATTCTGGGCACCGTACTACAAAAAGGATATCCTGGAGCTTGAAAAGGTACAGAGGAGGGCGACCAAACTAATTAAGGGCATGGAGACGATGGAATACAAGGAAAGGCTTGAAAGACTAGGCATGTTTACATTGGAAAAGCGGAGACTAAGAGGGGATATGATCAACATCTACAAATATATAAGGGGACAATACACAGAGCTTGCGCGGGACCTGTTTTTGGTTAGATCAACACAGAGGACTCATGGACACTCGCTCAGGTTAGAGGAGAGGAGCTTCCGCACAATACGGCGTAAATGCTTTTTCACGGTAAGGACAATACGTGTTTGGAATTCCCTACCCGAGATGGCGGAATCTGTCAACACCTTTAAGAATGGGTTAGATAAATTCCTAATGGATAAGGAAATCCAGGGGTATGGTGCATAGTCATGCATTATAGTTACTATAAATAGGTATAAAATGCAACGGCTGACAGCAGCATCAGTCTGAAATTTTAGGCGTAGGAGACCACAAATAGGTTGAACTCGATGGACAATTGTCTTTTTTCAACCTCAGATACTATGTTACTATGTTACATATGGGGTACACAATACTGTCTAATTTGTGTATAAGGGATGTTGTAACAATACTGGTGGTGCAGGAGCCTGGCAAATACTGCACTGCCAGTTCCACATATGCCCACGGTATAGTGCCAGTTCCACATATGCCCCAGTATACTGGCAGTTACATATGCCCATGATAAAGTGCCAGTTACACATGCCCACGATACAGTGCCAGTTCCACATATGCCCCAGTATAGTGCCAGTTACACATATGCCCACGGTATAGTGCCAGTTACACATATGCCCACAGTATAGTGCCCGTTCCAGATATGCCCATGGTATAGTGCCAGTTACACATATGACGACAGTATAGTGCCAGTTCCACATATGCCCCAGTATAGTGCCAGTTCTGCATGCCCACGATACAGTGGCAGTTCCACATATGCCCCAGTATAGTGCCAGTTACACATGGCCACTGTACAGTGCCAGTCACATATGCCCCAGTATAGTGCCATTTATACATATGCCCTCACGATGCCAAATGCATATATTCCACACTAAAACACAAAAAACATGCATGTTCTTAACTTAAAGTAGTCCTTTTTAAGGACAGTGTACAAGGACTTACAGGTCTCTTGAATGATGAGCCCCTGTTATGCACACCAGTGCCAGCAGGAATGTACTGGTGTCTGAACGGAGAGGGATGCAAAACAAATGAACTCACAGACAGACTGGGGAATATGACATTACATACACAGAAGGTGATAGGGTAACAAAATAAACACAAAGTGAACAGAGAAGCCCAAAGGCTAAGAAACTGGGTGTCTCCCTAGTATTAGGAATGCTCAGATGGAAAGAAGCGAGATGTTGTGATTTAATACGTAGAGAACCCGAAATGCTGTTGCTAAGGACAACAGCAAAACCCTAAAGGGTTACCAACGGGTGTGGCAGTAAACTCCTTGGTCAGAGATGGAATAATAGACACAAGGAGAGTCTCCACAATCCTAGTCCTCACTTGCAGTGCACTGGTTCAGCTTACTGCCACTAAACTGACACCTGAACACCTTGCACAGTGAGAAAGGATTTTGGCAGGCAAGTCTGAGAATACAGCCGCAAACTTGCTAGGTTCACAGAGTAGCAAAAGAACCCCAGCAGGTTAAACAACTGACTCCAGTCTTACTGCTAGGTCTGGATTGGCAGAGTGTAGTACCAAATCCCAAGGCCTATTTGCAGTAAGCAACAAACAAATACAAAGTTACACAGTACTAGCTAACTTTCAGGAACTGACTAACCAACAAAGATTCTGCAGCATCTTCCTAACCTGAGAAGAGGGTTTATATAGCAGGTGCTGTCCACGCCCCACTCAGACCTCACAGACTGTGAGCACAAAAACTAGCACCGGATCCCCTGCCGTGCACAGAGCCTGTAATCACTGCACAGCAAAAGACCCGAACCGGAGTATCAGCTACGCTCAGGTTACTCCGCTAGCACTTGTCTCCCGGTTGCCATGATGACGTGGCAGCACAGGGCAGGAGATCCTAACAGTAACCCCCCCTCTGACGAGGGGTTAAAGAACCCCTACCACCGGGTTTATCGGGGAACTGCGAGAAGAAAGAGCGTATCAGTCTGGGGGCAGGAAGATCACAACTGCGCACCCACGACCGCTCCTCCGGGCCATACCCCTTCCAGTGCACCAAAAATGACAGCCGACCCCGAACCATCTTGGAGTCAAGAATCCTTTCAACAACAAACTCCTTCTGGCCACGTATCAGAAGAGGGGAAGGTCTTCCACTGGAAGAAGGATTACCAATCGCCCGTTTTAAAAGGGAACAATGAAATGTTTTATTGATACCCAAAGAACGGGGTAGATCTAACTGAAATGCCACCGGATTGATAACCCTAGTGATCTTATAAGGACCGATGAACCGGGGGCCTAACTTATGAGATGGCTGTCTCAACTTCAAATTCTTGGTAGACAACCAGACGAAGTCTCCTAATTTGAAGCTGCAGGGTCTTTTCCGCTTATCAAAAACACTTTTGGTCACCAATGACACAGACACAAGGGCTTTCTTCACTTTCCTCCAAATACCTCTAAGGACAGAAACCACAGAGGAACCACCAGGCGTGGAGTCCAGGGGGTCAAAAGAATTGGCCTTAGGATGATGCCCATACACACAAAGGAAGGGAGTGAGCCGCGTTGTTATAGGCAAACTCCGCCATGGACAGATGAGCAACCCAGTCAGTCTGACACTGGGAGACATAACACCTGAGGAACTGCTCCAAGGACTGGTTCACCCTTTCAGTCTGCCCATTAGACTGCGGATGGTAGCCTGACGACAAGCTGACAGAAATCTGGAGATCGGAACAAAATGCCCTCCAGAATTTGGCCACAAACTGGGATCCGCGGTCAGAGACCACATCAAGTGGCAACCCGTGGAGGCGCACAACATGCAGCATAAATAATTCAGACAGGCATCTGGCTGATGGCAGCCCAACCAGTGGAACGAAGTGCGCCATCTTCGAAAACCTGTCAACGACAATCCAGATGGCTGTCATCCCCGAGGATTTGGGCAAGTCCACCACAAAATCCATTGAAATGTGGGTCCATGGCTTAGATGGAATAGAGAGTGGATGTAATGGGCCAACAGGAACCCCTCTAGGAGTCTTATTTCGGGCACAGATGTCACATGCCCGAACCCACTGATCCACATCCCTAGCCACGAGGGCCACCACACCGCCCTAGATAGCAACTCCCGAGTTCTGGCAATACCCAGGTGACCTGCCGACTTCTTGGCATGGAATTCCAGGAACATTCGCTGTCTTAACCTAGGAGGCACAAACAAAAGACCTACCGGAAGGTCTGGAGGAGCCTGCTCCTGTGCTCTAAGGACTAATGACAAGAGGTCCTGGGTAATGCCCACTTTAATACATGATGGGGACACAATGGGCAATGGCTCCTCCGTGGTCTCCTGGATTGGAGCAAAACTCCGCGAGAGCGCATCAGCCTTGATGTTTTTTGACCCAGGACGATATGTTTTTAAAAAATTAAAGCGAGCAAAAAACAAAGCCCATCGTGCCTGCCTGGCATTGAGGCGCTTCGCTGACTCTAAATATGCCAAATTCTTATGGTCGGTGAGAATTGAGACCACAAACTTAGCCCCCTCAAGCCAGTGTCTCCACTCCTCGAGTGCATCCTTAATAGCCAACAATTCCCGGTTACCCACGTCATAAATCCTCTCGGCAGGCGAAAATTTACGGGAAAAGTAAGCACAGGGATGAAGGCGATTATCAGACACCCCCATCTGAGAGAGCACTGCCCCAATACCCATCTCAGAGGCATCCACCTCCACCACAAAAGGACGCTCTGGATCTGGGTGTCGCAGCACCTTGGCCGAGACAAATGCCCTTTTGAGACGGGCAAAAGCCGTTTTGGCCTCACAAGACCAGTGAGCAACATCCGCCCCTTTCTTAGTGAGTGCCACCAAGGGCGCCACTATAGACGAAAATCCAGCGATAAATCATCTATAAAAATTTGCAAAGCCCAGAAAACGCTGAAGCGCCTTCAAACTAGTGGGCTGCACCCAATCCAGGACTGCCTGTACCTTGGAACCCTCCATTTGGAAACCTTCTGGGGAGATAATATATCCTAGAAATGCGATTTTCTGAACTTCAAATTCGCACTTCTCCAGCTTCGCCCCAAGCCGGTGGTCTCTGAGTTTCTGGAGGACTTAGCGTACATGCTTCCGATGTTCCTCCAGGGAATGGGAGAAGATTAGGATGTCATCTAAGTATACAACTAAGAATCTATCCAAATATTCCCTTAGCACATCGTTCATGAAATCCTGGAAGACTGCCGGGGCATTACAGAGCCCAAAAGGCCTCACCAAATATTCAAAATGCCCTGAGTGGGTATTAAAGGCAGTCTTCCATTCATCCCCCTCTCTTATTCGGATTAGATTGTACGCACCGCGTAGGTCAACTTAGAAAAAATGGTGGCAGTACGAAGCTGGTCAAACAAGACTGAAATGAGAGGCAGTGGGTATGAGTTTTTAATCGTGATACGGTTCAATTCCCTGAAGTCGATGCAGGGTCGCAATGAACCGTCCTTTTTACCCGCGAAGAAGAACCCCGACCCAACTGGAGACTGTGAAGGTCTGATAAATCCCTTAGCCAAGTTCTCCTGAATGTACTCTGCCATAGCCTGAGTCTCAGGACGTGACAGGGAGTACAACCTGCTCTTGGGAAGCTTAGCATTCGGCAACAAATCAATGGCACATTCATAGGGGCGATGGGGAGGTAGTACCTCTGCAACTTTTTTGGAGAACACGTCCGCAAAATCTGCATATCATCCTGGCAATCCTGGCAAACTTAGCTGCGAAAGCCTGACTGGAAGGCTCAAGCAACTCCTGAAACAATCAGTACCCCAACTAAGAATCTCCCCAGAGACCCAGTCAAATTGAGGATTGTGGGCCCTTAACCAGGGTAACCCCAACACCAATGGGGCAAAAGTACAGACAGTCACAAAAAAAGGAAAATTTTTCAGAGTGTGTGGCTCCAATAAACAAAGAAATCTGGCTAGTGCAAGAGGTAATTTTACCCTGGGATAATGGTTCCCCGTTTAACCCACAAATCTCAATTTCCGGTGCCAAGGGTACTAAGGGAACAGAGTGTTTCAGGGCGAATTGGCGGTCCATAAAAACCCCGTCGGCCCCACTGTCCACAAAGGCCTCAGTCTTGACAGTTTGACCGAGGATCTTCAAGGTCACCGGAATGATAAAAGTCTTCTTGGGAAATTCTGACTTCTGGCCTGACAGGATATTTCCCATCACCCTCAGGCCCTGAAGTTTTCCGGCTTTTCTGGGCATGATACTACCACATGACCTTTATTCCCACAGTACAAACACAACCCCTGCTGTCTCCTCCGCGTCTTCTCACGCGAGGAGAGGCGGGTTGCCCCAATCTGCATAGGCTCCTCGGAAAATTCCTCAGAGTCTGAGGTTCCCTTGGGAAAGAAGGAAACCTCGGTCTCCCTTTCAAGCCTACGCTCTCTCAGCCGTCTATCCACCCGGATGGATAACTGCATGAGCTGATCCAAGCTATCAGGCAAGGGATATTGTACCAGTTGGTCTTTTATCTGGTTAGAAAGACCTCTTCGGTACTGGTGTCTCAGGGCTGGGTCATTCCACTGGGTATCATGGGCCAACCTCCGAAACTCCGTACAATAAACCTCAACTGGCCTTCGCCCTTGCTTAAGGATTGAAATCTGAGCCTCGGCTGAGGCCGTCTTGTCAGGGTCATCATACAACATGCCCAGTGCCGTAAAAAAAGCATCAACACTTTTAAGCGATGGACAGTCAGGCTGCAACCCATATGCCCAGACCTGTGGGTCTCCTTGTAGCAAGGAAATCACTATGCCCACCCGCTATATCTCCGACCCAGAAGACTGAGGCCTAAGCTGGAAATATAGCTTGCAGCTCTCCTTGAAACAAAAGAACTGCGAGCGATCTCCAGGAAAACGATCCGGGAGATTTACTTTCGGCTCCTTAACCCCTGAAGGTGCTGCTGCTGCGGGAGCTCCGCCAGCGGCCTGCGAGGTGTGCATTTTAATGGACAAATCATTAAATTGTCGAGTCAGGACCTGCACCTGATCGACCACCTGTTGCAAAGTATTTTGAGGGGTATGCTCCATATTCCCACAAAATTTCAACAGGAGACTTAGGCTGCTGAATATGTTATGCACACCAGTTCCAGCAGGAATGTACTGGTGTCTGAACGGAGAGGGATGCAAAACAAATGAACTCACAGACAGACTGGGGAATATGACATTACATACACAGAAGGTGATAGGGTAACAAAATAAACACAAAGTGAACAGAGAAGCCCAAAGGCTAAGAAACTGGGTGTCTCCCTAGTATTAGTAATGCTCAGATGGAAAGAAGCGAGATGTTGTGATTTAATACGTAGAGAACCCAAAATGTTGTTGCTAAGGGCAACAGCAAAACCCTAAAGGGTTACCAACGGGTGTGGCAGTAAACTCCTTGGTCAGAGATGGAATAATAGACACAAGTAGAGTCTCCACAATCCTAGTCCTCACTTGCAATGCACTGGTTCAGCTTACTGCCACTAAACTGACACCTGAACACCTTGCACAGTGAGAAAGGATTTTGGCAGGCAAGTCTGAGAATACAGCCGCAAACTTGCTAGGTTCACAGAGTAGCAAAAGAACCCCAGCAGGTTAAACAACTGACTCCAGTCTTACTGCTAGGTCTGGATTGGCAGAGTGTAGTACCAAATCCCAAGGCCTATTTGCAGTAAGCAACAAACAAATACAAAGTTACACAGTACTAGCTAACTTTCAGGAACTGACTAACCAACAAAGATTCAGCAGCATCTGCCTAACCTGAGAAGAGGGTTTATATAGCAGGTGCTGTCCACGCCCCACTCAGACCTCACAGACTGTGAGCACAAAAACCAGCACCGGATCCCCTGCAGTGCACAGAGCCTGTAACCACTGCACAGCAAAAGACCCGAACCGGAGTATCAGCTACGCTCAGGTTACTCCGCTAGCACTTGTCTCACGGTTGCCATGACGATGTGGCAGCACAGGGCAGGAGATCCTAACAGCCCCATAACCTGTGGGGAGATCAGGGTACTGAACTTCAGGTCCTGCAGCGATCTTCGGTAGCCACATAGCGCAGGGTAGCCACCAGCCAGACCTACACAGATATGGCCTGCCGCATGTTGGTATCCTGCTTCTGAATGAGGGGTGTCACCAGTCACAGCAGCTTCTAGTACATCTCTTCTTCCATCCACAGGTAGTTGTTGTAGTCCTCGGGGTTATTCTCCTGAATTTGCCTCAAAAATGGCATGTGAGAGATTCCCTCTGCAACAGCCACTGCTTGGTCCAACAGGATAGACGAGCACGTCTCCTCTCCCGCCTCTGCTCTCTCTCCATGTCACACACAGCCACAGCCTGAGCATATAAGATTCTGACACGCTGGTAGTAATCCATACCCAAAAACACTTTGTTCTAGCAAGGCAAAAAACAAAGAAAAGCACACTAGCAATGTGAAGCGTTTAGTAGGTAAACCTCACCAAACTAGCCACAGAACAGAAATGCACTGTTTTAATATGGCTGACAGTCAAAATCTGTACTATCTGGGCTCCAGGGAGTTCAAGGGAAATCTCAAGTAAAAATCGACCATAGCAAGGATCTCACCGTGTGTATGCAACCTAACTGTGCAGCACTCCACATGACACATATTACAATGCAGAGGATACCTGTCCAGATGCCAACATTTGTCTTGTAGCATGCAGCACTTGACCTGCACAGCATCTCCTCTACCTTGTGGGCATATTTATTAATGTTTGTTGTTTTTTTACTAAAATAATGTGAGAAAGGGTGTTTTTGTGGAAAAACTGCTCCAAACCCTTTAATTCTCTCTCACTTTTTTTTTTGTAACCAGAGCACATTTCCCATTCTTAGAATGGGAAATGTGATCTTGCCGAATTTACAAAAAATCATCACAAAAAGCTGTGTGGGTACCCGGCCAGTGTGATCAGCGGTGTGTGCTCGATGGACACACAACTTGATCACAATTAAAAAAATAAATCATAATTCATACTCGCCTACCCAGGGACTGCTAATTGGTGCTCCAGAGTGGGCTGCTGGTCATCGGGGCTCCCTGCTGTTCCTGTGACCCCTGTAAAGTGGCAGCTCACTTTACAGTACCAGAAGTCACAGCAGCAGGAAGCCCTGATGAGCAACAGCCCTCCAGGAGCTCAGATCACCAATCCCTGGGTCGGGGGGCATGGAGCAAGGGGGGTGCATGGAGACGGGAGGGGGCGCCAGTGGTGGTGGTAGCATCATCGATGTTGGGAGTTGAGCATACACAGCATATAATCTGAAAGCAGCGATGTACTTAACTGTTCCTAGTGTCCCCTGCTCCACTGCAAATGCTTCAGCTTTTGTTTATTTGTATTTTTTTTTAAACTTTGCATACATGATTTTACTTGTCTTCTTAACTGCACATGTGCAAAAAACATAGATTTTGGGAAAGATAAATATTATTTTACTAATTACTTTCTTAAGTTTCTTAAGTACAGATATGAGTGATTCACTAAGTTCACTCAGTTCTTCGTACTTTCTATTTCAAATATAATTGGCTTTTTAATGTGCTGATTTATTATACAGGTTGAGTCTCCCTTATCCAAAATGCTTGGGACCAGAGGTATTTTGGATATCGGATTTTTCCGTATTTTGGAATAATTGCATACCATAATGAGATATCATGGTGATGGGACCTAAATCTAAGCACAGAATGCATTTATGTTTCATATACACCTTATACACACAGCCTGAAGGTCATTTTAGCCAATATTTTTAATAACTTTGTACATTAAACAAAGTGTGTCTACATTCACACAATTCATTTATGTTTCATATACACCTTATAAACACAGCCTGAAGGTCATTTAATACAATATTTGTAATAACTTTGTGTATTAAACAAAGTTTGTGTACATTGAGCCATCAAAAAACAAAGGTTTCACTATCTCACTCTCACTCAAAAAAGTCCGTATTTCGGAATATTCCGTATTTCGGAATATTTGGATATGGGATACTCAACCTGTATTGTGTTTACATTTTCATAATAAATGTGCTATATTCTACGGTAAAAGCCCATTCCACAAGGAAAGTGGGCTCATCTTGGGCGGCTGCCCGAGGGGTCTCGGCTTTACAACTTTGCCGAGCAGCTACTTGGTCAGGGGAAAACACGTTTGCTAAATTCTACAAATTTGATACCCTGGCTGAGGAGGACCTGGAGTTCTCTCATTCGGTGCTGCAGAGTCATCCGCACTCCAAATGCGGTGATAATGTTTTGCGGTTACATCCTTCCTGGCTTTGACCAGGGTAGGGATGACTTCATCTGGAATGCCTTTTTCCTTCAGGATCCGGCGTTCAACCGCCATGCCGTCAAACGCAGCCGCGGTAAGTCTTGGAACAGACAAGGCCCCTGCTGGAGCAGGTCCTTTCTTAGAGGTAGAGGCCACGGGTCTTCCGTGAGCATCTCCTGAAGTTCCGGGTACCAGGTCCTTCTTGGCCAATCCGGAACCACGAGTATCGTTCTTACTCCTCTCCTCCTTTTGATTCTCAGTACTTTTGGTATGAGAGGCAGAGGAGGGAACACATACACTGACTGGTACACCCACGGTGTCACCAGAGCGTCCACCGCTATTGCCTGAGGGTCCCTTGACCTGGCGCAATATCTGTCTAATTTTTTGTTTAGGCGTGACGCCATCATGTCCACCTTTGGTTTTTCCCAACGGTTTACAATCAGGTGGAAGACTTCTGGGTGAAGTCCCCACTCTCCCGGGTGAAGGTCGTGTCTGCTGAGGAAGTCTGCTTCCCAGTTGTCCACTCCCGGAATGAACACTGCTGACAGAGCTATCACATGATTTTCCGCCCAGCGAAGAATCCTTGCAGCCTCTGCCATAGCCCTCCTGCTTCTCGTGCCGCCCTGTCTGTTTACGTGGGCGACTGACGTGATGTTTTCCGATTGGATCAATACCGCCTGACCCTGAAGCAGGGGTTTCGCTTGACTTAGGGCATTGTAAATGGCCCGTAGTTCCAGAATGTTTATATGAAGAGATGTTTCCATGCTTGACCACAAGCCCTGGAAGTTTTTTCCCTGTGTGACTGCTCCCCAGCCTCTCAGGCTTGCATCCGTGGTCACCAGGATCCAATCCTGAATGCCGAATCTATCTACCTTGCTAAAAATATTTTATTTAATATATATGCTTTTATTATAACAGTTTTTTTAAATAATTAAATTTATAGGGCCTAATTCTTTATAAATTGTAGTTTTGCGAAAATTCACAAAACAACTCCTTCCACTAGTATGCGGGGGCAAGGACGCCGCACATGCCGGATACTTTCCCCTGTGTCATGTTAAAAACAGGAAGGAGGATCACAAATTATATGTGATGTAAGGTGTGGTGATTACCTGTACAGGAATAATCACCAATAATGTTTTCAATTGACTGTGTATGTATGTATGTATGTATGTATGTATGTATGTGTGTATGTATGTATGTATGTATGTATGTGTATGTATATATATATATATATATATATATATATATAGTGTGTATATATATATATATATATATATATATATATATATAATTATTTCGGCCAAGATGTGACAAAATGGCTGACAGGTAATGTCCTGTGTTTAACCTCCACACATCCAGGCTGGGGGAGATCTGCAGACCATAAAGTATGACATGTGCAATGACCAGACCAGAGGTTATAAGAACTGATAAGAGTGAGAATTGTATATTGTCCAAAATATAAATTATCTGTGGCCTGGATCCTGACATGACCATTGTAAAGGAGGATTACATTTCTACATCAAAAGCAGATATTGCCAAACTCTGGACATTGAGGGCTGATAAGCCCAATTTGTTTGTTATGTCAGAGGGGCTGTAAACAGACCAGGGAAGTGTGTCCATATGTCCTGATTGGAATGCAGGGATCCTATTTACTGGCTAGTGTAAACCTCAATCTCTTTTAAAAAGATTCCTACAGTATACCTTTGGGTTACACCCCTTACCTCCCCCCTTGGCTGTTGCCAAGCACCAAGTATGTAAAACTGGTGTATGTGTAGTGTCCAGCAGGAAAGTAGTTAAAAATCCCAAGGGAGGTGGCTGATGAAGCTGGAGACTATATCTGTCTCCCTCAGGAAAACAGAAGATGTGATCTCTTGGGGACTCAACAATATGTTGGAGATGACCAGAGTTATTCTGTGAATTCCCCCACAACAGAAACAGCTGAATTTGTTGAGTAAATGAATTAGGGTTTCTGCAGTTTTTATTCCTTTTCATTTATTGAGCTTGCTTTATTCTGTGTGTGTTTTTTAAAATATTCTTAATCATCTTTGTAACTTTTTTGTAACTAAAGCTCTGAGGTATTCTTGAAATTAAAATTCTAATTTTAGTTCTGATTCTGTGATTGTTATGAACTCAGGGCCTGTGTGGCTCACGCCTACTTATTTTTCTAAGTATTGCAGTGTGTGTGTGACAGCTTAAACTAAAGACGCCTGCAACGTCCGTAATATGTTGAAAAGTCTTTGCTGGTGGCAGCTGAAGGTATTTAAGTAATCCCGTGTCAAAAGTGTCAATGTGACCCACATGGCGCATGTGGCAATTCTCAAATTGGCATATTTGTGGAATTGCCCGGCAGCGTTGTCAGACCCTGCTAAACAGAGAATCGCTCTCATATTTAGGGTAGACCCTTGGCTTTGCAGCCTAGCTGTAAAGGCAGTTGCAGGGCTGACGTGTTTTGGGTAACAGCGGCTGCGTGTTACATCATGCAGCTGCTACAGCCCACCCTGCAAACGGTACAGACATGCCTCCATTGTCTGTACCATACCTCCCCCACTGGCATGTCGACGCCCATAAAATTATGCAATATAACCCTATCACTCCCCCCACCCCCCTGCCGGCACATAGACTGCGATCTCATGTAATCGCAATTTAATTCCTCCTGATGAATAGCGATTTCCATACTTCAGTTTATGATGCTGTGTTAGGCCCATACTGTAGTTCTTAAATATATTCTTAACCATACTTAGCACTGTTTTTGTGCTTTGAGTTTGTGTACATACTGTACAGCTGCTTTTACAGACCTCCCAAATGTACGTGGGTTACATCCCATTTAGGCAAATTTGGAATGAATGTTTCATGATTGGCTGATCCTGCACAGTTCTTATTGGTTTTGACATCTGTCAATTATTGTAATAGTCCTATTCTGTACTGCTCGATTCATATGTTTATCACTTAAAATTCTCATGTATAGTAAATTTATAACCACTTATTCAGAAAGTAATTCTCGCAAACAGGGCCAGCTTAAGGCTGGTAGAGGGCCAGGGCAACTAATGTCACTGGCTAAGCCCCCTCCTCCCCACAACAAAGAGATAAACACAGATGTGGGGGCCCCTACAGGAGTTGGTTGATAGACATTTAAAAGGTATACTGTCAATAATTGACACCGTATTGTCGACAGTCAAAAGGTTGACAGGGTCAAAGGTAGACAGTAAAAAGATCAACGTGAAAAAGGTTGCCGGTCAAAATAATGACATGAAAAAGTTCGACACACCCACCCCTCCCCGTGAGAGAGAGAGACAGACACACACACACACACACACACGCACGCACACACACACGCACACGCACACACACACGCAGACACACAGACAGACACACAGAGATACATACACACAGAGACACACACAGCCTGAGCAGCACATGCTGGCATCTTCAAGTCACTGTCTTGTGGGATTTTTCTTCCCTATCCCACGAGACTGTGCAGGAGCTCCTCTGCGACCACTGTTAATAAACAGCTTAGCCGCCGGAGATTAAAAATGCACTGTGTGGGGGCCGCTAATATGTGGGAGCCTTGAGACAGCTTCCCCTGTCATCCCTCCCTTAATCCGGCCCTGGTTACAAAGTATTGCTGATGGTGTACTAATAGCTTCACTATCTAATCTTGGCATATATGGGAGGATGATGGTGATTCTCTTCCTCGTAAATTATTTTTTAAGCAGGGACTATTTCTTGCAATTTTATTTGACTTCCTTATTTAGGTTTAACCCCCATGGTATTAGGGTCTTTAATTCATATATCCATCTAAATTCTATCATATTATAAGTATTTTGATACTGTATCATCGTCCATGAGTAGGGGCAAGTGTTTTCTCAATAATTTGTAATGTCATGGACTGTTTGGAGAAATCAGTAATAGTTTCTCCTTTGCTTGCCCTTTTCTCTCCTCTGTCTCTATACTGCAGTAGATCGTTTCTGTCTAGTGTAGCTGCTTCTTCAATGCTTGTTTAATCAGATCAGATTCGTATTTTATCTCCATGAATGTTGCATTAATTTCTCCCCCTTGTATATTGTATTAATCTAAGAACAATTCCTTCTTATTCTGGCAAATTGACATTTTGGGTACCAGCTTGGGTGATGCCAGCTAGTGGATTAAATAAACCTATTGACATCAACTGTCTAGCGAAATGTACTAGTGTGCATACAATAATTTTCTATAATTATGTTTTAGGTCAAGGTACTCCACACTCATTTGGCTATTTTTGGTGGTAAATCTGAGGTTGTCATTTGTGTTCATGTATGTGAAGAAACTCTGAAGTTATTTCTTATCACCTGCCATACAAAGAAAATGTCTATATACCTTGCCCCAAGCTCTTTGCCATGCCATATATGGTGGTCCTCTCACCATCTTATAAACAGGCATAGCTTGGATCAAATGTTGTACCCATAGCTTTCCCCTGTTGTTTGTAGATAAGTGGAAGCACACATAATTGTGCTTCAATAGGAAAGTGAAGGAATCTGCGCTGTTTTGGTGCTGTTCTAGATGGTAACTGATGCTTTTTGATGCTCTGGTCATGGTCTATCACTGAATCTAATGATGTGATGTCTGTGGTGATCAACCATAAGTCAGCCTCCAATATGATGTCTCGTAAATTGTCCAGAATGTATGTGGTGTACCTGAGGTATGATGGCTTTTTCTGTACATATGGCTGCAGAAAAGTGTCCTAACATTTTGAAAGGTTGGAGGTTGATGATCCTGTGCCCAAAAAGAAGGGCCTCCCTGGTGGGGTAATGGAGGAAAACAGTTGGTACTGAAATTTTTGAGGGTGTCTTTGTTTTTCCACTTTGTTCAAAATTAAACATAATGGAAAAATCATCTGTCTACAGGGGACATTCAATTAGCTAAGGCAAAACATGTGCATGGATGGGTGAATGAGGGTGTGACTTGGTGGCAGAGGTGGATTATTGCACCCCCCAAATTCAGTATTTACTTTTTAATACAGGTAAATTGCAATCAGTGCAGTCAGTGCCACCAGACAGGTATCCATGCTTTAGCATCTCTGGTGTCCAAATCCTTCCATTGCAATTCTCTTTCTACAGATGTGTCCTTTTACTTTGTTGCAGCATGCAAGTTGTATGTAGCAGGAGCAAGCATACACTCTTAGCCAGATACCTATTCATTTCACCACATCACAATCAAGTCAGTGCCAGCTCAGACTATGAAGGGCTTGGCGATGAACCGCTGCGTGCGAATGGGTCGGAATGACACCCTAAGTTCCTGGATGCCAAATCACCGTACTTAGTATCTCTGTACAGTATTTTCTATTAGAGTACGAAATCGCACAAACAGCTTGTAACGTACAGCGGTAAGTTTAATCTTTCTAAGTATAATGGAGATATAAAAGCTCCCTAAGTTCCTGGATGCCAAATTACTGTGCTTAGCATTTCTGTACAGTATTTTCTATCTAGCCAGAAACCCGGCATCCCATGCAAGCTGGGCGGACAACTGGAGGGGACCTGACACATGGTTGCCTGCCGTTTCCATTTGCAGTGTCACATAAACTAGTGGTTGGTCTGACCCAAAAGCCAAGAGTCTCCTGTTTTGTATGGTACTAGTCCTGAGTCTCTGGGACACCCAGAACCAGATATATCAGTACACAAAGTTGACCCATTTTCCCATAGACTATAATGGCCCCGTTAATTCAGACCCACCATTGGTTCCGACGCTTGCCATGAGCATTGTGAGGGTCACAGAAACTTGGAGTTGGTATCCCCCAGTAGCTAATTGTCTCCCCCTTCCATACCAGCCTAATTCTGAGCCGATTGGATCCTCAGAACCAGAGATATTAAGCTTTAAGCCCATTTTAATTGCATTTAATTTAATAGCTCACATAAACCGAACGTCAATGGACCATTGCTTTAACAAGTTTGTTTGTGTCTGTGCACACTACTTTTATTATTTTATTGGTTTCTTTTTTTTGGGTCCCGACAGACAATATTTTTCACAGCTTCTCTGAACTCCGCTGGTTAATCCCCACCTCCACCTCACCCTTCCCCCTCCCCTTTGTGCTGTTAGGGGACTTGGACGCTCATATAGCAACACACGGTATTTTCCATAGCCGTCTCCTACCCCCATCCCCCATCATTGTGTTATGCCGGAAATTACACAATGAAGCCCAGAAGGATCAGTGAGATCCATGCAGGGCTTCATTGTGTACAGTGTAGAAATTCTTAAAACAGTTAAATGTGAAAAAAAGTTGCATGGGGACCCCCCTCCTAAGCATAACCAGCTTCGGGCTCTTTGAGCCAGCCCTGGTTGTTTAAATTCCGGGTAAAAATTGAACAGGGGATCTCCATTTTTAGTCACCCAGCACTTGGCTCTGCGTCCAGTCCTGGTTCCAAAAATATGGGGACAAAAGACGTAGGGGTCCTCCATATGTTTAAAACCAGCACCAGGCTCCACTAGCCGAGAAGAAAATGCCACAGCCTGGGGACACTTTTATACTGGACCCTGCGGCCATGGCATTACCCCCCCAACTAGTCACCCCTGGCCGGGGTTCCATGGAGGAATGGGGACCCCTTAAATCAAAGGGTTTTCACCTCTCCAGGCACCCAAGGGCCAGGGGTAAAGCCTGAGGCTGCCCCCCCCCATCCCTGATAGCCTTTGTTTGTGTAAAATAAAGAATATTGTTTTTTGTCATAGAACTACAAGTTCCAGCAAGCCTCCCCTGCAAGCTGGTACTTGGAGAACCATAAGTACCAGCTTGCGGGATAAATAATAGGCCCGCTGGTACCTGTAGTTCTACAACAACAAAAATACCCAAGTAAAAACAGCACACACACCTTGAAAGTATAACTTTATTCAACCAAACACACTTACACACTCATACATACCTACCTTCATCCCACGCTGAGAATCACGTCCACTTGTCCAGTAGAATCCATGGGGTACCTGTAAGGAATTAAATTATACTTAAGGACCATCCGGTGAAGCTCGGTCCTCTTCAGTTCTGTAGTAATTCAAAGGGTAGGTTATAAGATTTGAAAAAAAAAAAAAATCCCGCTCCACGCAACTAAAGGGGATCCATGTGGACACATATAACCCTTTTTCCCGAATGCCAGGACCCCCGTGACTCCTGTCACTGGAGATCCCTGCAGCCAATCAGGGAGTGCACGTCATGGCTCTCTCCTGCTTTGCTGTGCGCTACTAGCCTATCAATCAGGCGGTGCGCAGTGGCTACAATGGATGATAGCAGTCCTCCATTCTAGACTATGATGGGAACTTTGCGGTGGCTAACCACGAGGTTAATTTGGGTCATTCTTGTGGGTGACCCTAATTAACTTTGCGGTTAGCCGCAGACCGCAAAGTTCCCATCATAGGCTAGGATGAAGGAGCGCAATCCTTCATTCTAGCCGCTTCACTACTCCTGATTGACAGGCTAGTAGCGCACAGCCAAGCATGAGAGCGCCATGATGTGCACTCCCTGATTGGCTGCAGGGATCTCCAGTGACAGGAGTCACGGGGGTCCCGGCATTTAAGGAAAGAGGTTCCATGTGTAAACATGGAACTCCTTCAGTGGCGTGGATCGGGATTTTGGTTTGTTTTTTTGACAAGGCCGCGGATTACTTCTGGATCGAAGAGGAACGATCATCACTGGATTATAGGGGAGTATATTGGAGTTTTGGATTTACAGGTAAATGTTTGGATTCTACCAGGAGAAGGGGACGTGATTGGGTGGCATGGGATGTAGGTAAGCATGTATGAGTGTGTAACTGTGTTCTAATAAAATTGTACTGTCACTGTGTGTGTGTCTTGTTTTTATTTGACTCTTTCTTTTGTTGTAGAACAACAGGTACCAGCGGGCCCGTTATTTCCCTGCATGCTGGTACTTGTGGTTCTCCAATTACCAGCAAGAGAGGAGGCTTGCTGGGGCTTGTAGTTCTAAAACAAAAGACAGTATTCTTTTTTTACACACAAAAAGGCTATCAGCCCCCGATCCACAGCCCAGGGATGGGGGACGACAGCCTCGGGCTTCACCCCTGGCCCTTGGGTGCCTGGAGGGGGGAACCCTTGATTTAAGAGGTCCCCACTGCCCCAGGGTACCCCAACCAGAGGTGACTAGTTGGGGGGGGGGGGTAATGCCACGGCCGCAGGGAACTACATCAATGTGTCCCCCGGCTATGGCATTATCTTCTCGGCTAGTGAAGCCCGGTGCTGGTTTTAGAAATATGGGGGACCCAGACGTCTTTTGTCTCCCGTATTTTTAGAACCAGGGATAACCCAAGAGCCTGGTGTTGGTTGTCTAAGTATGGGGCGACCCCGGTCATTTTTTCCCCATTATTTAAACTACCAGGACCGACTCAAGGAGCCCGAGGCTGGTTATGCTAAGGGGACCCCACGAAATTTTTTTTTTTAAATTTTTAACTATTTCTGACCCTTTTCCACAGAGAAGAATGCACGGTTCTCACTGATCCGTGCATGACTATCTGAACACGCCAGCAAAAAGCAGGTCTATTTGAAAGCTCCTATTTTTTTCTGAATTCTATGCTTTCCCAGCAGTGTTTGGCTATTGTCGGTAGTGATTGAGAATACAAAGTCTTAGTAAATTACAGAGTTGTATAAAGTACAACACAGATTCTCTAATGCTGACTAGCTACAGTACTGTGTTGCTCGAACAGTTAGTTGCATCAGAATATACTAATTTATATTTACTGGTACTGTATGTCTACCGGTGCTCATTACCGCTGTGTATTTTAGATAGCGGAATGAGTCGCTCCTGCAGATTTACTCTGATTTGTGTGAAACCTGTGTGCGCCCTTCCATTGAATGTGTTACAAAGAAAAAAATAAATAAAGTGAATGTCGGGGGAAAAAATATATAGATTGGCACTTTGGGAATTGAACCCGGGACTCTCAGTATGGGAGGCGGGTGCCTTCACTGCTTGCTCACCCACGTCACTGCATGGAAGTTACACAAGTTCATGTGTAAAAGTAATGCAAGTAGCGATTCCTTTCCATTGGTGTTTGTTTATGTTGTTAGGGGACTCAGACACTCACATAGCAAAACATGGTATTTAGTGCACTGAACATACTTTAAAGTCAATGAGCTACATTATTCCTTTCACACATTAGTTGCATCTGCATACACAAGTGTTTTAACATGTTCATTTGCGTCTGAATAAACTTTTTTTTTTTACTCTCTCCGTCTGACCATTGGTCACCATCTGTGTGTACACTATGCAGTACAGGACTGTATATTTACATTACAGTCATAGCTGGCCATTTGCCAGAGCTTGTACTGTAGATCAATCCACCACTATTCGAACTAAAGTACTGGATTAGTGGAGCATTAGCCACCCAGTGGTGGAGATGTGTGTTACATGCTCGTGCCTCAACGCGCCTGTCTGTGATTAAACTCGGCAACCTAAGCTATTGCCTAGGCATGACTAAACCTCCGTCCGCAGTAACAGCCAAGATAACGGAGGACCCATCTGTGATTAGGTTTCTTAGCTATGGATGAGTGACAAAATGGCTTGGAGTATTTTTTTTTTACAAATATATATTTTTCTTTTACCACAGGTACAGACGTCTGAAAAATCTGAGATAAATGAAAATAATTTGTACACTAAGGTGGATGAAGGAATAGATGAGTTTTTCTCCAAGAAGCTTATTCTAAATTATCAGTAAGTACAATTCTTTCTCATTCAATGTATTGATTAATGCATTTTGTAGTCTGTATGCTTATAATGTGCTTTTGAGAGTAATAAGTCTTCATCACTTTTAAATAAAATAGTAAATCATGGTGTAAAAGGGCCTTCATTGTTTATATGACTCAAGGTGCATTTTCACCTACTGTAGGTTAACTGCTGTCTCCCTTGTAAATGCTGATTTACTTACAGGACTAAAAGCAATACCTTAATACACTCAATACACTTAAATTCGAGCCGCTGCAGCCGCTGTATGTAATCCTTAACCTACGTACTTTTTTTTAAAATAAATTTCTTTATTAGACAGCCATAATGTCACAACATACGTTACTAGGTATTACCGTACAAGAGAATTCTGCAATGTCACATAAACAAGTTCAAGAATGTACAGAATATAAAAATTTAAAGGCTGTACTGTTTTTTTTTTTTATAGGAGAAGAAAAAAATAGAAATATTTCACATCAAATAATGCAAATACAGCTGTCTAGGACGAGTAGCGGTAGGGGTCGCGGTCCACCTAGGTGTACCACTTTCCCCAATATCAGATAACTGTCAGAAAATGAATCAATTTTCACAGCTGTTAAAAGGAAGAAGAGATAGAGAAGAAAAAGGGATAGATATAGAAATGAAAGTAAGAGAAGTAGAGCAGAGGTACTATTGATAAGTGGTGTATGTTGCCGGGGACAGGGGGGGGGGGGAGGGGGTTGGGAGTGGGGACTGATAAAGTCCATATTCCGGATAAGGAGAGTAAGTCATGGTCGTGGAGTGAGTAATGTGGTATGCATTACCCTAATGTGGGTGATCGAAGCATAATCTGGGTCTCCCAATGAAAACTATCGTCCAGTCTACAGGAGGTCAAGTGATAATTCCCACTATTCGACTAGTCCAGTACCATGTTGTGTCTCGGAATACCTTCCAGATACAGTCGCGTCTGTCTAGCGGCAAACTCTCTATATAGGTCCCCCATTTCTTATGGAAAAGCATCACTCCATTTTCAATTTGAAAAGTGGCCATTCGCCTCTCACAGAATAGTACGTCTAATAAGGCAGATTCCCATTCCCCCACCGATGGAGCAGTTTTATATATCCAATGTCGCAGTATCATCTGTTTCGCCACCGTGACCATCACAGTCAGCAGAGGGATCACAGGGGCCAGGTCAAACCGCAACAGCCAGGGCGAAAAGTCTGCGAACAGCAACGGGCCCACCTCTTCAGGCAGAGGTAATTTAAGTAAACGGGATAAATACTGGAGTATCTTACGCCAGAACCGTTTAATTTTCCCACATAACCAAAGATTGTGAACCAGGGACGCTCCACTTACTCCACATTTAGGGCAATTGCTCGACTCACCGGGGCGGAAGTGTTGTCTTTGAGAAGGGGCTATATACATTCTGTTCACAATCCTTAAATGTATTTCTTGTAGTGCAGCGGATTTTAGAGCCTTTAGGACTAGCTCAGTGTTTGCAGAAACCCCGCCCATCGCGGGTGCCTCCGGGAGCTCCCGCTGCCATGAAGCAGAGAGAGGGGACCAAGAGGGGGCTGATATCTCAATCAGGTCACTATAAAGGTAACGAATTTTGAATGGATTATGTCGGCAAAACGTGAGAGTGTCGAGTATTGTTCGAGTAGGGGCCTTTTTGCCTAAGGGGTCATCTAGGGAGTTAATATAATGGCGCGCTTGGAGGTACATAAAGAAATTAGAATGGGGCAAAGAAAATCTGTCACGTAGTTGCGTGAAGGAGAACATCTGTCCACCAGGGTCAAATACATCTCTGATAGAATATATTCCCTTACATTTCCATGTGTAGAAATGGCGATTATCTAATGAGGAGGGGAAATTAGGGTTGCCCCATAAAGGTATGTATGGTGACTCAAAAGGGTTAGTACGGAATAGTTTATGAGTGGAGGTCCAGGCCTTATAGGTATCCCAAAATAAAATATTAGTCCTAAATTCCTGGGGTAATTTAGACAATGGTGTGTGGAGCAAAGCTGCAGGGGAGTAAGGGAAAAATAGCGCCTCCTCCAATTCCAGGTTCGTAAATAGATCTGACCGGAGCAGCCAGTCTGAGGCGAATTTAAATAGTGCTGATCTAGCAAACATCATCACATTGGGCATACTCAGACCGCCTTTTCGTTTATTAATATAAGTTCGGGTCTTGGGCATGCGAGGTCTAGCATTTTTCCAGATAAATTTTGAAAATATTTGTGTGCAAAGCAGGGAGTCTTGTTTATTGATCGTAACGGGGAGCATCTGGAGCAAATAAGCCAGTTTCGGGAATATAACAGTCTTTATTACTACTATCCTGCCTAGTAGAGACAGTGTGAGGTCTTTCCAGGTTTCTAAACGTGCTTTAATTTGTTGAATGATGGGTGTATAGTTGAATAAATATAGCCGGGAGAGTTCTGAGGGAATATAAATACCTAAGTATTTTAGTTTAGTAGGGGTCAGCGTGAATAGGGAAGTGAAGTCATTATAGAGAAGGGGGCCCTTTATGTTAGTCAGAGGGAGTAATTCAGATTTATGGGTATTTATGCGATAACCAGCAAAGGCGCTGAAACAATGTATAGTGTCAAAAATAGCTGGTATCGAAGTACGGGGATTGGAGACAAATAGGACCATATCATCCGCGAATAATCCAAGTTTAACCTCCCTTTTCCCTACCAAGATCCCCGAAAAGGCCGGTAATCGTCTCAGTGCTATAGCTAGCGGTTCCAAAGCTGCCGCAAAAAGCAGAGGGGATAAGGGGCATCCCTGTCTAGTCCCCCTATGAATCATTAAGGGTTGTGATAGATATCTATTAGTGAAAATTTGCGTGGATGCATTATGGTATATAGCGTGTATAACGGCAACGAATCGGTCAGGAAAACTGAAACGTCGGAGTGTCTCAAACAAGTTGTCCCACGTCACCAGATCAAATGCTTTTTTGGCGTCTAATGACAGTAGGAAAGCGGGATCACTCATCCCCTCCGTCTCCAGTGATTGTAGTACCGTCAGAACTTTACGAATATTGGTCACCGAGTGTCTACCGGAAATAAAACCGGTTTGATCTTCATGGATTATTTCAGGCAGGATAAATTTCAGTCGATCCGCCAACAGTTTAGTGAATAATTTGTAGTCTACATTAAGTAAGGAGATAGGGCGGTAAGAGGATGGGAGGAGCGGGTCTTTACCTGGCTTGGGTATAACTCGGATCAGGGCCGAGTTAAAATAGTGTGGGATAGTAAGGTTGGAGAAAATGGAATTAAAATAGGCTGTTAGAGAATCCACTATTTTAGGGGAGAGTAACTTAAAGAATTCCCCAGATAAACCATCAGGGCCCGGGGTCTTCAGTGGTTTTAGGGCTTTAATAGCCTCTGTCACTTCAATGGCTGTAACAGGAGCCATAAGGGAATCTGACTGATCCGGGGAGATCTGAGGTAACTGTAATGTGTCCCAGAAGGAGTTTTTAGTAGGCTGGTCGATATTGCCATGTGAGTAGAGTTCACTATAAAAAGAGTGAAAAATATCAGTGATTTGTTTCCCTTCGGATTGTATCTCTGAGGTTGAGTCCCTTAGAGCTGTTACATGTTGGGGTACCTTATCGGATTTAAGAAGATTGGAAAGCATTCGGCTAGGTTTATCCCCGTATTGAAAATATTTATACTTTCCTGCAATAAGGAATCTATTGTCCATTTGTGTCAGAGTATGATCAAACTGAGTCTTGGCGTCTCTATATTTCTGTTTGTTAGCTAATGTGGGTGAGGATTTAAAGGTTTGAAATGAGGAAGTTAGTATAGATTGTGACTCCCTATATGTAGCGTCTTGGTCCCGTCTGTGTTTCGTCATGTATGCAATTATATCTCCTCGTAAGACAGCCTTAGCCGTCTGCCAAAACAGAGCAGGGTCAGACGTGTGATCAGAGTTAAGAACGTAAGAGTCCCAGGAAGTTATCAACATATTTTTGAAGTCTGGAGAAGCCGCCATTTTTGCAGGGAACCTCCAATGTGAATTATTACCCAAAGTGAGTTTACCTTGTAGTACAATCGATATAGGGGCATGGTCTGAAATGGTTATGGGGTTAATGGTTGCCTCAATGACCCTGGGGGACAGATCGGTGGAAACAAGAAAATAATCAATACGCGAAAAGGAATTGTGAGTGGAAGAGTAATAAGTATACTCCAATTCCACAGGGTTATGAAGACGCCATACATCAATCAGTCCCAGCTGTGCAGACATGTAATCCAGATTAATCCCGGGAAGTCGGGTCCTCTGAGACGAGGCACCCTTCTTGTCCAAGATCAAAGAGGACACCATATTCATATCTCCCCCAACAATAAGAGAGGTATGCGAATATGGGCGTAGAATATTCGTTATTTCTAGATAAAATGATTTATCATAGACAGCCGGGGCATAGACATTACACAAGGTAATTCTGGTGCCCTCCAAGGTGATATCTAATACAATGTATCTACCCAGAGGGTCGATGATCTGATGATGAATATCAAACACCACCCCCTTACGGATAAGGATCGCTACCCCCCTCGCTTTTGAAGAGAAGGAGGAAGAAGCTACAACTTCTTGTCTAAGCATGGTAAGTTTAGCATGTTCATCAGGGGTCAGGTGTGTCTCCTGGAGCATGGAGACATCTGCTTTTATCTTATTTAAGTAGGTAAGGATACGTCTCCTTTTTATAGGAGAATTAACGCCCCTAACATTCCACGAAATTATATTAAGTTGCGACATCTACACCATCGGTGGGGGAATACAGAAGGACAGTACCTGATCCTGCGACGAGAGACCACCCTACATAAACAATCCAGAGTGTCATAAGCATGGACAATCCCCATCCCAATCGGCTAGGCATCTTCAGGCAAGAGGGAAGAAAGAAGAAGATAGAAAAAATCAGAAAGGTGAAAGAAAAGTAGAGACAAAGGTTAAGACAAAAACAATAACAATATATAGTAGCGTCCACACCAGCATACATCAGTATAAACTTCCAGCATGGACCCGCTGCTATGTATTAACAAAGAGAAATATCAACATAACCAACAGGCAATACCAAAATAATAAACTTCAAAAGAAACATCACAATGATCCTTAAATCAAAAATAATGGGGTGACCTCTAAATTAACATGTTAAGAGTTAAATCAAATCCACCCCGCAATAGAAGGGAAACATTAACTATATCAACCAGCATAAGGATATGAGTCAGGTCTTAATACAGGTCTTAATCATTATCATCTGCTCTACTCGGAGAAGATGGGTGTGAGGCCGAGGACGACCGCGTGGATCTTCCGAGTTCCGTGACGAAGTCCTTAGCCGAGTCCACAGAAGTAAAATCTTTCGGACCTTGTGGAGTAAATATGCGTAGCCTCGCAGGGTAAAGAAGAGCAAATCGGATGCCACTTTTCACCAGTTGAGAGCATATTGGAGACATTTCCCGTCTGGTTCTAGAGACTTCTGCGGAGTAATCCTGGAAGAGAAACAGCCGTTGGCCATCCCATTGAAGTGGGCCTTTGCTCCGTGCCGCGGACCACAGCAGCTCTTTGTGTCTGAAGTTGAGGCATTTAAAGATAACCGGGCGGGATCTAGATTGGTTAGAGTCACGTGGTGGACCCAGTCTATGAGCTCGTTCAATTTCCATCGAAGAGAGTTCTTCAGGGATACCCAGAAGTTCTGGTAGGTCGGAGAGGAGAAATTTTAGAAGATCAGGTCCTTTCAGTGATTCCTTAAGGCCCACAATTCTCAGGTTGTTACGTATCGAACGATTTTCCAGGTCGTCCATCTTCATCATCATATGTTGCCGCGAAAATGTCAAAGAGACGACCTGTTCTTTGAGATCCTCAATTTCTTTGAAGTTAACTCCAATCCTATTCTCATTCACTGAGATTCTACGAGTCATAGACCCAAGTTCTGATTTCAGGTCTGATACTGCGGTCATAAATTTGTCCGCCTGTGCTTGTAATAAAGGTTCCACGGTTTCCTTGATTGCTTTCACGATTTCTGAATAGTAAGGGGGAGCGGGGGGAGCTTTTGGGGCCATGGTAGGTGATGATCCAACTTCGATGTCTAGGTTGACAGGATTAGAGGGCAGTGGTGGCGAGTTGGGGCTTGGTTCCCCGCGTTTACTTCCACTTCTGTATCTTTGAGGTTTTGGTGCAGAAGGACTTAAGAATTTGTCCATAATAATGAGTGCAGGTTCATGAGGATCGGGTATATGCGAAGGTATGCCGTTGGTTATGGAAGCATGAAGAATTTTACATCATAGCTGCGGGTGGTGTGAACTCACATATCGTCATGAGATGTGTCGCCTCAGGGGGAACCGAGAGCGGGTGCGGTCCACCAGGTTGTCAGTAGAATGTAATCGTGTTAACCAGGTATAAATTTGATGTCGCCGGCTTATGTGGGAGATCAAGCAGCCAAATTGAGAGAGCGTGGTGAATATTATCAGCAATGTAATTTTCAATTACAACGGCAATCCGGCCAGCGGCATCACCGTGCGAGCACGCCAACTGACGATTGATTAGTAAGTATTGAGATAACCGCACTCAGCTCCCACACACGCGGCGACAGGGAGAGGGGGTAGGAGTTGTAATTCACTTTGTGGCAACGGACCGGAGAAACAGCACAGGTGTTGAGGATCAGTAGTGGTGGTAGTGGAGGTATCCCATCCCACTATAGTGTGGTGTAAAGGACATCCAGTATGAAGTGAAGATGTACTTAGCATGAAGGATGAAGGGGAGCAAGGCTTGGTAGGGCTGTTATGTTTCTGCACTTTATATAATGCAAGTGGCCCAGAGTGTCAGGCAATCCCCTTCAGGCCTTTCTCTTAGGTGTGGTGCTTATACTTATAGGCCCCCTCAGTTCCAAGTCCTCCCTATACCTCTTCCTCCTTCAGCTCCAGCAGTCATAGATTGCGGATTTCGGATTTCAGGGGGGAGAGGAGTGCACGGAGGCTGCAGCCGCCTCACAGGGAACACACGTCTGGCAGGCGCCGCAGCACCGGAAGCGCGGTCCCGCGACTCCCTCCGTCCACGACCGCCGGGTCTCAGAAGCCGCTTCACGGGTCACCAGACTCGGCTCAAGGGAAGCCCAGAGGGTCAGCCAGCAGGCGGGAAGGCACGGCCACGAAGTCCGGCAATCTCGGGTGGCTCCGGCGCTCACTCTCCTCATGGAGCCTCCCGGCGGGGCACACACAAAAATCCAGTCCGCGGCTCCGGCACCCGGTGTAGGCCGCAACCCGCAAAGACCACAAAAATGGTCTCCCGGCTCCGCAACCAAGCACCCAGGTAACCAGGGCCACAGGGGGGACTGTAGGGGTGTGATGGGGGTAATAAAGCTTGTGGCAGGTATTATTTATAATGAAAATAGCAGGAGCTCCAGATTCCTGCTTCCAACTGCCTCTCCAGTCAGGCCACTCCCCCCACCTACGTACTTTTTTACACAATTAGCGTACAAATGTCTGTACCGTGTACGCACTTTGCGTATACACGCCGTGACGGACGTACAATGTACACTCAGTGCATACACACACACACTGACACACTGAGAGCACAATGCAGCTACACGTGTGTCTGAAATACACTTTAAACCTTAGCAGGAAGGAGACATGACACCAATTGTATTTAAGATGTTGGGATCCGACCCACCAACATATAATTGCTGAAAGGGGGTTACAACAGATATACAATCACAATAACAGAAAAGAGGCTACAATCAATGGTACATACGTTTGGTTTCGCCAATGCCACACGGTCCGGAGCTCAGTCAATCTAGCAAGATGACCTTCAGAGAGAGATGAATGACGGGCTCGGCAGCTTGGCTTTTATACAGTTGGTCAAAACACAATACAATAGAAACTGTAACCTCTTCATCTATAGGACAAAGGGCTGGTCATTTACAGTACAGGAGGGGTCATAGGTTGGTTTGAATAGGTGGGCGATGTCTGGTCCAGGTGTGCTTGCAGTTGGTCTCCACTGGGTTCCTGCTGAATATCAGAGTACAGTAAACACAGTATAATATTAATATCCTGTTCCTGCGCATAATTATGCGCAAGAGTGTGCTATCTTCTGCAAACTGCTACCGGAATGTTGCCCTTAAAATACCCTACAGTTGGATACCAAACACCACCTCATAACCTAATGCTGTCCCCTCATATCCTGTAAAGGTGAATCCCTTTGTTGTTGTACCTTTTAAACAAGTATAACTTGCTGGTGTGGTGCGTGTGGGCTATGTGTACATTGTGCACTTTGTGGATTAAATATGAGCTATGTCTTTGTGGCTTTATATGCGAATACAAATGCTACCATAATTACTCATATCACGCGCTAATACGCATGACCGCATGAGCGGTTATACGCAATTTGTGAATATGCACACGCACAGCAGAACAAGTACGCGCACGGAGGCCATCTGTGTGGAGTTTGTACGTGATGTGTGTACTGTAATGTTTTTTTACTTCGACAGTCCACCCTTTGGCAGTCATCGATAACTGCCACTCTTAACTAATAAACTAAAAATATTACCAATACAATATACACAAAGCTTGGATGATCGGGGGGAGAGTTGTGGGTGGGAAATGTATACCCTAGTGGGATAGTAAAAGCATGTATGTATGACTCAATGTCTGAGGGGCATGTATTATTGTGCCGTATATGTTCTAAGTAAGCTTCAAGGTATTGCAAAGTATACATTAAATCCTTCTTATCCCATATTAAGGGTCTGTACTTGGGCAAACAAACACTACCGAGCTCCTTTCGGGCAAGGGCTTTTGACTCTCACCTCTTCGGCTTCTAATACCAACAAATGGGGAGCACATTTAGTTGATGATACATGGAGGGGGGCCATATGTGTATGTTACTATATGTGTATAACACCTGTCGACTATTTGTGCCATTAACTGAGGGTTGCAGAGATGAAGATAAAACACATATATAACAATACATTCACATAAGCATTGGGTAGGGTTGACATCTTTTCCGGTTGGATGTTTCTGGGTAAAAAGGGGGAGACAGAGAAAAATGGTGAAAGAAAAAGGCCATGAAATTCATTTGCAATCCTTATCATAACACTGTTTCTACTGATGGGTCATAAACCAAATCTGCTGCTGTGACAACGCCCTCGCTCTTTAGACTTCTCAAATTTGTGCCATGCTTGCACCGCTTTAGAATACGAACACATCTGAATATCAGACCAATAATTATGAGGACTCCCAGGACACAAAGGAGAAACTTTCCCACACTCATAATAACATTCTGTGCCCACTCTCCTAAACCTGAGAACCATTTGTGTCGGTTCAACCATGAGACCCAGCCAGTCAGTTCATTACCCACAACCATCAAGGTAAGGTTGTGCTTCCTCCTGAACTCCCACTTCAACTGCAAGATCTTATCCATCTTTTGATCGATGAACTCTGTGGGGTCATCAGTGCTATTTTTAATATACGTACAGCACTTCACACCATATTGAGTTGCCAGGGTAACACAATACCCACCTGTCACAGCCATAACGTAATTTAGGACCATCCTGTGGTGGACCAGCTCCTTCTTATAGGCTTGTAACTCCCTATACTGTATACCTGAAGGTGTCATCTTACATCTCAGTGATATTATCTATCAAGTTCGCTAGCGCATGGATTTACCTATAATTTATAGTTCCTCTGGCAGTACGGGTGATATCTAATGCGAGCAGGAACTGAATCCCGGTGGATTTGTGGATCAAATCAGAGGCTGCGTGCTCTGCCCTATCTATGAGGTGTCTCTTTATTATGTGTTCATAGTGGGTATGAGTATGAGGAGTCTGAGCATTGCGGTGAACGTCTTTCATTTTTTGTGGGTTATGGTCATGACCTCTCGTAGTACTCTCCCAATATAACACAACCCTTCAGAGCTCAGAGTAAGCCACTTGTACGCTTTCCTCCCACATATGAAATAGGCATCATCTGGGAGAACATAGGGGACAAAATGTAACAATACCGTATTGCAAATCTTCCATGTAAAGAATCCAATCCCTAGTTCTCTCATTTGTTCAGTACAAGTATCGGGCTGGATGACATGGGCACAGTACCCCTGCGATACCTTTCCAACCCACGTGGTTTTGCTTCCACGTATATACCGGTAACAAAAATACTTACACTGTTGGCTATCTTGCATACAAGTTCAGAGTCGATAGGTATCCTATCAGCTCTGTGTGAAAAGGTAATTGTCTGGTTATTCGACATCACTTCCCAATTTCCTGGTTTTCGGAAATTGGAAATATTAAAGCACAACAGTGACCTATCTACATGATACTGGTGGAGCTTCAAGCTAGGAGGCCTAGATATATTGAATTTCTTGTCCACTGGTCTCCCACCCCGTAATTTGAGTACCTCATCTATTGCTAAAGGGTATGGTACTAATCCTGACTTACTCTGTCCTTGAGGTACCTGTGAGCACACCCAACATTCTGTCTGGTTTAAGACCTTACCCACTAATGAGTGGTAATCACTCAATGGAAGTAGGTCCATGTCGGCATTAATGTTGGACTGACATCTTTTGATGCACTCATCTTCAACTATGTTCTCACAATTTCTACAAATACAATATTCATCAGACAATAACTCCTCACAGTGCCTCCGAGCTCCATGACTACCAGAGCGCTTACTGATACCAGCCTTTACAAGAGTGATGTGCTGCTCCTTAGATCCTACAAATCCGTACTTGCCATCAGAACCCATTCCAGATCCTTGATCGACTTCTCTATGACCCTCACCAAAACAAATTGTCCTGAGCAAAACAGAATTACCAGAAAAACCCGAAACGCAGTCTCTTGAGGTAGATCCATTTCGTTAGGGAAAAAGAAGGGAAATAATAAGGGGGAGAGAGAGAAAAGAGCAGTGGGAGGTGAAAAAAGAGAAATGGTACGACAACCGTCTTTGATCTTGTTGTTCTCCGTGCTCAGGTGCCGTTTCAACAGTCCAGCCTCTCAGCTTTCCCGAAACAAACACTCTAGTGATACGAGGTTCTCTTTCACCTTGCTCTTTGTCATGAGTTTTCTCCAGGTTAGCGACCTCCTTGCAGTGGGATGAGTGGACCCAAGTCTCTCTTTCAGCGACCTTTAGTGCTGTCGTGCTGGTTAACAAGACTTGATACAGTCCTTCTGTCTATGTCCTTCCTGTCTATGAGGAAACCTGAGCGTAAAAAAATTCGAATCATCACATAATCCCCAGGCTCAATTGCATGACAATTACTGTTCGGTAGGTCAGGAATCACCAGCTTTAGATTTCTTTGTTGATTTCACAACTGCCAGCTCATCCTAACCAAGTATTTCACAGTTATTTCGTTATTGCATTTCAAATCATCCTGGGGGTCTATCATTACATGGTGTTTGTCGACCAAAAAGGATTTCAAAGGGTGATAAGTTAAGCGGTGACCTGGGAGTGGTTCTGATGCTGTACAACACTAGTGGCAAAGCTTCTGGCCACAGCAATCCAGTTTAAGCCATCACTTTGCTCAGCTTATTCTTAATAGTGCTGTTCATTCTCTTCACCTTCGCACTCGCCTGTGGCTGGTACGGAGTATGCAACTTGCTATTAATTCCCATCAGTTTGCACATGACCTGAAAGACTTCACCTGTAAAATTTCTACCCCTATCACTTTCAATCACTCTAGGGATACCATATCTGCACACAAATTCCTGCACGATTTTCTTTGCAGTGAACACAGCAGTATTTGTGGCAGCGGGGAATGCTTCTACCCAGTTGGAAAACACATCAGTACATACTAACACATATTTCAAATTCCTACAGGGTGGTAACTGTATGAAGTCGATTTGTATTACCTGAAAAGGTCCGTCTGTAGGAGGGATATGGGATGGCTCCGTTGGTATTGCCTTACCATTATTCTTCCTCAAGCAAGTAAGACATGTCATTGCTTTCTTACCTGCATGAGAAGAGAATCCTGGTGCACTCCAGTAGGCTCTTACCAGCTTGCACATATCCTCCTTGCACAGATGAGTCAGACCATGTGCCGCCTCAGCTAGACTTGGAAGATATGCTCTGGCAGCCAATGGCTTATCGTGTCCATCTGTGCAAAGTCCTGAGTACTCCTGACCATATCCCTTCGCCTTCCAGACCACCTTTTCCTGTAGGGAACACAAATTTTGAATTTTAATTTAATTATTTAATGTTATCAGTTGTGTGAAGTAAAAACTTGTGTGGATGAGAGAACAGAGGGAAAATAAAAATGTCAGGTTTGCCATTCACCAACAGGCCGTCACACCATCATGCATATCAGTGTCTGTATACAATCTCCCATCACCAGTGAGAATGTCAGTATTATATTAAACCATAAAGCTATACCTTTAAACGCACCTTTACCATAGAGCTGCTGCGGTCGCTAGCTCACTCTACGTAATTCGTACGCTATTTGCGCACAGAGTCCTGTATCGTGTACGTACTTAGCATACAAATGACGCGCTGTGAGTACAAAGTACACGCAGCACGTATGCACACAATTTAATATACTTTAAACCGTATTAGTAATGCAATGCAATGATATGTTTATACTTTAAACCTTATGCAGCTAAGCACTGCAATGATGTTACACCTTAAACCTTATGCAGCGCTGAAGGTACAAAGTACCCGCAGCGCGTACACACCTTATCAATACACTCTAAATCCTTATACAGTTAGATCATGTAATATGCTTTAAACCCTAGCAGGGAAATGAGGACACAACACCGATTTGTAGTTAACCGCTGGGCTCTAACACCACAGTGAATTATTTGAAAGGGGATAACAGTACAAATCATACAATACAAGGCTAACAAGATAAATCTATAACAGAATAATGGCTACAGTCAATGTACATATGTGTGAATAATCGCGTGTGCTTCCCGGTACCGGTCCTCCGCTAATCAGGTTGAAAGCGTTAAGAGTCTGTGACCGACCAGGCAACAACAGGATTTTTATACACTACATCCAAAAGCAATACAATGGACACTGTAATCCCTTTGTCTATTGGTCACAGGGATGCATCTTTACACTACAAGAGAGGTCATAGGTTGATTTGAAAAGGTGGGCGATGTTTTTCTCAACTGTTCTTGTGGGTGGTCTTCTCTGGATACCCCCCGCATACATAATATACAGTAAATACAGTTTATCTCTATATTCTACTTCTACACATAACTATACGCAGGAACATGCGATCTTCCTCTAACCAACACCGGAATGTTACCCTTAAAATACCCTATAGCTGGATACCAGACATCACCTTATAACCTTAGTCTGACCATTCCTATCATGCAAAGGCGAATTCTTTAGTCCTGGAATCATTTAAACTGTTGATACTTGCTGATGTGGTGTGGGGAGGCTATGTGTACAATGTGCACTATTTGGATTAAATATGTAATGTTTTGATAACCCTCCATGCGCTCACAAACGTCACCGTAAATACCCACACCACGCGCAGGACCGCGGGAGCGACCATACGCAAATTGCAGATATGTGCACGCACGGCGGAACAAGTGCACGCGCAGCGGGCATGTGTGTGTGGTTAGTACGTGATGTGTGTACTGGAATATTTTTCGACTTTGACAGTCCACCCTTTGGCAGTCAACAACTGCCACTATCTAAACACTAAACAGAAAAATATACAATACAATATCTACAGATGGGTGGATAGTCGGGAAAGAGGGGTAGGTAGGAAATGTATGACCTAGTGGAATAGTAAAAAGCATGTATGTATGAATCCGTGTCTGATGGGCATGTATCATCGTGCCGTATATGTTCTAGGTAAGCTTTGAGGTATTGCAATACTCCTAATAACATTTTGAGCCCACTCTCCTAAACCTGAGAACCAATTGCGTGGGTTCAACCATGAGACCCAGCCGGTCAGTTCATTACTCACAGCAGTCAGGGTAAGGTTATGTCTCCTTCGGAACTCCCACTTCAACTGCAAGATATCGTCCATCTTTTGATCGATGATCTCCGTGGGGTCGTCAGTGCTGTTTGTAATATACGTGCAGCACTTCATACCATATTGAGTTGCCAACGTGACACAGTACCCACCCGTCACGGCTGTAATATAATTCAGGACCATCCTGTGCTGGATCAATTCCGTCTTGTAAGCTTGCAACTCCCTTCCTGTATACCTGAAGGTGTCATCATACATCTCAGTGATATTGTCCATCAAGTTCGCTAGCGCATGGATATACTTATAATTTATAATTCCTCTGGCAGTACGGGTGACGTCTAATGCGAGAAGGAATTTAATCCCGGTGGATTCGTCTATCAAATCAGAGGCTATGTGCTCTGTTCTTTGCATGAGGTGTCTCTTAACGATGTGTTCATAGTGAGTATAAGTATAAGAAGCCTGAGCACTGCGGTGAACATCTTTCATCTTATCATGGGTTATGGTCATGACCTCTGGCAACACTCTCCCGACGTAACACAATCTCTCTGAGTTTGGGGCAAGCCACTTATACGCCTTCCTCCCACATATGAAATAGGCATCATCGGGGAGAACATAGGGGACAGAATATGACATTACCATATTACAAACTTTCCAAGTGAAAAAACCAATCCCTAGTTCTCTCATCTGCTCAATACAAGTATCAGGCTGGATGATATGAGCACAGTATCCTGGGGATACTTCTCCAACCTACATGGTCTTGCTTCCTCAAGTATACCTATACCGGAAATACTTTCCACTGTTGACTATCTGGCGTACAAGTTCAGAGTCTATGGGTATCTTATCAGCTCTGTGTGAAAAGGCCATGGTTTGGTTATTCCATGTCACCTCCCAATTTCCCGGCTTTTGGTAATTGGAAATATTGAAACATAATATGGATCTATCCACATGATACTGGTGGAGCTTCAGATTAGGGGGCCTAGAAATATTGAATTTCTTGTCCACCGGTCTTCCCACCCCGTAATTCGAGTACCTCATCTATTGCTAAAGGGTACGATACTAATCCTGACTTGCTCTGACCTTGAGGTACTTGTGAACACACCCAGCATTCTGTCTGGTTTAAGACCTTACCCACTAGTGAGTGGTAATCACTCAATGGATGACGGTCCATATTGATATTAAGGCTGGACTGACATCTCTGGATGCACCCATCCTCAACTATGTTCTCACAATTTTTACAAATGCAATTTTCCTCAGCCAATAACCCTTCACAGTGCCTCCAAGATCCCTGACTACCAGATCGTTTTCTGATACTCACCTTTGCTCGAGTGATGTGTTGCTCTTGGGATTCTACAAATCCATCCTCGCCATCAGAACCCATTCCAGATCCTTTCTCGACCTCTCTGGGACCCTCACCGAAACAGACTGTCCTTGTCAACAACAGGATTAACAGGAAAACCCGTAACATAGTCTCTTGTGGTAGGTCCATCTTGTTAAGGGAAGAGAAAGGAAGCAAGGAGGGGGGGAAAGAGGAGGAAAGAAAAAGGGTAATAAAAAGAAAAAAAAACAGGTGCGATAACCGCCTCTGGTCTTGTTGATCTCCACGCTCAGGTGCCGTCTCAACAGTACTGACACAAAAAATGTGTGGGACTCAAACAAATACAGGCGCTATAATATTAGCGTAATTTATACTTCACAATACGTTCCTTAGATACATTCCATTCTACTGGATCGACAGAATTCTGATCTTCTTCAACAAGGCCTTCTTTACACTCGTATAGATGTTACCATGAAAAGAAAGGATTGTATAGATGTGTAATAAAGTTTTTAACAGTACATAAGTTTCTCTTGTTGCTAAACCCTTTTGAGCAGTGAAGAGGGTGATTATTTCACCGAAGAGGCGTACCCCAACTCACTTTTCCAAAGAAAAGGTAAAACTCATAAAGGTATCTTTTATCCACCACTGTGTTAGACAAACTCACTCTCATGGTGAACCCTTTTAACCAGGAAAGATGAGCATACCTCACTCACAATAAAGGGAGGCTGCCTCAAACGTATCAAGGTTTCTTTCATTGATGGCTCCTTATTCCTTTTAACCCAATGTTTGTTCCACTCGTATGGGTTTCACCGTGGAAGAAAAATATGTATATATATGTGTAATATCGTTTTAAAATACGTGTCACTCTTCTTAATTACTAGGACATTCACACATACATCAATTATATCTCCTTCACTGGGAAAGCGTACCCTGACTCACATTTCACATGAACGGTATAAACCTATAAAGGTATCTTTTGTCCTCCACTATATCCAAACAAACAATCTAATGAACTCTTTCTAGCAAAAAAGCATATGCGTACCTCACTTACAAAGAAGGAGGCGGGTTCAAACATATAGCGGTTTATTTTCAGGAGTTTCTCTATTTCCTTCAATCAGGGTGCTTTTTTCCTCTCGTGTAAGTATCACCATGGAAAAAAAAAAAAATATATATATATATATATATATATATGTGTAGTACTGTTTCTTTTTAATTACACCTTATTATCTCTCATTGCTATATACATTCGTACATGAGGGGATAATAATCACTCTCCAGAAGGGGTGTACCTTGACTCACTCTTTATATAGAGGGGAAACACCCGTAAAGGTATCTTTTTTGATCCACCACTGTGTTTAAACAATCTCCATCTAGTAGTGAGCCCACTTTGCCAAAAGAGAGATAGGTATACCTCACTCACACAAGACAATGCTGATAAAAGCACATAAAGGTTTATTTTTATATTTGGTGGATGAAAGCCAGGCGTACCCTACTCACAGAAGAGATAGTTATGTGCAAGCTCATCTGGGTTTCTTTAGGAGACTGACTGGGGTAAAAAGAAGAAAGTTCCTGTCTCCGTATATGATGTCTCCACCGTGATGGCAGGTTGCTCAGAAAAAATATATTTTCCAATCACAATGGATCCACATGAAAAAGACGATTTTTATTGTTAAAAAAATACCCCACACAGTAGGGGAGATATTTACAGCTGACAGAAACAATTCTTTAAAAACAGAGTCCAAAAAGAGATTATAGCAGCAAGACTCAAAAACATAAAAAAAAAAAAAAAAAATGCAGTAAAATTCATATACACAGAAAAAAATTGCTTAAAAGAGTACTTAGTTCATACCTATGTAGTATATTCAAATAGATCCACACTCTCAGCTGGTCGACATGTTTCGGCCTGTAGTAGGCCTTTACATGTCTCCTAAAAAAAAACAGATGAGCTTGCACATAACTAACTCTTCTGTGAGTAGGGTACGCCTGGCTTTCATCCACCAAATATAAAAATAAACCTTTATGTGCTTTTATCAGCATTGTCTTGTGTGAGTGAGGTATACCTATCTCTCTTTTGGCAAAGTGGGCTCACTACTAGATGGAGATTGTTTAAACACAGTGGTGGATCAAAAAAGATACCTTTACGGGTGTTTCCCCTCTATATAAAGAGTGAGTCAAGGTACACCCCTTCTGGAGAGTGATTATTATCCCCTCATGTACGAATGTATATAGCAATGAGAGATAATAAGGTGTAATTAAAAAGAAACAGTACTACACATATATATATATTTTTTTCCATGGTGATACTTACACGAGAGGAAAAAAGCACCCTGATTGAAGGAAATAGAGAAACTCCTGAAAATAAACCGCTATATGTTTGAACCCGCCTCCTTCTTTGTAAGTGAGGTACGCATATGCTTTTTTGCTAGAAAGAGTTCATCAGATTGTTTGGTTGGATATAGTGGAGGACAAAAGATACCGTTCATGTGAAATGTGAGTCAGGGTACGCTTTCCCAGTGAAGGAGATATAATTGATGTATGTGTTAATGTCCTAGTAATTAAGAAGAGTGACACGTATTTTAAAACGATATTACACATATATATACATATTTTTCTTCCACGGTGAAACCCATACGAGAGGAAAAAACATTGGGTTAAAAGGAATAAGGAACCCTCAGTGAAAGAAACCTTGATACGTTTGAGGCAGCCTCCCTTTATTGTGAGTGAGGTATGTGTTATGAACCACAGGTAGTGGTTCATTCCTATTTTATGTTTATAGTTCTCTTGCAGGCCAGGATTTCCCTTTGTTCTGGTTTAGAAGATTCTTGTTTGCTGCCGGTGGTGAGTCTGTGTAATTGCAGCCTGTTTCCATGTGTTTGGCCTCACCTGTCTGCTAATTACATCTTGTCAGTTTGGAGTCGTGCAACAGGACAGCTGCACGACATACTTAATTAGGGCTCTCTGTTATATTCTGGCTTAGTGCAATACACAGATGCCGGTGATAGTTCTTGAGTTCTGAGCTAGTTCCTGCCAGTTCCTGAGCTCCTGTCTAGCAGTGTCTGTCTAGCTGCTTCCAGTGTCGGTTCCAGTGTCTGATCCCGTGTCCTGCTGTGAAGCGTTCGTGTCCAGAAGTCCTGTGGCTTTGTCTGTGCCTGTGTCTGGCTTCTTGGTGTCCACTGGTCTGTCGTTCGGGATTATGCCTGTCCTCCGGTTCTGAGAGCCTGTGTCGGCTACATTGGGGGTTCCTGTCCATTTGCCAGTGTTTGTACCGGTTCCGTGAGTAGCGGCTTTGCCGCGTCCGTCGGCCTAGGCCGCTGTTTTCTTTTCTTTTATTTGTTACTGGTGTTTTGCAGAGGGTTCTGTATATGCTGTCACCGCCGGTACACAACAGTATTGTGTCGGCGTGTGGACAGCATCTCCTTTGTTGTTCTTTTCCTTTGGCGGCGTGCCGCACATATACTTAGTTTTAGGGTTGTTAGTAGCCCCTAGCCTTCTGTTTGCTTTAGTTAGAGGTCCCCTTGTTATTATCCTGTCTCGGTTCACACCTTGTCTCACTCTAAGACCTGGGGGCATCAGAGTTGGGCAGACCTTATCCGCCCTTCAAACGCTGCTGCCGTGGGCCCAAGAAACCATAGTCACGCAGGTGTGAACTGACCACACAGGTAAAACAATGGAGGTAGGCTGCTAGGGGCTATTTCCATACCAAACCTTATTTCAGCGTCACGTTCTGGTGCTCTGGACTCACTACGTAACATCTCCTTTGTTCTGAGCACCAGGAACCTAACATTATCACCGGCCCTACAACAAAAAAGAAACAAAGCTAAATAGTAGTTTTTTCTTTTTTGGTCCAGTGTCTTGTCTGGAATCCAGTCCTGTCTTAGAATTCAGTGTGCAGAATCCAGTCCGGTGTTTAGGATCCAGTCCTGTCTAGAATTCAGTGTGCAGAATCCAGTCCGGTGTGCATAATCCAGTCCGGTATGCAGAATGCAGTCTTGTCTTGTCTAGTTTAAAAAAAATAAAATAAAAAAAGCCCAGTCCTGTCTTGTTTTGTCTAGTCTAGTTTAGTCTTGTCTTGTTTTGTCCAGTTTCAAATCCTCCTATGCCAACTATGCAAGCCCTGCAGGCATCTCTCTCAGCCCTGAACTCTGCTTTCAGTGCTTTGAAACCTGAGCGACTGGAAGTTTTGCAGCAATCCTTAAAGCAACTGCAAAACCTTCTGACTAAAATTTTGCTTATCTTGCCAGAAGTCATTGAGAGTTCATCTACCTCTAAAGAGACTCTTGCTCACAATATGGTGACAAGAGAATCCTCAGGTTCAGTTGGAGAGAAAAAGTTTAAAAGTTTTCTGCGGCCCAGGCTCTCAGAAGAGGAGCGTCTGCATCACAGAAACTTAGATTTATGCCTCTATTGTGGGGGTTTAGGCCACTATCTGCAGACCTGTGAGTTGCACAAGCCAAAGTGTGGTGACAAGTCCTGCCCTCTGGCCAAGTTGAGTCAGGATACAAGACCTACTCCTGTGTCTACTGTGGCAGAGGTACTTGTCACACAACCCACACTAAAAAGCACTCTGTCCTATAATTGGGGTCCTTGGGCTAGGGAGCCCCATTATAGATTCAGGAACCAAAGGAGAATGTTTCTCTCCTCTCTTGATTTTCATGTTGAAGCAGAGTTGCAAACCCCTGGAGTGGTGCCCGATGCCCGGGGTCCTGGAGTGGTGCCCGATGCCCGGGGTCCTGGAGTGATGCCCGGGGTCCTGGAGTGGTGCCCGATGCCCAGGGTCCTGGAGTGGTGCCCGATGCCCAGGATCCTGGAGTGGTACCCGATGCTCAGAGTCCTGGAGCGGTACCCGATGCCCAGAGTCCTGGAGCGATACCCGATGCTCTGGGTCATAGAGGGACATCGAATATTATAGCTCAGGTGTCAATACCAGAAGGGGTCTCAGAAGCTGTTACCCCAGGTAGGGACTTGAAAAGCGCAACTCCAGAGAAGGTGTCTAAAACCATAGTTCTAGAAGGGAACTCGAGAAGCAAAACCCCAGAAGGGATCTTTGAAGTAATATCCCCAAGTGGGGTCTTGAGAGACACAGCCCCAGAGAAGGGTCTAGAAGTCGCTTCCCCAGGTAAGGACTCAAAAGGCATAGTGTTAGTGGAGGTTCTGAAGGTTATAGCTTCAGCAAAAGTCCCGGAAGTCATAGTCTCGGTAGAAGTTTCGATAATTATCGACCCAGAGAGGGAGGCTGACGGCCCGGTCCCAGAGAGGGAGGCTGACGGCACGGTCCCAGAGAGGGAGGCTGACGGCCCGATCCCAGTTAAAGAATCTGAGGTGCTGCCCTCATCGGGGTTCCCGAAGGCCACTGCCCTAGCAGTGTTCCTGAAGGCCACTGCCCCAGAGGGGGTTCCGAGGGCCACTGCCCCAGCTGGGGTTCCTTGGGCCACTGCTCCGGCTGGGGTTCCGAGGGCCACTGCCCCGGGTGGGGTTCAGAAAGTCACTACCCCGGGTGGGGTTCCGAGGGCCACTGCCCCAGGTGGGGTTCCGAGGGCCACTGCCCCAGGTGGGGTTCAGAAAGTCTCAGCCTTGAGTAAGGTCAGTAGGGACCAGGTCCTAGCAAAGCACTCTAGTCAGTCAGATGGGAAGGAAGCAGATCCTGACTCTGTTGATATCTCAACATCTATAATCTTTGAGGGGGACTTAGTCCAATTTCTGGCGCTTTACAAACACTATTACATCATTATGTTGTCAAAACCATTTCTGGGCATCACTTCAGAGGACCTTGTGCTCTATCTGATATATTCCTTTTAGAGAGGAGCCTTTTGAGTGGGCATCCAATTTAATGAAAACTGAAAATCCCATTCTTCAGGATCCCCCGGCATTCAGTTATGCAGTTATTAAGAGATATGGTTCCAAAGAAATTGGTTCAGGTTCCTCTAGGTCACTCGTCTTATCTGCTGAGAGTCCACCAAATACTGTAAACTCGGCACAAGAGTCTCAGCCCGTTGTTTTCACTGCAGGATGTGCTTTTCTGTCTTCTTCTAATAGTAGTACTTTGCCTGAAAGTTCAGCTCCCAAGGTTAAGAAACCAATCTCTGATTTGAACCCAGCCTTGCTGGGAGGTACCATCAGTTCAGACAATGTTTGTGGAATCACCTTGGTCAGACCTCAATAACTTTGTAAAAATAAGAAGAAAATAAATAAATAATTATTGACTCTTGCCTTGTTATAAAAAAAAAAAAGATTTTTGTTTGTCTTGTGTCCAGTGGCCACCGTCAAGGGGGAGGGGGGGTACTGTTATGAGCCACGGCTGTGGGTCATTCCTGTTTTGCATTTTGGTTATGTATTTTATGTTATACTTCTGTTTCTGTTCCCCGTGGTTGTCATGGGGTGTTCGGAGCCCACCCTTAAGGAGAGGCTACTGTTATGAACCACAGGTAGTGGTTCATTCCTATTTTATGTTTATAGTTCTCTTGCAGGCCAGGATTTCCCTTTGTTCTGGTTTAGAAGATTCTTGTTTGCTGCTGCAGTGGTGAGTCTGTGCAATTGCAGCCTGTTTCCATGTGTTTGGCCTCACCTGTCTGCTAATTGCATCTTGTCAGTTTGGAGTCGTGCAACAGGGCAGCTGCACAACATAATTAATTAGGGCTCTCTGTTATATTCTGGCTCAGTGCAGTACACAGACGCCGGTGATAGTTCTTGAGTTCTGAGCTAGTTCCTGCCAGTTCCTGATCACCTGTCTAGCAGTGTCGGTTCCAGTGTCTGTTCCAGTGCCGGTTCCAATGTCGGTTCCAGTGTCTGATCCCGTGTCCTGCCGTGAAGCGTTCGTGTCCAGAAGTCCTGTGGCTTTGTTTGTGCCTGTGTCTGGCTTCTTGGTGTCCACCGGTCTGTCGTTTGGGATTCTGCCTGGCCTCCGGTTCTGAGAGCCTGTGTCGGCTACATTGGGGGATCCTGTCCGTTTGCCAGTGTTTGTACCAGTTCCCTGAGTAGCGGCTTTGCCTCGTCCGTCGGCCTAGGCAGCTGTTTTCTTTGGTTTTATTTGTTACTGGTGTTTTGCAGAGGGTTCTGCATATGCTGTCACCGCCGGTACACAACAGTATTGTGTCGGCGTGTGGACAGCATCTCCTTTGTTGTTCTTTTCCTTTGGCGGCGTGCCGCACATATACTTAGTTTTAGGGTTGTTAGTAGCCCCTAGCCTTCTGCTTGCTTTAGTTAGAGGTCCCCTTGTTATTATCCTGTCTCGGTTCACACCTTGTCTCACTCTAAGACCTGGGGGCATCGGAGTTGGGCAGACCTAATCCGCCCTTCAAACGTGGCTGCCGTGGGCCCAAGAAACCATAGTCACGCAGGCCTGAACTGACCACACAGGTGAAACAATGGAGGTAGGCTGCTAGGGGCTATTTCCATACCACACCTTATTTCAGCGTCACGTTCTGGTGCTCTGGACTCACTACGTAACATCCCCTTTGTTCTGAGTACCAGGAACCTAACATTATCACCGGCCCTACAACAAAAAATAAACAAAGCTAAATAGTAGTTTTTTCTTTTTTGGTCCAGTGTCTTGTCTAGAATCCAGTCCTGTCTTAGAATTCAGTGTGCAGAATCCAGTTTGGTGTTTAGGATCAAGAACCTAACAGTATGCTCATCTTTCCTGGTTAAAAGGGTTCACCACGAGAGTGAGTTTGTCTAACACAGTGGTGGATAAAAGATACCTTTATGAGTTTTACCTTTTCTTTGGAAAAGTGAGTTGGGGTACGCCTCTTCGGTGAAATAATCACCCTCTTCACTGCTCAAAAGTGTTTAGCAACAAGAGAAACTTATGTACTGTTAAAAACTTTATTACACATCTATACAATCCTTTCTTTTCATGGTAACATCTATACGAGTGGAAAGAAGGCCTTGTTGAAGAAGATCAGAATTCTGTCGATCCAGTAGAATGGAATGTATCTAAGGAACGTATTGTGAAGTATAAATTACGCTAATATTATAGTGCCTGTATTTGTTTGAGTCCCACACATTCTTTGTGTCAAATCTGTATAAATTTTGGGTGAGATTCAATTGTGGTGAATCATAGTACGGGCAGCTTCCAGGGCGCCATCTACAGGGGTTCACATATCTACATTTTTTTGTCTCAACAGTACTGCCTCTCAACCTTCCTGGAACAGACACTCCAGTGATACGATGTTCTTTCCGAGTCAGCGACCTTTCTGTAGGGAACATAAATCTTGCATTACAATGTGTTTAACTGTTGTGTATTATCAGTTGTGTGAAGTAAACCATCTGTGGAAAATGAAAAAGAGAGGGGAAATAGGAAAAAGAAAATTTGTCAGATTTGCGTTCACCATCAGGCTGTCACACCATCATGTCTATCGGTATCTATGCACAGTCTCCCTTCACCAATATTTCCACTCTCCACCCTATGTACATGGCCAAGCACAGTGATGCTGTTGAGATATACAGGGTTTGGGTAGACCTCTGAAAAAACCGAGTAGACATGTGACGTTTGAGCTGTAATCTTGTCGGTGAACGTCAGAGATGAAGAGGAAACTTTGAAGACAAATCACAGAGTTTAGTAACAAAGAAGATTTTACAAAGTTTGACATCTGGATTGGGCACTACGGGGAATGATTCCCTAATCGGTCTATTTCCCTTAAAAAAAATTCTATGTGTGTTATATCTCTACTGGGACTATCCCAGCCATCAATTCAGCGTCTTGTCCATTCTAAGTTCATAGGGAAACCGGTATCCTTAAAAAAATTTCCTCTACCTAAGATGGACATGCATCTAAAACAGTGAAATGCAACATTAAGATTGCATTTATTCTGTCCTTCCCATTAACTGAATCTGTGTTTTTCTATATATATTGTGATTCCTTACTATATGTCCCTTGATCCCGTCTATGTGTTTAATACCGTGGCTTGTTTACTCTGTCTAGGGGTCTATATTGGCTATGTGCTCTACTACTCTTACAATCTCTAGAAAAATGTCCTTTATTTTTACAAATGTAACATATTCTTGGTCTTTTGTTACTACTAGGGTTTTGGGGTTTGGGCTGATGAGATTTTGGTGTAAGAGCCTGCATACTTTCAATCCTCAGCCTCTCCTCTTGCAGTTTTCTACGCCTAGCAATATTCTTGTGGTGTACAATTGCGCACTCTCTAAGGCAAGCTACTGTGACCCCTCTCCAACCAGGCAAAGAGGTTTGTACTCTGTCCCTCAGTGTCTGATCGAGTCCGTCCATCAGCACAGAGACAGCCACTTCTCTGTAATTTTCATTGTTCCCTGCATCCGATACCCCTATGTATCTATCCATTATTTGCAGTGCCCGTTGGAAATATTCAGATTGCATTTCATTTTCCCTCTGATTTATGGAGAAAATTCTTCTCCACTTAACAGTTGTGGGGAAATGCAACTCTAGTTGCCTGTTAATTTGCTCTAAGTTCTCCTGATTAAGTTTGTCAGTCATAAGACTATCCGACTCTAATCTACAATCAGTGATTCATTTTTGGGTGTCAATATTAGGGGGTAGGCACGCTTTCTAAAATGTCCGCTAATTTTGGTTTGTCGGTTCATACGCATTACCCAGATCTCTGATACATTTCTGACATCTGGCTAAATGCTTCCGAGGGTCGGGGATTTCTGAAATTATTGATTGCAGCTCATCTCTGGGCCACGGGCAATACATTGCATTATTCCTGGTGAGGACTACTTCCTGACTGTTGGTTCCCTCATTGTGAGTTAGTATTTCCAAGACAGGGTGTAATCCTACCGTTCCGTTCCTAATTTGTTTACTGTGAGGTGTTGTTGTTTCTGTGCAATGAACTGTCTCATACTTACCGGTAGCTGTGACCTCACCAGTTCTTTCATTGGGGAATATTGTTACTGTGCTACCTGGTTGGACAGGCCCCACCTGAGTGTCCTGCGAAGTGACTGTTTGGAGGAGAGCAGCTGAAAGTATTTACTGAAAGTATCTGGGAATAACTTATCCTTTCCAGTAAATATAAGTTGTTGGAGATTTCCTGAGAGAGACCAGCGAAAACTCCCTAGCACCGTTAATACACAAATCACGCTCGCGTATTCTATCTCCAGCGCTAATGATACCACGAGTTTACGCAAAGCTCGTAAAACGTTATCACGTTGCGCTAAATATTGCACCCACGAACGTGCGGTCCAATCGCACAGCGTATTGGTACTTGTTACTTATCCGCCGTACGACCACTGGAATCGTTTTTCAGGCTGCGAAACCTCAGCCAGAGCGTATACTAAAAACCTATATGGGTACACCCTCGCTAGCCCCCCGGGCTGCGGAAAACCTTCACTGACCTCTTGGGCTGTGGTATTCAGAGCTTCGCTGACTTTGTCAGTGGTTTTCTGACTTTGCTGACCTACTGGTCTGCGGTAACCTGCTACCTTGCTCCTTAATGTTAACGTGAGCCAGCTATTCTCACGCTACCAAGTCTCCACTCACCTGGTGTGGTCTCCTACGGGATCCCGAATTCCCCGGGTCCACAAAACCTTTATTATGTTTGCACACTCACGCTCGTTCATTCAAATACACTTTGGTTTTTCTGTACAGAAAATTAACTGTCATTCAAATAAACAGCCTTATTCCCAGAGGTAATACAGTAAAAAAGGTTTTATTTAAACTAAATTTTGAAAAACAAATAATTTGTGCTAATGTAGCGAGGATACTGCCCCGCCCCTAAACTAAACAATGCTATTGTGTAATTTGTACTTTGTGGGCGTACCCTTACGCACGTTGCGTGAACATGCTACCGTGTGTATGTCTTAATGTTGCGTACGCAGTCCCGTACGTTGTCCGAGACACGTGTACAAAAACCGTACGTCCGCAATAGCACAAATCCCATACTTCTATCAATGTGAGCAATATTAACTATAATCGCTCACTTAACACAACACACCGTTTCTTCTGTATAAACCTTTACAGCTAGACCAAGCTGTGTGTGTGTCTTACACTTACTTCCTTAAATATGTATTTTATTTTTTAACTATATAACACCAAATATCTCCGGTTTTCACATAGTTCTAAAATGAATCTAGCAATAATCAATAATTCAAATGGTATGATTCATATTGGATAGCTATCTTGCAGAACATACATTGATATAAACACACACATAATTATAATATTATATATATGTACCATTCACTGGTCTCCTGAGACTCATTTACCCATTAAGTGCTTCTAATTTGCATATGACTGCTATGTGCTATTGGCTGCCTGTAAAGGTGGTTTTTTTCACTGCTAGGAAAAAGCAGTTACACAGGTTAATTTGCATTTCAATGCCTATCTTATAGCAAGTAGAGTTAACTGAATCTTAGAGAAAAAAACACTTTTTTTTATATCTATGTGTACTTCTTACATAAGTTTTCATCTTACTATTAACTTTTCACTAGGCCCAGCTGAAACTATTTGTAATTGACTATGGCATGGGTTAAATAAATGCGGTGGTAACTCATAAATGGTGATTTCTTTTTGACCAGGGAGGGCTCATTATTCCGGGCAGTGAAAATCAGCCATTTAGAAAAAATGACCTTTCCAACATGGCCGCTGCTCCTCCCCCTTCCACATCCATGAGGGTTACACAAAATGGTGGACAGGCCATGTGGTTAGTCCAAAATGGAGGACAGACCATGCGGCTTCCTTTGTCACAAAGAAATCAAACACCATGCAAGCCCCTGAAGTTATTTTAGGCCTGAGTTAAAAAAAAAAAAAAAAACACTATATCAAGGCTATGCAGCAACTTTTAAATGTACTTATACTCAAACACAATATGACTCATTTGAACCTTGTTTTGCAACAATATGATCAGATATGCAGAGTACAGGTGTATGCTTGTACTGTGTGCGTATTTGGCGTCAAACAGAAATTCACAGACTTTTTTAAATAGCTTTGCTTACTCACTTTACGGGTTCCACCAGCATCCCTACAAACCATGCAGAGCAGACACCATCTAATCAGCATACAAATAGGGTTTCCTGTGTATCCTGCAACCAGGAAAAGGTTCACGCAGGGTACCTTACCTGTCCCCCTTTGCTGGTAGACTAGTCTGCTTTGACCTGCTAGGATGCAGGTATGAGGAAAAACCGGACGTTGCCCCAATTGAGAATGTCAATATTATCTTAAACCATAAAGCTATACCTTTAAACGCACCTTTACCATAGAGCTGCTGCGGTCGCTAGCTCACTCTACGTGCTTCGTACGCTATTTGCGCACAGAGTCCAGTATCGTGTAGGTACTTAGCATACAAACGACGCGCTGTGAGTACAAAGTACACACAGCGCGTATGCACACAATTTAATATACTTTAAACCGTATTAGTAATGCAATGATATGTTTACACTTTAAACCTTATGCAGCTAAGCACTGCAATGATGTTACACCTTAAACCTTATGCAGCGCTGACGGTACAAAGTACCCGCAGCGCGTACACACCTTATCAATACACTCTAAAACCTTATACAGTTAGGTAATGTAATATGCTTTAAATCCTTGCAGGGAATTGAGGACACAACACCGATTTGTAGCTAACCGCTGGGCTTTAACACCACAGTGGATTATTTGAAAGGGGATAACAGTACAAATCATACACTACAAGGCTAACAAGATAAATCTATAACAAAATAATGGCTACAGTCAATGTACATATGTGTGAATAATCGCGTGCGCTTCCTGGTCCCGGTCCTCCGCTAATCAGGTTGAAAGCGTTAAGAGTCTGTGACCGGCCAGGCAACAACAGGCTTTTTATACACTACATCCAGAAGCAATACAATGGACACTGTAATCCCTTTGTCTATTGGTCACAGGGATGCATCTTTACACTACAAGAGAGGTCATAGGTTGATTTGAAAAGGTGGGCGATGTCTTTCTCAACTGTTCTTGTGGGTGGTCTTCTCTGGATTCCCCCCGCATACATAATATAAATATACAGTAAATACAGTTTCTCTCTATATTCTACTTCTACACATAACTATACGCAGGAACATGCAATCTTCCTCTAACCAACACTGGAATGTTACCCTTAAAATACCCTACAGCTGGATACCAGACATCACCTTATAACCTTAGTCTGTCCCTTCCTATAATGCAAAGGTGAATTCCTTAGTCCTGGAATCATTTAAACTGTTGATACTTGCTGATGTGGTGTGGGGAGGCTATGTGTACAATGTGCACTATTTGGATTAAATATGTAATGTTTTGATAACCCTCCATGCGCACACAAACTCCGCCGTAAATACCCACACCATGCGCAGGACCGCGAGAGCGATCATACGCAAATTGCGGATATGTGCACGCACGGCAGAACAAGTGCACGCGCAGCGGGCAGGTGTGTATGGTTAATACGTGATGTGTGTACTGGAATATTTTTCGACTTTGACACCAGTATTCCCATTCTCCACCCTTTGTGTATGACAAGGCACACTGTAGTAATACTGGTGTCATCCTGCTGGTGAGATATACTGGGTTTGGGCAGAACTCTGAAGGACCGAGGTGTTTGAACTGTAATCTGGTCCATGTATTGGACCACCCTGTGTGAATGCAAAAGATGAAGAGGAAATTGTAGAGAAACAGAATAGAAGTTGGTGACAGATAAGTCTGTAGAGGTAAAGAATATTTTATAAAAATGACAACTGGATTGGGCACTATGGGGAAGTGTTTCTCTACTTGGTCTACTCCCCTTTAAAAAAAAAATAATCTGTGTTTGTTGTATCGCTATTGGGACTATCCCAGCCATCAATCCAGTGTCCTGTCCATCCTAAGTTCATAGGGAACCCGGTATCTGTGAGATAATTTCCTCTACCTGTGATGGACATGAATCTAGAACAGTAAAATGTAACATTAGTCTTCGTGGGTGTCTAACATACTTTGTACTTTCTGAGCGGGAGCACATTATATGTATATCATATCTAACAAAGCTCCTGTTAAGTTAATCAGGGGCCAATTCTGCTAGAAAAAGAAGCAAAAGTTTAGAGGCCCCATCTTAACCCCAGTAACTTTTGTCAAAGGGTAATGTTGCATTTATTTCGTTCTTCCCATTAGCCGAATCTGTGTTTTCTATATGGCTTGTGATTCCTTACTAAATGTCCCTTGGTCTCTTCTATGTGTTTAATAATGTGGCGTGTGTTTTCTGTCTAGGGGGTCTATATTGACTACGTGTCCAACTACTCCTACAATCTCTGGCAAAATGACCTTTCTTCCTACAAATGTAACATAGTCTTGGTCTTCTCCAAACATCCAGGGTCTGGGGTTCAGGCTAATGGGACTTTCCCGTATGTGCCTGTATACTTACCGTCCTCAACCACTCCTCCTGTTGTTATTTGCTTCTAGAGATATTCTTGTGATGTTCAATAGCGCACTCTCTAAGATTAGCTACTGTGATCCCTCTCCAATTTAGCAAAGATGTTTGCACCCTGTCCCTCAATGCCATATTGAGCTCGTCCATTAGCACAGAGACAGCTACCTCCCTGTAATTCGCATCTTTCCCTATATCCGATACCCCAGGGTATCTAGCCATTATTTGCAAAGCCCTATGGAAATATTCAGATGTCATTTCACTGTCCTTCTGTCTTATGGAGAAAATTTTGCTCCACTTAACAGCAGTGGGGAAATACAATCCTAGTTGTATGTTAATTCGTTCCACGTTCTCCTGATTGTGTTCGTCAGTCATAGGACCATCCGACTCTAATTTTCAACCCGTAATAATTTTTTGGGTGTCAATATTTGGGGGTAGGCACGCTTTCAAGAATATCCGCCAATCTTTGTTTGACTGTTCATGGGTATTACTCAGATCCCTGATAAACTTCTGACATCTGGCTAAATGCTTCTGGGGATCGGGGAATTCTGAAATGATTGACCGCAGCTCTGATCTGGACCACGGGCAATTAATTGCATTATTCCTGGTGAGGGTTATTCCCTGACTATCGGTCCTCCTTTTGGGAGTCACTATTTCCAAGACAGGATGTAACCCAACCATTCCATTCCTAATCTGCTCAAAGTGAGGTGTTATTGTCTCTATGTAATGAACAGTCTCACACTTACCGATGTCTGTGATTTCACCAGTCCTTTCAGTAGGGGACACCATCACTGCTCTTACTGGTTGGGCAGGGCCTACCTGAGTTTCCTATAAGGCCACTGCCTGAATGAGACCTGAAATTAGGCTGGATCCTTCATCTTCCTTTGACCTATAACCTTGGAAAGAATTCAAAACAGGATACAACTTGCAAGGGTTAGGGTTAACACGCTTTTCATGAATGTCTCTATCGTTTTCCAATGCACCATTGATTGTAGCCATTTTCTCCCCTTCGACCTGTGTTGGTAATGGTGTGTTTGTACTCTCATTCCTGCCAGGTATGGAACCTGCTGTGCAAGTCAGTTCTCTTTGTACCTCCCCCTCCTGCTGCCACAGATTTAAACAGTCGTTATGCCTGATCCTTTGTTTTCTAGATTTGATAAGACATTCTAATCTTTTCATTCTGCAGTACCACTGATTCAAAGCTGCCCACCCTGGGGAATGATGCCCTATCATCAGCAGTCATACGTACCCATTCATTGCAATAAGCCTCTGCTTGTGGACCATATTTCCCACACATAATAAACCTTGCTGACCCCCTGGGCCGCAATTCTCCAGCCTGAACCCTACATACTGAACTTCTCTCACTTGAGCAACTGGCTCCCATATTTGTGGGCCTTTTCCCACAAACGCCAAAATACTCAATGAAAGCCGATGGTGAAAGTTCTCCGAGCGCACTTCACCCGCTCTCGCCCACTTTGGCCAGTAACAATGATACACTGTCGATAGTGGATCGCTGTCACGATCCGGGTATCTGGACGCCATTACCTGCCGTTCAGGTGTCTTCTGAGACTGGCCCAGCGTTCCAAGTCCGGATCTCATCTGTGTCAACCCTCTGTGCATCCCTCCTGTCGTTCTGAGACACTACCGCAGCGGCGCCTTGTTTGAATCCAACATGGCATCTCCCGTCCTCCGCGGCCTCCGCTGTCCTCCATGTGTCTCAGCAAATAACTGTCATCTGGCGTCTCCTGTCCTCCGCGGCTGGCGCCGCCATTATCACTATGTTTACACATTTCATTTCAAACCAGTTTTCCCTCCAGGTTTCAGCATGGGCGCAGCCATGTTGGATTTGATCACATGCTTGAATTCCTCCAATCCACCATCTCTGGAATCTGCATAATTGCCTAGCCAATGCCTGCATAGCAGCAGGTATAAGTATCCTGTGTCTAGGCCAGATAGATGTCAGTGCTTTGAATGTCATACCTTGTTCCAGTCTCTCTCTCCTGTGGTTTGTTTCTCCAGGTTCCAGTTCCTGTCTCCAGCATCCACAAAGAGACCCGCACCTGCTTTCCATCCTGCGGTGCAGCCTGACTTTACAGTCCTCTGTGGCTGTCCAGTTTCCAGCTATCTACTATCTGCTTCCAGCAGCCAGCTTTCAAACAGATTCCAGCTTCTACAAAACACCGGTGCTGATCCAGCGGATCCTATCTGCCAGCAGTATCCACTACCACCGGTAATCATCTATCAGCTATTCTGTTTCTACGCTCACTAGCATCTCACATCATCCACTCTTTATTTCATCACCTGGCTGGTTCCATCCTGCACCCACTCCGTGACTTTAAGTACCTGGCTGATTCTATTCAGCATCCACTCCGTGTTTTACCACCTGGCTGGTTCCATCCAGCTGATACAGCGGCTTACTCAAATTACCAGATTCACCTGTTACAACTACTGGCATGTTCCTCGGCTATCTCCACTACTACAACCAGGCCTGGTAAGGATTTCTATCAAAGGACTTTCAACATCTGTTCTAACCTACCAGTGCTCTGCAATACCTTCTACGGTTACGTGTTGCAGGAACTGTGTTATTTGCCACTGTCAACTGCTAACCTTGAATGCTGCTTGTTGTATCACGGAGTCTGTTAATAAACTTTTATTTTGAATTTTAACTTGGTTGTCATGGTCACACCTTCGGGTATTTATTCTGCACTTACATGTCCAGGGGTCTGATTAAACCTCCCAGGTTTAATTTCATCTCAGCCCCTACAACTGAGGCTTCCTCCCGTCAGTCTAAACCCTCAGTTGTGACAGTAAGCACTGACCATATGAATCCATCCGGAGACCAGGATCAAGCGGCTAGACCTATGCAAGAACTGGCAGCCAGACTCGAACATCAGGAGGCTGCACAAGGTCACATCATCCGCTGTCTCCAGGATCTCTCAACTCGGCTGGATGGGATTCAGACGACCCTCCGTGGACCTGGTACGTCTGCTTCGTCCACCACAGTGACTCCAGCTGTAACCCCGCCCACCTTACCCATTTCCATACCACGTCTTCATCTTCCAACGCCAGCAAAATTTGACGGATCTCCAAGGTTCTGCAGGGGATTTCTCAACCAATGCGAAATCCATTTTGAGCTTCAACCTGGCAACTTCCCCAGTGACCGTACCAAAGTTGCTTATATTATTTCTCTCCTCAGTGGCTCAGCCCTTGATTGGGCATCACCGTTATGGGAGAAGTCTGATCCCCTGCTGTCCTTCTATACTGAATTTGTGGCATCATTCAGGCGCATCTTCGACGAGCCAGGCCGGGTATCATCTGCTTCATCTGAGATTCTCCGTCTACGCCAGGGAACACGTACTGTGGGACAGTATCGTATACAGTTCAAAATCCTGGCATCTGAACTAGCCTGGAACGACGAGGCCCTGTATGCTGCATTCTGGCATGGCTTGTCAGAACGCATTAAAGATGAGTTAGCTACCAGAGACTTGCCTTCTAAGTTGGATGAGCTAATTTCACTATGCACGAAGGTTGATCTACGGTTCAGAGAGAGAGCAACCGAGCGAGGAAGATCATCCGTTCCTAAATCTTCTGCTCTTCCTCCTTGTCAACCATCTCCATCCAAGGATGAGCTTATGCAAATTGGTCGTTCCCGTCTATCTCCCGCTGAGCGCCGAAGACGTCTCTCCAAGTCTCTCTGTCTCTACTGTGCAGCTCCGTCGCACACTATCAATGCCTGTCCCAAACGTCCGGGATACTCCAGATCCTAGCTCGCCAAGGAGAGGGCCGGCTAGGAGTAATGATCTCCTCTCCATCTCCTCATGATTGTAACCTCCCAGTGTCGCTCCAAATTGCTCAACGTTACAGGAACGTCATTGCCCTCCTTGATTCCGGAGCAGCTGGGAATTTCATAACCGAAGCTTATGTTAAACGGTGGTCCCTACCCACCGAGAGACTGTCCTCGTCCATCTCTTTGACTGCCGTGGATGGCAGCAAGATTTTTGATGCAGTCATTTCCTTAAGGACTCTTCCAGTTCGTCTGAGAGTGGGAGTTCTTCATTCGGAGTATATTTCTTTTCTAGTGATTCCAAGAGCCACACATCCAGTGGTTTTAGGCCTTCCATGGCTCCGTCTCCACAACCCATCGATTGACTGGATGACTACGCAAATACTGGCATGGGGTCCCTCCTGTGCTGAGACTTGTTTAGCCAAAGTTCTTCCTGTTTGTTCTTCCTTCCCCAGGTCATCTGATGGTCCACCTCCTCCATATCAAGACTTCACGGACGTGTTCAGTAAAGCCTCTGCTGATCTCCTTCCTCCTCATAGAGAATGGGACTGCCCAATCGACCTCATTCCAGGGAAGGTTCCACCGCGAGGCCGAACTTATCCGTTGTCTCTGCCCGAGACACACTCCATGGAAGAGTACATCAAAGAGAACCTGGCGAAGGGTTTCATCCGACCATCTTCCTCTCCAGCCGGCGCAGGCTTCTTCTTCGTTAAGAAGAAAGACGGTGGTCTGCGTCCGTGCATCGATTACAGAGGTCTGAACGACATTACCGTCAAGAACCGATACCCTTTACCCCTGATTACAGAGCTCTTCGATAGAGTTAGTGGTGCAACCATTTTCACAAAGCTGGACTTGAGGGGTGCCTACAATCTCATCCGGATCCGTGAGGGTGACGAGTGGAAGACCGCCTTTAACACCCGTGACGGACATTATGAGTACCTCGTCATGCCCTTCGGATTGAGCAACGCTCCAGCAGTCTTCCAGCACTTCGTGAATGAGATCTTCAGGGACATCTTATACCGCCATGTCGTGGTTTATCTAGATGACATCCTCATCTTTGCTAATAATCTAGAAGATCATAGTTTCTGGGTAAAGGAAGTTCTTTCCCGTCTCCGTGTCAATCACCTCTATTGTAAATTGGAGAAGTGTGTGTTTGAAGTTAAAACCATTCCGTTTCTAGGTTACATTGTGTCCGGTTCCGGACTAGAGATGGATCCTGAGAAACTCCAAGCAATCCAGAATTGGCCTATACCCTTAACCCTCAAAGGGGTCCAGAGGTTCTTGGGGTTCGCCAATTATTATAGAAAGTTTATACGAGACTTTTCCACCATTGTGGCGCCTATCACTGCATTAACCAAGAAAGGTGCTAATCCGTCCAAGTGGTCCGAAGAAGCTACGCAGGCTTTTCACCTTCTGAAGCAACGGTTCATCTCTGCACCAGTTCTGAAACAGCCCGACACCGACTCTCCTTTCATCTTAGAGGTGGATGCCTCCTCCGTTGGAGTAGGAGCGGTGTTATCCCAGAGGGCTAAAGATGGTCATCTACATCCTTGCAGTTTCTTCTCCCGAAAGTTCTCCCCAGCTGAGCGCAACTATGCCATTGGCGATCAGGAGTTGCTAGCCATCAAGCTCGCTCTGGAGGAGTGGAGATACCTGTTGGAGGGAGCTTCTCATTCAATCACCATACTTACCGACCACAAAAATCTTTTATATCTCAAAGGCGCACAATGTCTGAACCCTCGTCAGGCCAGATGGGCACTTTTCTTCTCTAGGTTTGACTTTAAACTCCAGTTCTGTCCGGGTTCTCAGAATCGTAAGGCCGATGCCCTTTCCCGCTCATGGGAGCAAGAAAATGAGTCCGAGTCTGCAGACAAGCATCCTATTATTAATCCGTTGGCATTCTCCACGGTAGGGATGGACTCTACGCCCCCGCCAGGGAAAAGTTTTGTTAAACCAGTTCTAAGGAAGAAGCTCATGCATTGGGCCCACGCTTCCCGTTTTGCTGGACATACAGGCATTCAGAAAACCCTGGAGTTTATCTCTAGGTCCTACTGGTGGCCAACTCTGAAGAAGGACGTTATGGAATGTATTGCCTCCTGCCCAAAGTGTGCCCAACACAAAGTCTCCCGCCAGTCGCCTGCGGGGCAACTGGTTCCATTATCTGTTCCCCCGTCGACCATGGACCCATTTGTCGATGGACTTTGTTACTGATCTACCTATGTGCAACAAGTTTAATACCATCTGGGTGGTAGTTGACCGGTTCACCAAGATGGCACATTTCATCCCTCTCACCGGTCTTCCGTCAGCTTCCAAGTTGGCTCAAGTGTTTATACAAGAGATCTTCCGACTTCACGGTCTTCCTGAAGAGATCATCTCGGATCGTGGAGTACAATTTGTAGCCAAATTTTGGCGAAGTTTGTGTCAAGCCCTCCAAGTCAAGTTAAAGTTTTCCACAGCTTACCATCCTCAGACCAATGGTCAAACCGAGAGGGTGAATCAGGACTTGGAGGACTTCCTCCGTATATATATGTCTTCCTCTCAAGATGACTGGGTTCAACTCCTTCCTTGGGCCGAGTTCAGCCACAACAATCAATACCATTCCTCATCTTCTTCGACACCATTCTTCATCAATTATGGATTCCACCCTAAAGTCCCAGAATTCCAACCGCTTCCCGCAACTTCTGTTCCAGCAGTGGATGTCACCTTGCGTCAGTTTTCAAATAACTGGAAGAACGTCCGCGCAGCCCTGCTTAAAGCCTCATTCAGGTATAAGAAGTTTGCCGATAGGAAGCGTAGAGCGGTTCCTGCTCTCAAGGTGGGTAATCGTGTGTGGTTGTCCATGAAGAATTTGAGGTTGAGATTTCCCAGCATGAAATTTGCACCTCGCTACATCGGTCCCTTCAAGATTGAACAAGTCATCAATCCTGTTGCCTACAGATTACAGTTACCACCCTTCTTAAAAATACCCAGGACATTTCATGTTTCTTTGTTGAAACCGCTGATCCTGAATCGGTTTCATTCCGCACTTCCTCCAGCTCCCAAAGTTCAGACTCAACGGGGAGTCGAGTACGAGGTGGCCAAGATTTTGGACTCAAGTTTCCGTTACGGTCAGTTACAGTACCTCATTGACTGGAAGGGCTATGGTCCTGAAGAACGCTCTTGGACCAATGCCTCAGACGTCCATGCTACTGCCTTGGTCCGAAATTTCCACTCAAAGTTTCCTTTTAAGCCTAAGAAGTGTCCTGGGGCCACTCCTAAAGGGGGGGTGCTGTCACGATCCGGGTATCTGGACGCCATTACCTGCCGTTCAGGTGTCTTCTGAGACTGGCCCAACGTTCCAAGTCCAGATCTCATCTGTGTCAACCCTCTGTGCATCCCTCCTGTCGTTCTGAGACACTACCGCAGCGGCGCCATGTTTGAATCCAACATGGCGTCTCCCGTTCTCCGCGGCCTCCGCTGTCCTCCATGTGTCTCAGCAATTAACTGTCATCTGGCGTCTCCTGTCCTCCGCGGCTGGCGCCGCCATTATCACTATGTTTACACATTTCATTTCAAACCAGTTTTCCCTCCAGGTTTCAGCATGGGCGCAGCCATGTTGGATTTGATCACATGCTTGAATTCCTCCAATCCACCATCTCTGGAATCTGCATAATTGCCTAGCCAATGCCTGCATAGCAGCAGGTATAAGTATCCTGTGTCTGGGCCAGATAGATGTCAGTGCTTTGAATGTCATACCTTGTTCCAGTCTCTCTCTCCTGTGGTTTGTTTCTCCAGGTTCCAGTTCCTGTCTCCAGCATCCACAAAGAGACTCACACCTGCTTTCCATCCTGCGGTGCAGCCTGACTTTACAGTCCTCTGTGGCTATCCAGTTTCCAGCTATCTACTATCTGCTTCCAGCAGCCAGCTTTCAAACAGATTCCAGCTTCTACAAAACACCGGTGCTGATCCAGCGGATCCTATCTGCCAGCAGTATCCACTACCACCGGTAATCATCTATCAGCTATTCTGTTTCTACGCTCACTAGCATCTCACATCATCCACTCTTTATTTCATCACCTGGCTGGTTCCATCCAGCACCCACTCCGTGACTTTAAGTACCTGGCTGATTCTATTCAGCATCCACTCCGTGTTTTACCACCTGGCTGGTTCCATCCAGCTGATACAGCAGCTTACTCAAATTACCAGATTCACCTGTTACAACTACTGGCATGTTCCTCGGCTATCTCCACTACTACAACCAGGCCTGGTACGGATTTCTATCAAAGGACTTTTAACATCTGTTCTAACCTACCAGTGCTCTGCAATACCTTCTACGGTTACGTGTTCCAGGAACTGTGTTATTTGCCACTGTCAACTGCTAACCTTGAATGCTGCTTGTTGTATCACGGAGTCTGTTAATAAACTTTTATTTTGAATTTTAACTTGGTTGTCATGGTCACACCTTCGGGTAATTATTCTGCACTTACATGTCCAGGGGTCTGATTAAACCTCCCAGGTTTAATTTCATCTCAGCCCCTACAACTGAGGCTTCCTCCCGTCAGTCTAAACCCTCAGTTGTGACAATCGCAATGTACCCAATCTAGGGCTCCTATAAAACCTTACAGCACCGCAATTTCTTTTCGGTGGAGGCTCTGTTGGAATATTTTCCTGAGAGAGGTAGCGAAAAATTCCTTTTCGGTATCTTTCCACTGGAATTTTTGTAGGGTGAAAAAACAGTTTCCTAATAACTATTGCTCACCCTTTCCAGTGGAAGCCCACCAGGGAGATTTCCCGACGTTATCAAAGAAAAACCCCTTTCTCTTTCCTTTTACACAATCACGTCTGTGTATGCTCTCCACAGCGCATATGACACAATAATATCACTTCGTGCTGTGTAAAACACACAGACGTGTGGTTCAATCGCACAGCCTATAGATACTAGTTATCTATATTCCCTACGATTGTGGGAGTCGAATTCACAAGCTGCGCTCCTCAGCCGGAGCGTAACAAAAAAATATCTATACATTTGGGATTCACCTTTACTTCAATTCACAATTTCTATACTTCTCAATGCACAATTCCTTATTACGCTCCTGTGCAAGTCTCCTCACGACTTGCGTATTTCTCTTTTTATGTTCACGTAAGGTAGCGAACCTTACGCCACCGGGCCTCTACTAACCTAGTGTTACCACGGGACCCGAATTTCTGGGGTTCAGCTCCACTCACTCCTGCTTTCACTCACTCAGATACACCTTGTTTTTTTCTGTACAGAAAATACCACTACCTTACATTGGTTACTTTACCCCAGAAGTACTTACAGTTTGAAACAAAATATTTAAGGTAACCTGCTTTTGAAATCGGATAGTTATGTGCTATTGTATTAAATGTATACTATCCCTCCTTTAATTGTACAAACTATTGTGTGATTTGTACTTAGCATCCGTAATCCTATGCAACCTTGCGTAAAAACGCGACCGTTCGTGCCTTTTACGCCACGTGTGTGACCCTGTACTTTGTCCGTCCCACGTGTACAAACATACGTCCGCAATTTCAACAAATCACACAATCTCTATAAATGTGAGCAATACAAACTATTATCACTCACTAACACAACCCACACTTGTTCTGTATAAACTTTTAACAACTAGGCCAGAACTGTGTTTTGTGTTTTATGATTACACCCTTAATACTTATTTCAAATTTATCTATATAGCAAACAAATGTATCCGATTTCACACAGGTCTAAAATGACCTATGAAAACAATATGTGGGAGAGTATGCAAAATACTGGTACGCTTTGTGCACTCTTTTGTGTACGCTTTTGGCGGCAAAAAAAATTACACAAATTTTTAAATAGCTTTTTCTCTAACGTCCTAGTGGATGCTGGGAACTCCGTAAGGACCATGGGGAATAGCGGGCTCCGAAGGAGGCTGGGCACTCTAGAAAGATTTATGACTACCTGGTGTGCACTGGCTCCTCCCACTATGACCCTCCTCCAAGCCTCAGTTAGATCTTGTGCCCGGCCGAGGTTGGATGCACACTAGGGGCTCTCCTGAGCCCTTAGAAAGAAAGTATAGATTTAGGTTTTTTATTTTCAGTGAGACCTGCTGGCAACAGGCTCACTGCAGCAAGGGACTAAGGGGAGAAGAAGCGAACTCGCCTGCTTGCAGCCGGATTGGGCTTCTTAGGCTACTGGACACCATTAGCTCCAGAGGGATCGACCGCAGGCCCAGTCCTTGGTGTTCGGTCCCGGAGCCGCGCCGCCGTCCCCCTTACAGAGCCAGAAGCAAGAAGAGGTCCGGAAAAATGGCGGCAGAAGACATCAGTCTTCACCAAGGTAGCGCACAGCACTGCAGCTGTGCGCCATTGCTCCTCATGCACACCACACACTCCGGTCACTGAGGGTGCAGGGCGCTGGGGGGGGGGGGGGCGCCCTGAGCAGCAATATAAACACCTTGGCTGGCAAAAATACATCACATATAACCCCCAGGGCTATATGGATGTATATTAACCCCTGCCAGATTCCATAAAAATGCGGGAGAAAAGTCCGTGAAAAAGGGGCGGAGCCTATCTCCTCAGCACACTGGCGCCATTTTTCCCTCACAGCTCCATTGGAGGGAAGCTCCCTGGCTCTCCCCTGCAGTCTACATTACAGAACAGGGTTAAAACAGAGAGGGGGGGCACTAAATTTAGGCGCAGTATAAATTATATAAAAGCAGCTATAGGGGACATAACTCAGTTAGTCCCTGCATTATATAGCGCTCTGGTGTGTGCTGGCATACTCTCACTCTGTCCCCCCAAAGGGCTTTTGTGGGTCCTGTCCTCATTGGAGCATTCCTTGTGTGTGTGCGGTGTGTCGGTACGGCTGTGTCGACATGTTTGATGAGGAGACTTATGTGGAGGCGGAGCAGATGCCGATAAATGAGACGTCGCCCCTGTGGGCCGACACCAGAGTGGATGGATAGGTGGAAGGTATTAACCGACAGTGTCAACTCCTTACATAAAAGGCTGGATGACGTAACAGCTATGGGACAGCCGGCTTCTCAGCCCGTGCCTGCCCAGACGTCTCAAAGGCCATCAGCGCTCCCTCAGATGGCAGACAATGTCGACACGGAGTCTGCCTCCAGTGTCGACGAGGTTGAGACATATACACTATCCACTAGGAACATCCGTTACATGATCCCGGCAATATAAAATGTGTTACACATTTCTGACATTAACCCAAGTACCACTAAAAACAAAGGGTTTTATGTGTGGGGAGAAAAAGCAGGCAGTGTTTTGTTCCCCCATCAAATGAGTGAATGAAGTGTGAAAAAGCGTGGGTTTCCCCGATAAGAAACTGGTAATTTCTAACAAGTTACTGATGGCGTACCCTTTCCCGCCAGAGGATAAGTTACGCTGGGAGATATCCCCTTGGGTGGATAAGGCGCTCACATGTTTGTCAAGGTGGCACTGCCGTCTTAGGATACGGCCACTTTGAAGGTACCTGCTGATAAATAGCAGGAGGCTATCCTGAAGTCTGTAATTACACACTCAGGTACTAGACTGAGACCTGCAGACTGCTGCAGCGTGGTCTGTACCCCTTTCAAACAGGGATACTATTTTGCGAACATAAGACGTCGTCTTATATATGAGGGATGCACAGAGGAATATTTTGCCGGCTGGCATCATGAATTATTGCAATGTCCATTCTGTCAGGAGGGTATTGGAGACCCGACACTGGACAGGTGATGCTGACTTTAAAAGGCACATAGAGCCTTATAAGGGTGAGGAATTGGTTGGGGATGGTCTCTGGGACCTCGTATCCACAGCAACAGCTGGGATGAAAATATTTTACCTCAGGTTTCCTCACAGCCTTTGAAAAGCACTGTATTATCAGGTACAGTCCTTTCGCCTTCAAAAAAGCAGGCGGGTCAAATGAGGGAAGAGGGAAAAAGCTGCACCAGCAGCCAGTTCCCAGAATCAAAATTCATCCCCTGCTTCCTCTGAGTCCACCGCATGACGCGGGGGCTCCACAGGCGTAGCCAGGTACGGTGGGGGGCCGCCTCAAAAATTTCAGCGATCAGTGGGCTCGCTCACAGGTGGATCCCTGGATCCTTCAAGTAGTATCTCAGGGGTACAAGCTGGAAGTCGAGGCGTCTCCCCCCCGCCGTTTACTCAAATCTGCCTTGCCGACAACTCCCTCAGGCAGGGAGGCTGTGCTAGAGGCAATTCACAAGCTGTATTCCCAGCAGGTGATAGTCAAGGTGCCCCTACTTCAACAAGGACGGGGTTACTATTCCACACTGTTTGTGGTACCGAAACCAGCCGGTTCGGTGAGACCCATTTTAAAATGGAAATCCTTGAACACTTACATAACAAAGTTCAAGATGGAATCGCTCAGGGCGGTTATTGCAAGCCTGGACGAGGGGGATTACATGGTATCCCTGGACATCAAGGATGCTTACCTGCATGTCCCTATTTACCTTCCTCACCAGGAGTACCTCAGATTGTGGTACAGGATTGCCATTACCAATTCCAGACACTACCGTTTGGACTATCCACGGCACCGAGGGTGTTTACCAAGGTAATGGCAGAAATGATGATACTCCTTCAAAAAAAAAAAAAAAAAAAAGGGAGTTTTTATTTATCCCATACTTGGACGATCTCCTTATAAAGGCAAGGTCCAGGGAGCAGTTACTGGTCGGAGTAGCACTATCTCAGGAGGTGCTACAACAGCATGGCTGGATTCTGAACATTCCAAAGTCACAGCTGGTTCCTTCCACTCGCTTACTGTTCCTGGGGATGATTTTGGACACAGAACAGAAAAAAGGGTTTCTCCCGCAGGAGAAAGCCAAGGAGCTGTCATCTCTAGTCAGAGACCTCCTAAAACCAAAAAGGGTATCGGTGCATCGTTGCACACGAGTCCTGGGAAAAATGGTGGCTTCATACGAAGCAATTCCATTCGGCGGGTTCCATGCGAGGACCTTCCAGTGAGACCTCTTAGATAAGTGGTCGGGATCGCATCTTCAAATGCATCAAATGATAACCCTGTCTCCAAGGACCAGGGTGTCTCTACTGTGGTGGATGCAGGGTGCTCATCTTCTAGAGGGCCGCAGTTTCGGCATACAGGACTGGGTCCTGGTGACCACGGATGCCAGCCTTCAAGGCTGGGGAGCAGTCACACAGGGAAGAAACTTCCAGGGCCTATGGTCAAGTCAGGAGACTTCCCTACATATAAATTCTGGAACTGAGGGCCATTTACAATGCCCTAAGTCAGGCAAGACCCCTGCTTCAAAACCAGCCGGTACTGATACAGTCAGACAACATCACGGCAGTCGCCCATGTGACCCGACAGGGCGGCACAAGAAGCAGGATGGCAATGGCAGAAGCCACAAGGATTCTCTGATGGGCGGAAAATCACGTACTAGCACTGTCAGCAGTGTTCATTCCGGGAGTGGACAACTGGGAAGCAGACTTCCTCAGCAGACACGACCTACACCCGGGAGAGTGGGGACTTCATCCAGAAGTCTTCCTGCTGTTGGTAAACCGTTGGGAAAGGCCACAGGTGGACAAGATGGCGTCCCGCCTCAACAAAAAGCTAAAGAGATATTGCGCCAGGTCAAGGGACCCTCAGGCGATAGCTGTGGACGCTCTACTGACACCGTGGGTGTACCAGTCAGTTTATGTGTTCCCTACTCTGCCTCTCATACCAAAGGTACTGAGAATAATAAGATGGCGAGGAGTAAGAACGATACTCGTGGGTCCGGATTGGCCAAGAAGGGCTTGGTACCCGGAACTTCAGGAAATGATATCAGAGGACCCATGGCCTCTGCCGCTCAGACAGGACCTGCTTCAGCAGGGGCCCTGTCTGTTCCAAGACTTACCGCGGCTGCGTTTGACGGCATGGCGATTGAGCGCCGGATCCTGAAGGAAAAGGGTATTCCGGAAGAAGTCATTCCTGCGCTTATTAAAGCCAGGAAAGATGTTACGGCAAAGCATTATCACCGCATGTGGCGGAAATATGTTGCATGGAGCGAGGCCAAAAAGGCCCCAACAGAGGAATTTCCACTAGGTCGATTTCTACATTTCCTGCAAGCAGGAGTGAATATGGGCCTAAGTCTAGGCTCCATTAAAGTACAGATCTCGGCTCTGTCGATTTTCTTTCAAAAAGAATTAGCTTAAGTACCTGAAGTTCAGACATTGTGAAAGGAGTGCTGCATATTCAGCCCCCGTTTGTGCCCCCTGTGGCACCTTGGGATCTCAACGTGGTGTTGAGTTTTCTTAAAATCACATTGGTTTGAGCCACTAAAAACCGTGGATCTAAAATATCTCACGTGGAAAGTGGTCATGTTATTGGCCTTGGCTTCAGCCAGGCGAGTGTCAGAATTGGCGGCTTTATCATGTAAAAGCCCTTATCTGATTTTCCATATGGATAGGGCAGAATTGAGGACTCGTCCCCAATTTCTTCCTAAGGTGGTGTCAGCGTTTCACCTGAACCAGCCTATTGTGGTGCCGGCGGCTACTAGTGAATTGGAGGACTCCAAGTTGCTAGACGTTGTCAGGGCCCTGAAAATATATGTTTCCAGGACGGCTGGAGTCAGAAACTCTGACTCGCTGTTTATCCTGTATGCACCCAACAAGCTGGGTGCTCCTGCTTCTAAGCAGTCTATTGCTCGCTGGATTTGTAGTACAATTCAGCTTGCACATTCTGTGGCAGGCATACCACAGCCAAAATCTGTAAATGCCCATTCCACAAGGATGGTGGGCTCATCTTGGGCGGCTGCCCGAGGGGTCTCGGCTTTACAACTTTGCCGAGCAGCTACTTGGTCAGGGGCAAACACGTTTGCAAAATTCTACAAATTTGATACCCTGGCTGAGGAGGACCTGGAGTTCTCTCATTCGGTGCTACAGAGTCATCCGCACTCTCCCGCCCGTTTGGGAGCTTTGGTATAATCCCCATGGTCCTTACGGAGTTCCCAGCATCCACTAGGACGTTAGAGAAAATAAGAATTTACTCACCGGTAATTCTATTTCTCGTAGTCCGTAGTGGATGCTGGGCGCCCATCCCAAGTGCGGATTGTCTGCAATACTTCTAAATAGTTATTGTTAACTAAAGGGTTATTGTTGAGCCATCTGTTGAGAGGCTCAGTTGTTTTCATACTGTCAAACTGGATATAGTATCACGAGTTGTACGGTGTGATTGGTGTGGCTGGTAAGAGTCTTACCCGGGATTGTAAATCCTTCCTTATTATGTCTGCTCGTCCGGGCACAGTGTCCTAACTGAGGCTTGGAGGAGGGTCATAGTGGGAGGAGCCAGTGCACACCAGGTAGTCATAAATCTTTCTAGAGTGCCCAGCCTCCTTCGGAGCCCGCTATTCCCCATGGTCCTTACGGAGTTCCCAGCATCCACTACGGACTACGAGAAATAGAATTACCGGTGAGTAAATTCTTATTTTTTCCTGTTTCCTCCAGATTCTATCAGCACCTCTGCAGACCAGACAGAGCAGACGCAATCTAACAGCACACAAATAGGGTTTCAAAACGTCCAAGCAACCAGGAAAAGGTTTTACTTAAAGATGTATCTTCACCCTTTGCTGATAGATTAAAGTCTGTTATGATCTGCTAGCCTACGAGCGTGTGAAAAACCGTATCGAGCCCCCAATTGTAAATGCTGATTTACTTACAGGACTAAAAGCAATACCTTAATACACTCAATACACTTAAATTTGAGCCGCTGCCGCTGTATGTAATCCTTAACCTACATACTTTTTTACACAGTTAGCGTACAAAGGTCCGTACCGTGTACGCACTTTGCGTACACACGCCGTGACGGATGTACAAGGTACACACAGTGCATACACACACACACATGGCACACTGAGAGCACAATGCAGCTGCACGTGTGTCTGAAATACACTTTAAACCTTAGCAGGAAGGAGACACGACACCAATTGTATTTAAGATGTTGGGATCCAACCCACCAACATATAATTGCTGAAAGGGGGTTTCAACAGATATGCAATCACAATAACAAAAAATAGTCTACAATCAATGGTACATACGTTTGGTTTCGCCAACGACACATGGTCCAGTGCTCAGTCAATCTAGAAAGATGACCTTCAGAGAAAGATGAATGACCGGCTAGGCAGCTTGGCTTTTATACAGTTGGTCAAAACACAATACAATAGAAACTGTAACCTCTTCATCTATAGGACAAAGGGCTGTCCATTTACAGTACAGGAGGGGTAATAGGTTGGTTTGAATAGGTGGGCGATGTCTGGTCCAGGTGTGCTTGCAGTTGGTCTCCACTGGGTTCCCGCTGAATATCAGAGTACAGTAAACACAGTATAATATTAATATCCTGTTCCTGCGCATAATTATGCGCAGGAGCGTGCTATCTTCTGCAAACTGCTACCGGAATGTTGCCCTTAAAATACCCTACAGTTGGATACCAAACACCACCTCATAACCTAATGCTGTCCCCTCATATCCTGTAAAGGTGAATCCCTTTGTTGTACCTTTTAAACAAGTATAACTTGTGGGTGTGGTGCATGTGGGCTATGTGTACATTGGGGGTAATTCCAAGTTGATCGCAGCAGGATTTTTGATAGCAATTGGGCAAAACCATGTGCACTGCAGGGGAGGCAGATATAAGATATGCAGAAAGAGTTAGATTTGGGTAGGTTATTTTATTTCTGTGCAGGGTAAATACTGGCTGCTTTATTTTTACACTGCAAATTAGATTGCAGATTGAACACACCACACCCAAATCTAACTCTCTCTGCACATGTTATATCTGCCTCCCCTGCAGTGCACATGGTTTTGCCCAATTGCTAACAAAAATCCTGCTGCGATCAACTTGGAATTACCCCCATTGTGCGCTATGTGGATTAAATATGAGATATGTCTTTGTGGCTTTTCCATGCGAATACAAATGCTACCGTAATTACTCATACCATGCGCTAATACGCAGGACCACGTGAGCGGTTATACGCAACTTGCGAATATGCGCACGCACGGCAGAACAAGTACATGCACGGAGGCCATCTGTGTGGAGTTTGTACGTGATGTGTGTACTGTAATATTTTCTGACTTCGACAGCCTCTATGTATGTCAGTGATTCCAAACACTTCTTGTTATGATACCTGCTGATATATGACTCATTGCGGCAGATGTATTTACCTGGAGAAAGCATAAGGAAGTGATCAACCAGTGATATGTGCAAGGTGATAAACGAACCAGCCAATCAGGTCAAATATGTAAATTAACACCTAGTAGCTGATTGCCTGGTGCATTTATCACCTTGCACATATCACTGGTTTAATACATCTGCCCCATTATGTCATAACACCATCTCACACAATGAGACAGAGCTCCTAATATTGTGTCAAGTGGCACACTAGAGATGCCTGCTGCCACGATCATCACTATCAGGCTGAGGCAGCCTTGTTCTTATCTGCGGCCTGGCCAGTGACCTATAATGATGCATCATGACTCATAGGTCACGCAGGCCATGTTAACATCCTGCCTGCCCAGCGCTGCTCCTTGTTTCATGCTGATGTTTGCTACATTCTCAGTGCTCCTGCCTCTGAGAGGGAAAATCTGCTGAGATTTTACTGATTTATAGGTTGGGGCCAGTGTATTTTTATTTATTTGATAGAGTGTGGGGCCAATGTATGGAGTTATTGTGCGGAGGGGGGCAGGCAATGTGTGGAATTACTATGCGGAACAGTGTGTGTGGAAATACTGTGGTTGAGTGAAATTTGTGGAATCCCTATAGGGGACAGTGTGCGGTGAAATTACAGGGGGGGGATGGACAGTATTTGGAATTACTATGGGGGACAGCGTGTGACATTACTATGAGTGTGGAATTACGATTACTATGGTTTTGTTTTTTTACTGCACGGGTGAATGCATTTATTTTATTACTGCAGGGGCCAAGATTTATTACAGTGGGAGCAAATTTTCTTTATTACTGCATGAACGGCCATGGGGGCTGATGGAGATGCAACTCCAGTCTCCAAAATAGGCCCACAGCTTCTGAAGATCTCTGTGCAGCTGTAGCTAGATTTTTTTTTTATTCTACTGCAGCCAGCAGCATCCCAAGCCCCGCCCCCTCTGGCATCAAAACCCCCCCTTCCCCCCCTACCCCCACGCTGAGTCGCACCCGCCCTGTTCTTTTTTACTGGTGTATAGAGTACGATATGCTCGGATGCTGTAGCTGGTCCCTCACCCAGTCATGGGCTGCCCTGCTGCTGCACTGTAAGGAAGCAGAGGCATCCATATAGCCCCGTGCACCTGTAGGACAAGGCCCAGCCCCCTGCTGCTTCTATACACAGCTGCCTCCATCTTTTCTTCTGTTCCACCCATTCCCATTCACAGGCCCTACCCTCCTTACTCCCTATTCTCTATGAGACTGCCTTTCTCTAATTTTTATTCTCCAGAGGCTGAGCTTCTGTGCATGCACCATGCAGGGACCCGAAGAAGGATATCCCCCTTAAAGTTAAATGCCCATGAAGGCTGAGTCTGTTCTAAATAACGGGACAGAGGTTTAGTGCCGTGATGTAGTGTGGGGTGTTAGTGCTGTTATGTAATGTGTGTGTGTGTGTGTGTGTGTGTGTGTGTGTGTGTGCACGTGTGGGGGGCAGTGTAGTGATGTAGTATGGGTAGGTAGTGAGGTGGGCAGTGTAGTGATGTACGGTAGGTACGTAATGTAGAATGGGGGGCAGTGTAGTAGTGTAGTGATGTAGTATTGGGGCAGTGTAGTGATGTAGGTAGTAATGTAGTGTGTGGGGCAGTGTATTGATGTAGTTTAGTGGTGCAGAGTGGGGAGTAAGTATAATGCTGTTATGTACTATGGGGAGGCAGTGCAGTAAAGTAGTATGGGAAGTGTGGTAACAATAAAATGAGATATGCCAGGATCAGATGAAAAACATGTGGTTTATTCACACCTCGGCCCAGGTGGCTGTCTAAGAGAACGCAGGCTCAGAGAGACAACTTGGTTACAGGTGGTTACAGTTTATATAGCATACAATACACATTACAGCAGAAGTGGTTACGTGACAGAACACAATCCATCTTTATTACTGACATCCAGATACTATAATTATTCTTAATTATAAGCATGCAAAGACCTCCAGGCGGTCATATAGGGGCCATAAATCAGGATGAGAGCACTATCCACCACTCCTGGCCTCCTAATGCCCTGCAAATAGGCCCTTTTAGAAAGTACATTAACAGAAACAGCTGCATGGAGAGAGAAGAACGCTTCATATACTGTTCAGAATACATGTTTTCTGCAAACAGATTACATCAATACAGTAAGTTTAACCCTATAAGCATTCGGTCCCATCATAAGGGGTCCAGCTTTCTGAAAATTCCTCCCTCTGACAAATTCCTTTGTCACACATTACTGCCCACCTTCTCATATACGGCCATTGGGTCACTCATTCCATTCGCTCGGAAGGCCTAAATGGTGCTCACGGGAGGTGTTTCAGGCTCAAGTGACAGAAAATTTAGACTGATTACCCCTCTGGACATTGGAACATAGACAGGGGGCTGTAGAGCAGAGGGAAGTGGACCACTTGCAGACTTTGAGCTACTCTGACACCCCTTACTAACGAAAATCGGTACACACTTCAAGCACAGATTAAAAAAAAGCAATATTCTCAATCCAACAATCATAACATACTGTAAGAATCCGGCTATCAGAGCCGATATACCTCTTCCTAGGAATCCGAATGGATCCCATCCTTCTCCTGTCTTCCTTATTCCTTCCTGCAGCTTTTCCACTTCTAATGTGTCCTTCCACTATATCTGAATTATCTGCAATGTACAGTAAGTAAAACACTCCTGTCCTATCAAGGCACATGACCCTCCATCTGAGGCCAACACCTGGTCTAAGGCAATCCTGTTCTGCAAAGCTACTTTACGCAGTTGTGACTCTTAACATGGGGGCTACATTAGAAAGGACTCACTTGCCTGATCCCCCTAGTGCTAACCATGAGTAAGCATTTTTCCCCACAGAACCAATAAAAACCTCTAGGGAGTGCATCACTTGTCACTCTTACATTGGTGAGTAGTGCGGAGAGGAAAGAGTGAGTGTTGTTACCTATCTTAATTAATGTCCACACTTCTTTCCCAAATTCTAAACTTGGAGTTATTTACATTACCATAAATATCTGTAAATGTAGATCTTCCCCCATCCTTCCCACTCAGTACCAGGACTCCTCGGGACACTTGTTGTCCCCCATCTGTTGTCTGTTGACTATGTGTAAGGACTCTTTTCCACCAATGTCTGATGTTCCTTGAGCTAAATCATTAAGAACCACACAAATGGCAGGCTGTCCTACTCTGGCTATCGCTAAGGGGGGTGAATTTATTCTTCTTTGAGAACTAATTCTGGCACGAAGATTGGTCCCAGAAAAATTCTCCTCCCAATATACCCAGTCAAATCTCATGGCTTCTTCCCAAGTTACTAGAATGGCTACTAAGGGTATCCCTGACTCAGCTGTCATTGGCAAATGTGTACACACCCAACAGTCAGTCTCATTGTTAGCTCTAGCAATGGCCTTATGGATGGCAAGTATAGCATTGTTTCCTTTTATCTCATGCCCATAGTCCGTGATGTGAGTCTCCAGCAGACAGGAGTTAAGACAGACAACAGGATCCAAAGTATCTTCATTTTCTTAGTGGGTAGAGAAGCTTTGCTTCTTTCTAACTAAGGTGGCAACTCACCAGGGGCTTTATTTCCTTTCTGGTGGTCACAGTCCTGTGAGCAACACAGGTGAGGTGGTCTGCAGGATGTCCTCTGGTTCACCTCGGGGCAGGTCAGAGCGAACCTTTTTGCAATGCGATGAGTGTATCCAGGTGAACTTCTCGCCGACTTTCACAGCAGTTGGGGGTCATCAACAGTACCTGGAATGATCCCTCCCACCATTTGGACAAAGAACTGTAATGTAAAACATTTTTTTTTTATCATCACAAAGTCACCAGACATCAAATTATGGCAGGCTGCAGGACTGCTCGGCTTTTGGGAAATAACAGCATCATGAATTGTCTTGATCTGTCTACTCATGTTAATGAGATATTTAATAGTAACATCCTGGGCTGCAGAAAGGTCTGGGGCTAGGACCATCATAAAGTTAGGTAACTTTCCAAATAGGATTTCATATGGGGAAAGGGGTAATGGTCCAGTGGGCATGGTTCGGATAGAATGCAAAACAAGTGGTAAGGCCTCAGGCCACAAGAGTTCAGTCCGCTTGGTACACTTTTTTTTGCAATTTTTTCTTTACAGTCTGATTTAATCTCTCAATTTTTGCACTTGACTTGGGCCGGTAGGGCACATGGAGATTTTGCTTAATGCCCATCATTTCACACATTTCTTTAAATACCCTTCTTGTAAAATGCATACCTTGGTCAGAGGAGATAACCTGGGGGAGTCCATACCGGCAGACTAATTCCTGCACTATCTTCTTGGCTGTTATACTAGCTGTTGCCATAGCTACAGGCCATGCATCCACCCACCCACAGGTTTGTACAAGTTAAAACATACTGCAATTGTCTTTCCTTTGGTAGTTGAATGTAATCAATTTGTGCCACCTGAAATGGTCCCAATGTGGTGGGAAGGTTTGATGATATTGTAGGCACTTTTCTTCCTGGATTGTTTTGGAGACAAATTAGATGGTCCTGGCAAAATTTAGAAGCCAATGTAGAGAATCCAGGGCATACCAGTAGGTCCTGACTAAATAAGTCATTACAGTTTTAGATGCATGGGTCAGACCATGGGGTATATTTACTAAAAATCGTACTTCTACCGATTTGAAGGGAGATTCATCACGAATGTCATTGAATGTGTAATTGTGCAACTTTTTTAATTTATTACGACTAATTTACTAAGCTGTCGTATTTTTATTTTTCGCATTTTCAGATGTCGATGTCATTCGTAGTTTTGTAAGATATAATGCGGCCGATTTAGTGGTTTTGCGGCCGTGTTATGAGGTTTTTTTTACGACTGCGTCACATTTTGGTTACGGCAGTGTTTGTCCGTTCCCGGCCGCATTTTTTTTACTAAGTTTCGTTTTTGTCACTCGTCCGTGATTGGTTTGTTTCGTGATGGAGGAGTGTCTGTGCACATTACTATAAAAACGCCCCAAACCTTCAGCACCTCGTGGGTTTAGCTAGTGGAGAGGCGAGAGGAAGGTGTGTTAGGAGTTGGAGAGTTGTTTGGTGTTTGTGGAGGATTTGAGGAGGTTATTTTCGATTGTTGAGCGCTGTACTGTGTGTGTAAGTAGTCTTGTCATACTTGTGTAGTTATTTAAAAGTTTGTTTACTTTTTTTGTCATTGTTTTTTATTTAACGTCTATTGTCATTGTTTATGAGTGTGTGTGTGTGTGTGTGTGTGTGTGTGTGTGTGTGTGTGTGTGTGTGTGTGTTTGGTGTGTGGTGTGTAGTGGTAGTGGAGGAGTGTGTTAACTGTTTTTTTTTTTCTCAGTGTTATTTGTTGTTTGTCCTGATTATGTCCCAGTCAGAGGTGAGTGAGGTGGAGGAGGTGAGTGAGAGGGAGGAGGTGAGTGAGAGGAAGGAGGTGAGTGAGAGGGAGGAGGTGGAGGAGGTGAGTGAGAGGGAGGAGGTGAGTGAGAGGGAGGAGGTGAGTGAGAGGGAGGAGGTTAGTGAGGTGGAGGAGGTTAGTGAGGAGGAGGGGGTGGCTGCTGCTGCGGCCTCCAGTGATAGTGATGGTGTTGTGGCTCCGCAGCCACGCACCACTACAAAGTCTGGCCGCAATGTCAAATTTAACTATGCTGAAAATATGGCTTTGGTGCGGGAGCTGATGAGGCATCATCGGCAGTTGTTTGGCCATGATGCTGCAAAGGTGTCGTCACGCCGGAAGAGTGTTCTGTGGGGGAAGGTCATTGCGGCTGTGAATAGTGAGGGTGTGGTGAGGCGGACCCGAGGACACGTGCTGTAAGCGTTTTTATGACATTAAGCGCCGTGTCAAGGCGAAGATGGCCAAGGAGGCTAAATCGGCCCGCCAAACCGGGGGTGGACACCCCTTCCGTGCATCTTACCGAGATTGGGAGGAGCCTGTGCGTGCACTCATTCCGCAAGAAGTGGTTGGTGCCACTCATGTCCGGGATTCGTATCGGCCAAGGCAGGATGGTGAGTTATTTATGTTTACTTAAAAACAATTTAATCAAGAGTGCTTTGTCCTTAGTTGTCTGAAATGTCTTCTAGCTAGTTGTGGTTGTCAGTTTGTTCATTCTTCTAATGTGTTGGTGATGTGTACTTTGTTTATTGTTATTTATTATAAAAATCTTACTGGTTGTCTTGCTTTTTTTCTGATGTTGTAAGTCAAAAGTAAATTTTTGTAGGTGTGTTTTCATGCTTTTATATTTTAATTTTTGAATCAAAGGTTTTTTGAAAATACATTCAATTATTTATTATTGTGTGGTGCTATGGGTTGTCCTTTGTGTGCTTGATGTGTTTTTGAATGCATATTTGGTTGTGATGTTTCCATTTTTGCAAAGATATTTTTGACTAGTGTTTTATTATTATTGTGTAAAATTGTGACCTTAGCGTGCAATATTGTGGTTGTGGCAAGCTACTACGTTTGGTTTTTAAGTAGTATAAATGTTTGCATTATGCGCCTTTGTGTGTTTTTTTTTTTAATGATTTTGACAATTTTAAGAATACGCACCCAATGACGTCAGGCAGAAAAGCATAAGCATCGTTTAGTTTAATTTTCATCAGGAACCACATATGTTAACATCACAATAAGGAATTTGGGTAAAAATAACAACAAAATAGTATGTTCATAAGGACATTCTTCATATTTCTACAGTACGCCAGAGAAGCAGCACAGCCAGGCCACAGCCAACACTGCCAAGAGATGTAGATGGTGGCAATGCCGGTAAGATTTAACTGTATACACATATTCTGCAAACACATAGAAACACAAAATGTTAATGATTATCTCATTACACAGGTTCTTCCTCGGCAAATCCACCTACACTAAGACGCCCATCACAGGGCTCGGTTAGTGTTGCAACAAGGCCACCCAAAGAGACGCCATCTTGAGGCTCCAGCACCAGCATCACCACCCCAACGCCGCATCTCCGCAGTGTCGGCCGTGCCACCACTACTTCTATTGGCCAGCCCCCAATGTGAGGATCCACAATCTCCCCAGTTGTCTGGTGAGTAAACATAACAATTACGTGTAAATAATTAAACAAACATTGTTGTCAATTTATTAACCTGGAGAAGGCATAAGGATTTGGTAAAAAACTGATATGTGCAAGGTGATAAAGGCAGCAGTACAAAATAAACACAACTGTTAATGTACATATTGGATCTGTTTGCCTTGTGCCTTTATCACCTTGCACATATCACTGCTTTTTAACTTCCTTATGCCTTCTCCATGTTTAGACATCTGGCCCACTGTTAGTACAATGACCAGTCACCCTTGCAATAATCAACAACAACAATCAGATGGTGTGAAGGTATTTTTAGATGGATAATTGTCAGATGTGATGTTGGCCATATCAACACATTTTTTACTCAGATTTTTTGGCCATAAAAAAAAACATAAATGTTAAGTCTCATTCAATTGTTTTGCATGGCAAACAACACCACTTCTAAACATAGTGCACCGTAATACATTTTCTACCATTGTTAATGTGTACATTTTAGGACTCTATATTTGTTTACGTTTTTGCCAGACCACTGACTGGCTTGAACAATGTATGAGTGTATTGGTAAACACATTTATTGTATTGTGTGTATTGTTCCAAAGGAAGGTACATTCCCAATATGTGAAAGTATTAATTTGTATTTGTTCGAGTTCTTCGTGGTTGCACATTAATTGTGGCTCAGAGTTCAACAATTTATAAAATAAAAATCAACTAAGTAGTGAAGGATAGAAGCAACGTATTTATACAAACAGATGAACAACATAGTCAAGTTTATGCCACAATCTATTGATCAATTAAAACATGAATATTAAGAAGAAATGCATGTTGACGTAAAGCTAGAGTAAGACCAATGCAAAAAAGTTACTAAATACTGGCTGTCTTCAACCCCATACAGAACCAGCCATCATGGCCGAGGATGCCCAGCAGGAAAGTGACCAGCAGGATACATACACTCTTCACCTGCAACCCATAGATGATACCCAGACAACCACGCCGCAGGCCATACCCCAACCACCCCAAACATCCCACAGCCCCCAATTGAGCACAACACCAGGCCAGACACAAATGGACACTAAGTTTTGGAGCGGACGGGCCAAACAACAGGAACTGAACTATGCGTGCCTTACCCAACAAAGCCAATACCTGGCAAGTCTGCCCCATCATCTGCCTAGACTGGCTCGAAACTCTGGCAGACTTATCGTTCAAGTGGGAAGAATAGCCAATACAATGGAACAGATGAGGGCAGACAACTGCCAAATGCAAGCAAATCTCGTACGCATCATGGATGAGCAACAGCGCCAACAGCAATCCCTAATTTAGGTCATCCAACACAACCAAATTATCAATGAAAACATGTCCCGAATAATAGCAAGCCACACTGCAGCTAAAACGCAACTCACTGCCAGCCTCAATATACTCAGCCAAAGCCTTAATGTTTTGGCATCACACCAAGTCAGCTCTAGCTCGGGGACAACTACACCAAACCAGACCCCAGTTCAATCCCCAGTTATACGCTCCAGTAGAACCAGGAGCAACGAGCCAGCACAATCCTCAGCACCCAGCACACAACAAAGAAAAAAATAATGTGGCCTGCAGATAATTTTTTGAAAATTATAATATTATGTTCAGTTATTGTGGCAAAAATGCCATTGTTGTAGGAAATAAATTGCTCACACGGAATATATGTCTTGTTTAATTAGCTACAGAAACAACCTGTACATTAGTGTCTAGGACCAGATGTGTATTGTTAGAAATATATTGCCTGCCCCTAGGTGTCCTCAGCTCAACGTGTGGCTAATCTCTGGCACCCAGAACATTGGCCATGGCCGCAAGATCAGATAAAGCTACCCTGACTGCATGCCACTGCGACTCCTGGGTAGGGAAGCAGATAGAGGCATGTATGTAGCCATCCAAGACATCCAAAACCTGAGTGGACAATCCAAAATTAAAGGTGAGTGTCATGACCTGTAATCAATACAATACTGTGTTCTATTACATTATAGAAGCACCACTTAGACATAGATGTGTATGTATGTTTAAACTCACCTGAATTAAATATTTAGAAAAGGTGGCCTGTGAGATACTAATTACATTGCCAGTCACAGGCTGGAAGCTGCCATTAGTCATAAAGTGCAACACAGCCAGGAGTTTGAGCAGGCCTGAGACAGAGCGAGAGCGTGCTGTCTCAGGGTCTAGGTTCAGTTTAACAAGGTCATACAGACGGAAATGTTTTTTAAATTTAGTCGGAGCATCTGTATAACATGGTCATCAGCAAATGTGTTATCGTTTAAACACACACTACAAAAACAAGCCATGGCCAGCCTACGCGGAACATGTACAACCTACTTACCATGTAGATTTTCCTGGCCTGGGTTTAGTGTAGCCTCATGGAGCAGTGTCAGGTATCCCCCAGCAAACAAGACAGCAGTACTACACACAGTAGCAGCCATTTCAGATTGAGAGTGGTGAAAAATGTGTTGGGGCCCCTTTTAAAGGTCCAAAAAATCAGGTGTGACTAATGTTGAATTGGCAACACATGTAAACACGCTTCTCAAAAGCAGGTCTACTTTTTTTAGGCTTTTTGTACGATTAGTATTTTTTCACGGCCGCACATGCATTTTCACGGTACAGATTTCAAATACGAATGTTTAGTAAATGACCGTGTTCCATACCTAAACAGCCGCGTTTGACCGATGGTATATTCATTCGTATTTTTTTCCTAGGACTTCCAAAAAAATACGAATGCCCTCATCACTGCCGAGATTTGAGTTTAGTAAATTCCTGAGATGACACTTTGAAGAAAAAACACCATCTCGGTCAAAATCGGGACCTTAGTAAATATACCCCCATGAGTGACCTGAGTCAATGCAGGTAAAAGTGATCTGGGTGCCACTGGCTTGCCTTCTTTGCTGCACCACAAACCATCAGCATCTGGCAGGCATCCTTCCCGCTCCCAGGTGGAGATTTCCTGTGGACCAGAAGTTAGTTGCATAGAAATCAGTGTTTGTGTATCAGATATACATGTTTTAGACATTACATATACTCGTTCTTTTGACACGGTGGTATTATATATCTTGCTATTTTGTCTGCTCTGGCATTTCCTTTAGACACCTCATCTCTGCCGGCAGTGTGAGCTTGACATTTTATTACAGCAATTTGTTCAGGCTTCATTATTGCTTCTAAGGGGCCCTACACACTGGCCGACCCGCCGCCGAGCTGCCCGGCGGCGGATACGGCCGACGAGCGACCCGGCGGTGGGGGGGCAGTGACGGGGGGAGTGAAGTTTCTTCACTCCCCCCGTCACGCGGTTCCATAGAACTGCAGGCAAATATGGACGAGATCGTCCATATTGGCCTGCATGCACAGCCGACGGGGGACCAGCGATGAACGAGCGCGGGACCGTGCATCGTTCATCGCTGGAGCCTCCACACTGAAAGATATGAACGAGTTCTCGTTCATTTATGAACGAGATCGTTCATATCTTTCAAAAATCGGCCAGTGTGTAGGGCCTATAAGAGTTCTTGCACCCTTTCTGCATGCGCAATAGGTGTAACATTAGATGTTAAGAAATTTCTCATTTTCCATTGGCTGCCAAAATCTTGGATGACCCTAAGATCATATCGAGAGTCAGTGTAAATATTTACAATTGTGTCCTTTGCTAGTTCACAAGCTCTGGTTAGAGCTACAAGATCAGCACTTAGAGCTTATTGAGGAGCTGGCAGGGGTCTGGTCTCCAACCTATCAGTCTGTGTGCATACAGCATATGCAGACCCAAGGTTGCCATCCGCTTGTCATAGGCAGCTTCCATCCATGAACAATGTTAAATCTGCATGATGTATAGGTTCATCAGTGAGGTCGGGACATGGAGAAAAGTTCTGTGCCACAAATGCAAGCCAATCGTGTATGTCTTGTGTGCCCCCACCTTCCCCCTCCTCCCTCTAAGTCTGTAAAGACTCATCCCTTATAGGCAGAAGTGCAGGCTTACCTACCCTCTCGCATTTAGCGGGAGGCTCCCGGTTTTTCATTGAGCCTCCCGCTGCCCCGCAAACCCTGCCTGTCCTCCCGGCTATTTGACCGTGACTCTAAAAAACTGCAGAAACGTCCAGGATGCCGGACATCCAGCAGTGCGCACTGTACACAGGCAGCCTGAAGCAGTGGAGGCTAGTGTCATACTAGACCACGCCCCCCGCCACCCTAACTAATGCTGTCACGGACAATTTCCCTGCTGTCTCCTGCAATCACACAGGGCAGGCCAGGCCCTGGCTATGCCTGTCTCTGCCGCACACACTATGTGAGGACATATCCACCACGCCTTCTGAAGGTGCTGCCAGCTAAGCTCAAACACATGTGATGATCGCAGCCCGCGGCACCCCCTCCACTCATTAGCAGGCACAGCTGCACTTAGGGCACTGCTCTCAGAAGCCGAGATGTGCCTGTACGGCTGCATATGTAAGCGGCAGCGGAGGTGAGGGCCTGAGAACCCTGTTAATTGGGCTATGCAGCCTGTATGGCCACAGCCACCCAGCCCCTACCTTCCTGACTGCGGGACCCGAGCTGCTCCTCCTCCTCTGAAGATAACGCTGTGGACCTGTGGCTGAGGGAGCCTGAGCCACAGATGCAGGATAAATCATTCTGGAAATGTAAGTGTGATCCTCTGGGGCATTGTTAATTTGATAATCAAAACGCACTAAAATGGGGGTTATTTTATTGTTCACAGTAGAGGGTGACATTGAGGACATACAGCACCCACTGTATTTTGGTTGGACACATCATTTGAAGGGCCACTAGCTTTTACAGGTTTTGCTTTTTTACTTTGCTCCCTTCAGACCCTCTCTTTATTCCCCTACATTCCCCATACATCTCTCTCCTGGTCTTGCTCAATCTCCCCCACCTCTCACAATCTCTCATCCACATCCTTGGCTCTCCCTCACACATCTTTTCTTCTCCATGTGGGATCAGTACGCGATACTGCCGGAAAGAATCCCGGCGGTCGGAATACCGACACCGGGATCCTGACCGGCACAATCCTGATGGAGGCGGGCGCAACGCAGCCCCTTGTGGGCTCGCTGCGCTCACCACGCTGCGGGCACGGTGCCTCGCTACGCTTGGCACACTCATTTATTCTCCCTCTATAGGTGTCGTGGACACCCACAGAGGGAGAATATGTTGGGATTGTGCCGGTCGGGATCCCGGTGTCGGTATTCCGACTGCATCCCCTCCATGTCTCTCTCCCTTTTCCCACTTCAATTCCCACTGTCTATTTCTCCGGGTGATATGTACTAATGGGAAAATGTGGTAAAACCCCTGCTTCCTGGGTTTTTACCGCATTTCCATATGTTCTAAGCCCAGCCGTGGGCTCAGTGCGGAGGGTAACGCCAGCTATTGTTGGCGTTACCTTATAGAAGCCTATGGGCTTCTTTCCACATTGATACTGAGAGGGGTCCAATTATGTGTGTGTGTGTGTGTGTGTGTGTGTGTGTGTGTGTGTGTGTGTGTGTGTGTATATATATATATATATATTTTGCAGAGGTGCGGCACTCATACCAAATAACAAGACATCAGAGGCGTAAAAGCTTATGCATTTTTTTTTATTTTTTTATGCATCAACGTTTCAATATTTACATATTGTCTTCAGGATACAAAGTACAGATACAACATACCTTAAATACATGTCCACCACAAGTGAAATGCTGGCGTCAGGGCCGGGATTGCACACCCTCCCCGCCGTCGCACTGATTGGTGACGTCATCCCTAACGGGCCGTACACCTGTGAGTAAAATCTTAACCATTCACCATGCAGAAAGAATTAAAGTGCCACTACGGTAGTTATAATGTAAGAAAAAAACAAATCATTATAAAAAAGGAAACAGCAAAAAATGCATTTTCAAGCAGCAGACAAATATATAATATATATTCTTAATTAACTAAACAACACATCATTACATAACATATTCTTAATTAACTAAACCATAAGAGAGATGGTATTGTTTTAACAAGGCTGAAGATCAAACTCGCTCCAATAGGGCCAGTCATAATATTGAAATCTAAAAATAGATGTTAACGTAGAGCTGCATAGGAAATAGTGTCGTTCAGCCCTTTAGGGTGGATGACGTTTAAACGATGAATCCATCGTGCTTCGCATCTTAATAACTGTAGCGATCGGTTCCCACCTCGTCTATTCAGTGGAACCGTGTCGATCATCCTATATCTAAGACTTGTTAAAGGATGTCTAGCCTCTGCGAAGTGCCGTGCGACAGGCTGATCGCTAGTACCTGACACTAATGCTGCCCGTATGGCAGCTCGATGGTTACCCATACGCTCCTTAAATTTAGACTCGGTCTTGCTGATATAGCAAAGACCACAGGGGCAGAGAATTTGATAGACAACAAATGAAGAGTTACAAGTAAAATAATATAAAATTTTGTATTTTTTTCCTGAATGGGGGTGATTGAAGGAGTCCCCTGTTAGCATGAATTGGCACGTTGTGCAGGTGCATTTAAAGCAACCTACCCGATTGCTACTCAAAAAAGTGGCCTGTTTTGATGATTTCCGTATGGTATCTGTTTTGACCAAAATATCTTTTAAATTGCGGCTTCGTGCATAACTAGGTAACAATCTGTAATTTTTCAAATTAAGTTTGGAATCGCTCTCAACCATTGGCCATAATGTTTTGGCTATAGAGACGGGCTAGGTCCTGGTAGACACAGGGGCCCTGAACGAGGAGGTCTGGGCGTTGTGGAAGTAGAATTGGACGCTCTGACAATAGGCCCTGCAGGTCTGAGAACCAGTGCCGTCTGGGCCACGCTGGAGCTATGAGAAGCAGAATTCCTCTTTCTTGCTTGAACTTCCGAGTTACCCTGGGCAGGAGTGATTCCGGAGGGAACACGTACGGCAGCCGAAACCTCCATGGCACCGCCAGCTCATCCACGAATGCTGCTTGAGGATCCCTTGTCCTTGCTCTGAAGACCGGAACCTTGTGATTGTGTCGAGACGCCATCAGATCTACGTCTGGAAGACCCCACTGTTCCACTAGGAGTTGAAACACTTCTGGATGGAGGCCCCACTCGCCGGCATGCACGTCCTGATGTCTGAGAAAGTCCGCTTCTCAATTCAGGACACCCGTAATGAAGATTGCCGATATGGCCGGTAGATAGTGTTCCGCCCAATGTAGAAGCTGTGAGACTTCCTTCATTGCTAAACGACTTTGAGTGCCACCTTGATGATTTATGTAAGCCACTGTGGTGGCGTTGTCCGATTGCACTTGAACAGGATGGTTCTGAATTAAATGCTGGGCCAGGTTCAATGTATTGAAGACCACCCGCAATTCCAGAATGTTGATCGAGAGGAGAGATTCCTCCTTGGTCCACCGACCCTGAAGGGAGTGTTGCTCCAGCACCGCGCCCCAACCTCTTAGACTGGCATCTGTCGTCAACAGGACCCAGTTGGATATACAGAAGGGACGGCCCCTGCACAATTGTTGGTCCTGGAGCCACCAGAGCAGCGACAGATGGACCTCCGGATTCAATGAGATCATTTGAGACCTGATCCGCTGAGGAAGGCCATCCCTCTTGGCTAGAATCAGCCGCTGGAGGGGGCGAGAATGGAATTGAGCATACCCCACCATGACAAATGCTGATACCATAAGGCGCAGCACCTGCATCGCCGAATGTTTCGACACTTGCGGACGAGAAAGGAAGCATCAAATCCTGTCCTGAAGCTTCAGGACCTTCTCTTGACACAAGAACAACCTCTGGTTGTGAGTGTCCAATAGCGCCCCCAGATGCACCATGCTCTGAGCAGGAATCAGGAAGGATTTCTTCCAGTTGATGAGCCACCAGTGGGCTTGTAGAAACCGGACCATCATATCCAGATGACGAAGGAGAAGTTCTGGGGAATTTGCCAGGATTAACAAGTCGTCCAGATACGGCAGTATCCTGACCCCTTGACGGCGGAGTACCACCGTCATCACCGCCATTACTTTGGTGAAGACCTGCGGAGCCGTTGTTAAACCAAAAGATAACGCCCAAAACTGGTAATGGAGGTTGCCAATAGCAAACCTCAGTTATTGCTGATGTGACGCTGCTATAGGAATATGCAGGTAAGCATCCTCCTATGTCCAGGGAGACCATGTAGTCCCCTGGCTCCAAGGCCAGAACTATAGAGCGAAAGTTTCCATACAGAATTTGGAAACCTTCACAAACCTTTTAAATGCCTTGAGGTTGAGAATGGGCTGGGAGGATCCATTCGGTTTCGGGACTAGAAACAGCGGAGAACAATACCCCCTGCCCCTCTGTGTAAGAAGCACCTGTACTATGACTCCTGTATCAAGGAGGGTCTGTACCACCGAATGTAGAGTGTTTGCCTTTGTCTGGTCCGACGGGACGTCTGTCTGGCAAAATCGATGAGGGGGTCGGTTTTTGAAGGCTATGGCGTAACCTCGAGTGACGACTTCCCGTACCCAGGCATTTGAAGTGGTTTTCAACCATTCTTGGGTATACTCTAGAAGCCAGCCCCCCACCCTGGGATCCCCCAGGGGGAGGCCCGCCCCATCATGCGGCAGGCTTATCGGGCTTGGAAGCTGGCTGACGGGCCGCCCAGGCTCTTTTTGACTTTGGCTTACCAGGTTTGGAAGTGCGGGCCTGCTTGTTGTACGCCTGACCTTTTGCTTTACCTGAAGGATGAAAGGGATTAAAGGTAGTACCTTTAGCCTTCGACACAGAAGGAGCGGTACTTGGCAGACAGGCAGTTTTGGCAGTAGCCAAGTCAGCCACTATCTTATTTAAGTCCTCCCCAAACAGAATATCTCCTTGAAAGGGAGTACCTCCAGGGTTTTTCTAGAGTCCAGATCCACAGACCAGTATCTCAGCCACAATATCCGGCGAGCCAGGACTGACGTTGTAGAGGCCTTGGCTGCTAGGATACCGGCATCAGAAGCCGCCTCTTTAATATAATGAGAAGCTATGACAAATTATGACAAGCATTGTCTAGCATGGTCAGAGGAGATTTCAGCTTCTAACTCCAAGGCCCATGCTTCAATAGCCTCTGCAGCCCATGTATCTGCAATAGTGGGCCTTTGTGCAGCACCCATGAGGGTGTAAATCACTTTTAGACAACCCTCCACACATTTATCCGTAGGCTCTTTTAGAGACATGACGGTAGTGACAGGCAAAGCTGAGGAAACCACCATCCTAGCCACATGTGAGTCCACTGGAGGAGACGTTTCCCAATTCTTAGACAGCTCTGGCACAAGGGGATAGCGAGCCAGCATCTTCTTTTGAGGCACAAACTTCGTACCCGGGTTTTCCCAGGGTTCCTGACGTATATCCACTAGGTGATCAGAGTGAGGTAAAACTTGTTTAACCACCTTCTGACGCTTGAACCTATCAGGTTTCTTAGGAGGGACGGATGGCACGGGATCATCCATAATCTGTAGAATTAACTTAATACCTCCAGAAGATTAGGTACATCAATATGTGAACCACCCTCCCCATCAGCCATATCTGAGTCAGAACCTGTAGGGTAAGTGTAAGTGCCATCTTCATCAGACAAAGTGTCAGTGACAGCAGTGGATTGTGAGGAGACAAGCGCTCGCTTAGAGGACCCCTTGGACTTAGGCTAGCGATGGTCAGACTTTTTAGTAGTCAGGGACTGGTTCAACTTCTTCAACTGAGCAGATAAATCGTCCGCCCACGGCGGGTTAGCTGCAAGGACCACCTACGGTTGTACCGGCATCGGGGATCCCATAGGGGGTGTTTGTTTATGAACTAGCATATGCAGAAGCGTGGAAAAAGCGGCCCACGGTGGGTCATTATGTGCCTCCGTTGCCACAGTTCCACTGGGAGGCAAGGAGCCCCCAGAACCAGAGCCCACAGCTGCTATATTCTCCTCATAGTGATCTGTGGCATCAGCAACACCGGCAGTGTGTTCAGCCCCAGAACCGTTACCCTCAGAAGCAGACACGATATTACTTGCTGTAGCAGGTAACACAGTACAATTGGTAGCAGCACAATACCTCATACCCAAAACCCTGCGCAGTGTAGTCAGCACAAGCAGGGATACAGGAGAGATATGGTGACTAAATCACAGAGAAAAATACGTATTAGAGTATATCTTTGTGAAAAACCTATATCAATATAAAACCTGACGCATCAAGCCCCCTCAGGTTATAGAATATAGGGATAGTATGTTGAGTGAAAGACACTAAATGGACACCACTCAGCTATCAAATGCACACACAGATAGTCTCAGTTTGTACAATGCAGAGGTTATTACTAACAATAATACTGCACTGGACTAGCTCTTATATATATATATATATATATATATATATATAGCTATATATATATATAGCTATATAGGCAATAGATATAACACTACACAGTAAGAACTGGATGTATATCACAGGGTAATTGTACTAGAAAATCCTGACAAAATGCACTCTTTCGTAACTAGCACTGACTGAAAAGGCAGGTAGAATACTTAAGTAGAAAAAACAACACTGATCCAGGTGCTAATTAGTTAATCATAGTGCTAGTAGAGGGATAGAGACCATCTAATACTGCCACCACCACAGAGGACGGACGGGGAAAGGGAGAGTAAACACTGCCGCTGTGCACATCGAGGACCTCCCCAGCACGTCTATGCTCACGGCTACGGCGGTAAGCGGCTTACACCAGTCATTAAATTGACAGTCTATGGACTATGCCTAGTATATAAACAGGAACTGTGTTTATATGTAGAGGACTGAGTTCCAATATATTTGGACAAACACCACTCATTGCCGTGGGAATATAAGTTACGGTTTATTCACATTATATCAGTGGAACAAACAACGGTTCTAAACAACAGGTCTGAATACTGGATGCTTAAATAGAGAAGTAATGTTCTAGTTTTAGAATGAGCTTATAATGAATATGCATGCATATTGAGTTTTTTAAATATATGTTCTTTTTCTTTTTCTAGAATACTTAAGTGTCATGTAAAGGCACAGCACTGACAACCAGGCGGCTTTACACAGGAGGATTTGCCCAAGCAGTCCCAGGAACAGTGAAGCTGAGGAATAATGGCACCCAGACACTGACAGAGAGTGAGGGAGAGACAGATATGCAGCTCCAGGGCGGGAACATTTGCGGGAAATGGCGTCCTGGGGCTGGGGGAGGGGCTTCAGGTCTAAGCCTTATCCTCCTGCTGGCAAAACCACCAGGCACTGCGGGCTCTTAGTAAATTGGTTTTGAGAGAAAACCTGACCTGTGCCCATGCCCTGGTGATCTAGTGGGATCGCCTGTACTGCCACAGTGTCCACTGCCAGCACGCGCGGCCCACCTCCCACTGACCACACCGGATCGCGATAAAGACAGGGTCCCGCAAGCGGGATTCACTCACCACCTCCCGAAGTGCGGCCACACGATCCTGGAGAGCCCCAGCCATGTGTGTCTAACATGAAGAAAACCGGAGCCTCCGCTATAGGTACCCGGCAACCAGGGCTCGGGAGTGTGCCGCGCCGCTGGGGAGAGTTGGAGCTGCAGCAGTGAATGTCTCCTGACTTTTACCACCGCTGCTGCCCTTGAAGTCTTCACTTTTTCTTCAGAAAAAAGCTCTTCTTAGGGCTGCCTGGAGCAGCCCCTCTGTTAAGTGCCTGCTTACTGCAGCACCAACTACAAAACTGAGCTCCTTTGCAGGGAGGCGGGGTTATAGAGGAGGCGGCGCTGTGCATTTTGGGAACAGTCAAAGCTTTGAGCCTGTTGGTGCCTCGGATCAAGATCCTACTCTACACCCCATTGTCCATCCTTGTGGAGCCCAGTGTACCCCGCAGCAGAAATGTGAACTATTTGGAGGGACTTGCATAAGAATGGTAGCTGGATATGGGACCACGGGGAATAGGGGGAGAACTTTAGCGTTTACAGCACTCAGGTCCTGCACAAATCTCCATGATGTGGTCTGTCCTCCCCCTTGTTCCCCTTCCTGCCCCCCTCCCCTTTTTCTGATTGGTAGGATCAGAGTATTTGCTGGACTCAACTTCTAACAATCACCTCTTGTTCCAAAAGCCTTTGGAGCACTGGGAAAATGCCTTGTTCTGCTTCTGGCTAAGGGGGTACTAGGGCAGTCTCGGACATTGTTTATGAGGCTTAAGTTTGATATACACTGGTTTTACCGATTTTTATGAGCCCTACAGCTGAGATATCTTTAGTCCACAATTGCTCAGGGATTTATGACAGCCAGCTTGGTAGCGTCTGCAGGACCGGCATAAGCCTGTTTTCATGCTTTCACAAGGCATCCTGCATGGTGTCAGCATGTTCTGGCACATGCAGGTAAACTCCATCATGTGAGCAACTGATGGAACACCTGAGTTTTGTGAGCAGATCACGATCAAGCAAACTGACAGGGGCACTAGTGGACAACAAAAGAGTGCGCTCTGAAAGCATAATTTCAACTAGGCTGTTAGATTTTCCTACTGCAGTGACCGTTTTGTCAGAGGAAGGAAAATCTTGGCTACCTGCTATTACTGAAACTGAGGCTCCGGGGTCTATTAAGCAAGGTAGCTGCTTATTAATTATGATTACATTTATCATGGCATAATGATTGTCTGTAACTAATACTAAGTACACCGCAGCGTTGGCCTTATGTCAGTCTCTATTCCCTGGACACTGTATAAAGTCCCTGCGATCGTCAGAGGATTTTATTTTCCCTTACATGGTTGGTTTCTTGCAATCATAGGACAAGTGTCCCATTTCATGGCAGTTGTAACATATTGCAGTTCTCTGTGGAGCTGACCCCTTCCTACTGGAGAATGTCTTGTGAGCTTGCTGAGCTGACTGCTCAGCTGCTTTGATCTTTAAATTCATTAACTCTTGCTGACTGTTTGCATCCTTCTCAACTAAATTATTTTCATGATGTCTGCACTATTCAATAATATTAGCAAGGGTTTTAGTTTTCCAGTCAGGAGACTGTATGGGACTTTTCAGTCCCTCTACATAAGATGTTATTAACAAGGGAGCCAAATCTGGTTTTCCTTGTATGTCAGGAATGCCTCTGTGACACTTAACAGTTTTAAAGAATCTGGCAGTGTAATTTGTGAGTGATTCTTTTGGGTCCTGGGCAGTTCCCATAATCTTTTTCCAATCTATCATGGCAGGGAATGTTTTGTTAAATGCTGTTTCTAATTCTAACCATTTTGTAGCCAGCTGATCGCTATTAAGCTCATTGGCAGTAGCATCCCATTTTAACTGTTGGATCAGGGATGTGTAATCAGTGGGTTTGAACAAGGCTGGTAATAATTGTAAGACATCTCTGTATGTGGGTTGGTGAATATTCTTATAGGCCCTACACACTTGGCGATATTCTGAAAGATATGAACGATCTCGTTCATAAATGAACGAGAACTCGTTCATATCTTTCAGTGTGGAGACTTAAGCGATGAACGATGCGCGTCCCCGCGCTCGTTCATCGCTGGTCTCCCGTCGGCTGTGCATGCAGGCCAATATGGACGATCTCGTCCATATTTGCCTGCACTTCAATGCAGCCGGGTGACGGGGGGAGTGAAGAAACTTCACTCCCCCCGTCACTGCCCCCCCGCCGCCGGGTTGCTCGTCGGCCGTATCGGCCGTCGGGCACCTCGGCGGCACATCGCCAAGTGAGTAGGGCCCATTAGAGTAAAATGATCCCAAGCAGCTTTGGGATCCTTCCTTGGGTCCGGCATATTTTCTGCTAGGGCTCTAAGGTCTGACGCCATCCAGGGGACATGCATTGAGTATGTGACAGCCGGCCCTTCACCTCCAGCCGCAGGGGCTGTAATAAGCCTGACCAGGTATAGGGATGGCTGTGACACAGTGGAATTTGCAAGGGGCGAGGTCTGTGGTATCATGTGTTGACCTCTACCTCTGCCCAAAGGTGTTACAATGTAGTCCAGTGTCCGTGTACCAGATGTATCTGGTGACTGAACATGAACTGAGGATTCTGGTAGTGTAGCATTATCAAAGAGGGAAGAAAAGGTAGCAGCAACCTGGGGGTTGTCTGCTGACCATGCATCCTCTGCTATACTCGCAAAGGAAGGATCAGTGGCAGCGACTTGAGAAGTGTCTGCTGCCTGTGCCCCCTAAATCTGTGGGTTCTGCATAATCTGATGCAAGTAAGGGTACAATGCCTCCTCCCTCTCTCCAGTCTCCTCATCTGGCTCTGATTTCAAAGCCATAGTTCTTGCCGTATAAGGTGGTGGGTTTTCTATTGAAATTGACAATATCAGTGCTTCAGCCACCCACAAACAATAGGATTTCCATTTATTACAACTTTTCAACTTATTTCCTAAATTATTTAAAACCGTTCTGTCAAAGGTACCTATAAGAGAAAGGGTTAGTGAATACTGTTTTCTTATTCCATTTCTTCAAATATTTCACCGCAATCATACCATGTTTACAACACATAACATTAGTCTGCATACCCAGAGGGACCTCCATCTTTGTGGACTGTTTTTGCCCCATTTTCCCTCCTCTTGTGCACAAAATCACCTCAAAAACCGGCTATCACAAGAAAATGGAGATAAATCAATTATTTCAATCTAGTTACGTATACCCACAAGCATCACATCTGACTGAGTATAAGACCCCTTTCTCCCCAGTCTTTTATAATTCCTTGACGAGAAAACTCATTTAGATCCATTTCCTATCAAGCCCTTACAATACCTGCTATGAGAACGGCCTCAAGTCAGTTTCTCTTCAAGCCTTCACCATACATCAGGGTAAGAAAGCTCACACAGATCTATTCTTCCCAGGCTCTATAAATGCTTGTCCTGAGAAGGCAGCTGTACTCTCTGCCCCTCGTATGAGAGCAAAGTTTAGTTTACACTTGTAAACACCATTCAGTTCATTCATCCCTTAAATACATATATTGCAACACAGAATCCATATAGCAGCTTGTGCATCAGTTCAACCCGTGTAGTTTAGTTTTCTCTTAAAGTTTAACCTTTATCACTTAATACTTTATGCAACAGCAGGTCTTATGCAACTTGTACCATTTGTCATCAAATTATGGTAAAAAGCATAAGGTAAAAACCTGAAATCCTGTAAAGTACCATAAATAAGGGTAAAACAATGAAGGTCATTCCGAGTTGTTCGCTCGTTGCTGATTTTTGTTATGCTGTGATTTGTTGCAAATTGCACATGCGCAAGGCACGCAGGGCGCATATGCTTAGTTATTTAACACAAAACTTAGCAGTTTTGCTGTGGCTTCTGAGTTGCTTTTCAGTCGCGCTGCTGTTTGGTAAATGATTGACAGGAAAGGGGCGTTTCTGGGCGGCAACTCAGCGTTTTCCCGGCATTTGCAAAAAATGCAGGTGTGTCAGGGAAAAATGCGGGAGTGTCTGGACGCGGGAGTGTCTGGAGAAACGGGGGAGTGGCTGGCCAAACGCAGGGCGTGTTTGTGACATCAAACCAGGAACTAAATGGACTGAGCTGATCGCAATCTGTGAGTAGGTCCGGAGCTACTCAGAAACTGCTAAGAATTATTTAGTAGCAGTTTTGTTAATTTTTTGTTCGCAATTCTGCTAAGCTAAGATACACTCCCAGAGGGCAGCGGCCTAGCGTGTGCAATGCTGCTAAAAGCAGCGAGCGAGCGAACAACTCGGAATGATCCACTATATACGCACAAATTTGAGTACTGCAATAATCAAAAATAGCAGTGATTTCTGGAAAGAATGGTATTAGATATTAGGCCTAGGAAAAAGAAGTATTATATAGAAACGAAAGATATGCTTTTCATCTGTTCCTTACCTCGAAATGAGGTTCTTTTTGGAGCAAGCACTGGATACACAGGACAGGTCCACCATACCATTGTGCCACAGAAAGTAAAGGTAGAAAAAGTTTCTCACCTTACAGCATTGTTTAGTTTATGCGCTAGAAGGTCCAGTAGCTGTGTTGTCCCATGCAGGCAGTGCAATAGCCAACCGGGCATCAAACATCAAATGTGGTAGCAATGAAAATGAGATATGCCAGGATCAGATGAAAAGTGGTGGTTTATTCATACCTCGTGCCCAGGTGGGTGTATAAGAGCACGAAGGCTCAGACAGACAACTTGGTTACAGGTGGTTACAGTTTATATAGCATACAATACACATTACATCAGAAGTGGTTACGTGACAAAACACAATCTTTATTACTGACATCCAGACACTATACTTATTCATAATTATAAGCATGCAAAGACCTCCAGGCGGTCATAAAGGGGCCATATGTTAGGATGAGAGCACTATCCGCCACTCCTGGCCTCCTAATGCCCTGCAAAGAGGCTCTTTTAGAAAGTGCATTAACAGAAACAGCTGCAAGGAGAGAGAAGAACGCTTCATATACTGTTCAGAATATGTTTCCTGCAAACAGATGGCATTGATACACTACGTTTAACCCTATAAGTATTCAGTCCCATCATAAGGGGCCCAGATTTCTCTGACAGGCTGTATTGTTGTGATGTAACGTAGTGGTAGGTAAATGTATGAAGCAGTGATAACAGAGGAGAAGTGAGCTACTGGAAAAGTTGCCCATGTCAACCAATCAGTATTGAAGTAACATTTATAATTTGCATACTCTAAAATTATACAGAGCAGCTGATTGGTTGCCATGGGCAACTTCTCCACTGGCTCACTTCTCCACTGTTATCACTGCTTCATACATTTACCCCAGTGTGTGGAGAGGTAGTGCAGTAATGTGTTGGGAGGTAGTCTAGTTATGTTGTGCAGAAAGGTAGTGCAGTAATGTGTGGGGAGGTAGCAGAGTACGATGGTGTAGAAAGGTAGCACAGTACGGTGGTACAGGAAGGAAGCACAGTAATGTGAGGGAAGGTAGCGCAGTACTGTGGTGTGGGAAGGTAGCGCAGTAATGTGGTGCGAGAAGGGAATGCTATAATGTGGTGTGGGAAGGTAGCAAAGTAGTATGGTGAGGTAGTGTAGTGATAGTGTGTGGAGAGGTAGTGCAGTAATTAGTTGGGAGGTAGCCTAGTAATGTGGTGTGGGAAGGTAGTGCAGTGCGATGGTGTGGAGAGGTAGCGCAGTAATGTGGTGCGGGAAGGTAGTGCAGTACTGTGGTGCAGGAGGTAGTGCAGTATGGTGATCTGGGAAGGTAGCACAGTAGCAAATTAGTTTGGGGAGGTACTATGTGTTTCAGCCGTTCAAATAATTGAAGAAAAATGAAGTCTCTTTGATAAACGTATTGCATTGTGAAATTCACAGGACTCACGATAAAAGAATATCATGAACTCAACATTGACACATTGATTTCATCTTATATACTTGTCATTACGGCGTTACATGATCCAATCAAATTAGCAGACCAATCATATACATAAACCAATCACAATTCATTTATCAGAATATATTATTAATTCATATACTCCCCTTATGAGGGATTTCCAATTAATTAGCTCAACATCTTGTGATTATGACTGTTTAATATCAAAATACATTTTACCTTTCATCTACTTTTAATTATCTTTATTCTGCAAAATACAATTCCTTATTTTGCAAAACACTAGCTAACCGCAGTCTCATGATACACTGCGCAGCTGGCCTTAACTTCTTGTTTTGACTAAAAATCAAAGTTTCTGCAAACATGTAAAAATCACATTTAAAACAACAGTTTCTTTTAAGCAATAGACAAACTGACATCCAGCTTCCATTTTGTATTCACTTATCCATATAATTCCTCTCTCTGCCAATATACTTGGCACTCTAATACACAAATCAGAAGGTTCAGTTTCACAATTCCTAATGAGGGTTAGGTAAACCCATAACATAGGGAAAAGGTGGGTTCACGGGCATGGGCCTGGCGCCAATGCTCACCGCACTGGCTGGGAATCCCTGATCTTTGATAGGAACCTTCCGGTGTTGGCTGAGAGGGTTTTGATTAGTGATGAGCGGGTTCGGTTTCCGAGAAACCGAACCCCCCCGAACTTTACCCTTTTTACACGGGTCCGAGGCAGGTTCGAACCTTCCCGCCTTGCTCGGCTAACCCGAGCGCGCCCGAACGTCATCATCCCGCTGTCGGATTCTCTCGAGATTCGGATTCTATATAAGCAGCCGCGCGTCGCCGCCATTTTCACTCGTGCTTTGGAGATGATAGGGAGAGGACGTGGCTGGCGTCCTCTCCGTTTATTGTAGAACACAGTTGACTTGATTGGTTGTTTTTTATTACTTAATTGTGGGGAGGATTGGGGAGCAGCTGTTAGGAGGAGTACAGTGCAGAGTTTTGCTGATAAGTGACCACCAGTTTTTTTATCCGTTATCTGCCTGAAAAAAACGCTCCATAGTCCATACCATATCTGTGCTCAGTGTGCTGCATGATATATTTGTGCTGAGTGCTCACACTGCTTAATTGTGGGGACTGGGGAGCAGCTATAGCAGGAGTACAGTGCAGAGTTTTGCTGACAGTGACCACCAGTATACGTTGTCTGCCTGAAAAACACTCCATATCTGTGCTCACAGTGTGCTGCTTTATTGTGGGGACTGGGGACCACCAGTATAATAAATATTATATAGCAGGAGTACAGTGCAGAGTGCACTGCTGTACCTACCTCTGTGTCGTCACTCGTCATCCATTAAGTATACTATCCATCTACATTGTATACCTGTGGTGCATTTTTTTTAGACTAGTTTAGCAGTTTGCTGACAGTGTCCACCAGTATACTATATATAGCAGTATGGTAGGCCACTGCTGTACCTACCTCTGTGTCGTCACTCGTCATCCATTAAGTATACTATTCATCTACATTGTATACCTGTGGTGCATTGTTTTTAGACTAGTTTAGCAGTTTGCTGACAGTGTCCACCAGTATACTATATATAGCAGTATGGTAGGCCACTGCTGTACCTACCTCTGTGTCGTCACTCGTCATCCATTAAGTATACTATCCATCTACATTGTATACCTGTGGTACATTTTTTTTAGACTAGTTTAGCCGTTTTCTGACAGTGTCCACCAGTATACTATATATAGCAGTACGGTAGGCCACTGCTGTACCTACTTCTGTGTCGTCACTCGTCATCCATTAAGTATACTATCCATCTACATTGTATACCTGTGGTGCATTTTTTTTAGACTAGTTTAGCAGTTTGCTGACAGTGTCCACCAGTATACTATATATAGCAGTACGGTAGACCACTGCTGTACCTACCTCTGTGTCGTCACTCGTCATCCATTAAGTATACTATCCATCTACATTGTATACCTGTGGTGCATTTTTTTAGACTAGTTTAGCAGTTTGCTGACAGTGTCCACCAGTATACTATATATAGCAGTACGGTAGGCCACTGCTGTACCCACCTCTGTGTCGTCACTCATCATCCATTAAGTATACTATCCATCTACATTGTATACCTGTGGTGCATTTTTTTAGACTAGTTTAGCAGTTTGCTGACACTGTCCACCAGTATACTATATATAGCAGTACGGTAGTCCACTGCTGTACCTACCTCTGTGTCGTCACTCGTCATCCATTAAGTATACTATCCATCTACATTGTATACCTGTGGTGCATTTTTTTAGACTAGTTTAGCAGTTTGCTGACAGTGTCCACCAGTATACTATATATAGCAGTACGGTAGGCCACTGCTGTACCTACCTCTGTGTCATAACTCGTCATCCATTAAGTATACTATCCATCTACATTGTATACCTGTGGTGCATTTTTTTTAGACTAGTTTAGCAGTTTGCTCACAGTGTCCACCAGTATACTATATATAGCAGTACGGTAGGCCACTGCTGTACCTACCTCTGTGTCGTCACTCGTCATCCATTAAGTATACTATTCATCTACATTGTATACCTGTGGTGCATTTTTTTAGACTATTTTAGCAGTTTGCTGACAGTGTCCACCAGTATACTATATATAGCAGTACGGTAGGCCACTGCTGTACCTACCTCTGTGTCGTCACTCGTCATCCACTAATTATACTATCCATCTACATTGTATACCTGTGGTGCATTTTTTTTAGACTAGTTTAGCAGTTTGCTGACAGTGTCCAAAAGTATACTATATATAGCAGTACGGTAGGCCACTGCTGTACCTACCTCTGTGTCGTCACTCGTCATCCATTAAGTATACTATCCATCTACATTGTATACCTGTGGTGCATTTTTTTTAGACTAGTTTAGCAGTTTGCTGACAGTGTCCACCAGTATACTATATATAGCAGTACGGTAGGCCACTGCTGTACCTACCTCTGTGTCGTCACTCGTCATCCATTAAGTATACTATCCATCTACATTGTATACCTGTGGTGCATTTTTTTTAGACTAGTTTAGCAGTTTGCTGACAGTGTCCACCAGTATACTATATATAGCAGTACGGTGGGCCACTGCTGTACCTACCTCTGTGTCGTCACTCGTCATCCATTAAGTATACTATCCATCTACATTGTATACCTGTGGTGCATTTTTTTAGACTAGTTTAGCAGTTTGCTGACAGTGTCCACCAGTATACTATATATAGCAGTACGGTAGTCCACTGCTGTACCTACCTCTGTGTCGTCACTCGTCATCCATTAAGTATACTATACATCTACATTGTATACCTGTGGTGCATTTTTTTTAGACTAGTTTAGCAGTTTGCTGACAGTGTCCACCAGTATACTATATATAGCAGTACGGTAGGCCACTGCTGTACCTACCTCTGTGTCGTCACTCGTCATCCATTTAGTATACTATTCATCTACATTGTATACCTGTGGTGCATTTTTTTAGACTAGTTTAGCAGTTTGCTGACAGTGTCCACCAGTATACTATATATAGCAGTACGGTAGGCCACTGCTGTACCTACCTCTGTGTCGTCACTCGTCATCCATTAAGTATACTATCCATCTACATTGTATACCTGTGGTGCATTTTTTTAGACTAGTTTAGCAGTTTGCTGACAGTGTCCAAAAGTATACTATATATAGCAGTACGGTAGGCCACTGCTGTACCTACCTCTGTGTCGTCACTCGTCATCCATTAAGTATACTATCCATCTACATTGTATACCTGTGGTGTATTTTTTTTAGACTAGTTTAGCAGTTTGCTGACAGTGTCCACCAGTATACTATATATAGCAGTACGGTAGGCCACTGCTGTACCTACCTCTGTGTCGTCACTCGTCATCCATTAAGTATACTATCCATCTACATTGTATACCTGTGGTGCATTTTTTTTAGACCAGTTTAGCAGTTTGCTGAATTTGTCCACCAGTATACTATATATAGCAGTACGGTAGGCCACTGCTGTACCTACCTCTGTGTCGTCACTCGTCATCCATTAAGTATACTATCCATCTACATTGTATACCTGTGGTGCATTTTTTTTAGACTAGTTTAGCAGTTTGCTGACAGTATCCACCAGTATACTATATATAGCAGTACGGTAGGCCACTGCTGTACCTACCTCTGTGTCGTCACTCGTTATCCATTAAGTATACTATCCATCTACATTGTATACCTGTGGTGCATTTTTTTAGACTAGTTTAGCAGTTTGCTGACAGTGTCCACCAGTATACTTTATATAGCAGTATGGTAGGCCACTGCTGTACCTACCTCTGCGTCGTCACTCGTCATCCATTAAGTATACTATCCATCTACATTGTATACCTGTGGTGCATTTTTTTAGACTAGTTTAGCAGTTTGCTGACAGTGTCCACCAGTATACTATATATAGCAGTACGGTAGGCCACTGCTGTACCTACCTCTGTGTCGTCACTCGTCATCCATTAAGTATACTATCCATCTACAATGTATATCTGTGGTGCATTTTAGTTGTGCGCAGTATATATAGTAGTAGGCCATTGCTATTGATACTGGCATATAATTCCACACATTAAAATATGGAGAACAAAAATGTGGAGGTTAAAAAAATAGGGAAAGATCAAGATCCACTTCCACCTCGTGCTGAAGCTGCTGCCACTAGTCATGGCCGAGATGATGAAATGCCATCAACGTCGTCTGCCAAGGCCGATGCCCAATGTCATAGTAGAGAGCATGTAAAATTCAAAACACAAAAGTTCAGTAAAATGACCCAAAAATCAAAATTAAAAGCGTCTGAGGAGAAGTGTAAACTTGCCAATATGCCATTTACGACACGGAGTGGCAAGGAACGGCTGAGGCCATGGCCTATGTTCATGGCTAGTGGTTCAGCTTCAAATGAGGATGGAAGCACTCATCCTCTCGCTAGAAAAAAGAAAAGACTTAAGCTGGCAAAAGCACAGCAAAGAACTGTGCGTTCTTCGAAATCACAAATCCCCAAGGAGAGTCCAATTGTGTCGGTTGCGATGCCTGACCTTCCCAACACTGGACGGGAAGAGCTTGCGCCTTCCACCATTTGCACGCCCCCTGCAATTGCTGGAAGGAGCACCCGCAGTCCAGTTCCTGATAGTCAAATCGAAGATGTCACTGTTGAAGTACACCAGGATGAGGATATGGGTGTTGCTGGCGCTGGGGAGGAAATTGACAAGGAGGATTCTGATGGTGAGGTGGTTTGTTTAAGTCAGGCACCCGGGGAGACACCTGTTGTCCGTGGGACGAATATGGCCATTGACATGCCTGGTCAAAATACAAAAAAAATCAGCTCTTCGGTGTGGAGTTATTTCAACACAAATGCGGACATCAGGTGTCAAGCCGTGTGTTGCCTTTATCAAGCTGTAATAAGTAGGGGTAAGGACGTTAACCACCTCGGAACATCCTCCCTTATACGTCACCTGCAGCGCATTCATCATAAGTCAGTGACAAGTTAAAAAACTTTGGGTGACAGCGGAAGCAGTCCACTGACCACTAAATCCCTTCCTCTTGTAACCAAGCTCCTGCAAACCACACCACCAACTCCCTCAGTGTCAATTTCCTCCTTACCCAGGAAAGCCAATAATCCTGCAGGCCATGTCACTGGCAAGTCTGACGAGTCCTCTCCTGCCTGGGATTCCTCCGATGCATCCTTGAGTGTAACGCCTACTGCTGCTGGCGCTGCTGTTGTTGCTGCTGGGAGTCGATCGTCATCCCAGAGGGGAAGTCGGAAGACCACTTGTACTACTTCTAGTAAGCAATTGACTGTCCAACAGTCCTTTGCGAGGAAGATGAAATATCACAGCAGTCATCCTGCTGCAAAGCGGATAAGTGAGGCCTTGGCAGCCTGGGCGGTGAGAAACGTGGTTCCGGTATCCATCGTTAATTCAGAGCCAACTATAGACTTGATTGAGGTACTGTGTCCCCGGTACCAAATACCATCTAGGTTCCATTTCTCTAGGCAGGCGATACCGAAAATGTACACAGACCTCAGAAAAAGACTCACCAGTGTCCTAAAAAATGCAGTTGTACCCAATGTCCACTTAACCACGGACATGTGGACAAGTGGAGCAGGGCAGACTCAGGACTATATGACTGTGACAGCCCACTGGGTAGATGTATTGCCTCCTGCTGCAAGAACAGCAGCGGCGGCACCAGTAGCAGCATCTCGCAAACGCCAACTCGTTCCTAGGCAGGCTACACTTTGTATCACCGCTTTCCAGAATAGGCACACAGCTGAAACCCTCTTACGGCAACTGAGGAAGATCATCGCAGAATGGCGTACCCCAATTGGACTCTCCTGGGGATTTGTGACATCGGACAACGCCAGCATTATTGTGCGTGCATTACATCTGGGAAAATTCCAGCACGTCCCATGTTTTGCACATACCTTGAATTTGGTGGTGAATAATTATTTAAAAAACGACAGGGGTGTGCAAGAGATGCTGTCAGTGGCCCGAAGAATTGCGGCCCACTTTCGGCATTCAGGCACTGCGTACAGAAGACTGGACCACCACCAAACATACCTGAACCTGCCCTGCCATCATCTGAAGCAAGAGGTGGTAACGAGGTGGAATTCAACCCTCTATATGCTTCAGAGGATGGAGGAGCAGAAAAAGGCCATTCTAGCCTATACATCTGGCCACGATATAGGCAAAGGAGGTGGAATGCACCTGACTGAAGTGCAGTTGCGAATGATTTCAACGTTGTGCAAGGTTCTGCAACCCTTTGAACTTGCCACACGTGAAGTATGTTCAGACACTGCCAGCCTGAGTCAGGTCATTCCCCTCATCAGGCTTTTGCAGAAGAAGCTGGAGACATTGAAGGAGGAGCTAAAACAGAGCGATTCCGCTAGGCATGTGGGACTTGTGGATGGAGCCCTTAATTCGCTTAACCAGGATTCACGGGTGGTCAATATGTTGAAATCAGAGCACTACATTTTGGCCACCGTGCTCGATCCTAGATTTAAAACCTACGTTGTATCTCTCTTTCTGGCAGACACAAGTCTGCAGAGGTTCAAAGACCAGCTGGTGAGAAAATTGTCAAGTCAAGCGGAACGTGACCCATCACCATCTCCCCCTTCACATTCTCCCGCAACTGGGGGTGCGAGGAAAAGGCTAAGAATTCCGAGCCCACCCGCTGGCGGTGATGCAGGGCAGTCTGGAGCGAGTGCTAACATCTGGTCCGGACTGAAGGACCTGCCAACGATTACTGACATGTCGTCTACTGTCACTGCATACGAATCTCTCACCATTGAAAGAATGGTGGAGGATTATATGAGTGACCGCATCCAAGTAGGCACGTCAGACAGTCCGTACGTATACTGGCAGGAAAAAGAGGCAATTTGGAGGCCCTTGCACAAACTGGCTTTATTCTACCTAAGTTGCCCTCCCTCCAGTGTGTACTCCAAAAGAGTGTTTAGTGCAGCCGCTCACCTTGTCAGCAATCGGCGTACGAGGTTACTTCCAGAAAATGTGGAGAAGATGATGTTCATTAAAATGAATTATAATCAATTCCTCCGTGGAGACATTCACCAGCAGCAATTGCCTCCAGAAAGTACACGGGGACCTGAGATGGTGGATTCTAGTGGGGATGAATTAATAATCTGTTAGGAGGGGGATGTACACAGTGAAAGGGGTGAGGAATCGGAGGAGGATGATGAGGTAGACATCTTGCCTCTGTAGAGCCAGTTTGTGCAAGGAGAAATTGATTGCTTCTTTTTTGGTGGGGGCCCAAACCAACCAGTCATTTCAGTCACAGTCGTGTGGCAGACCCTGTCACTGAAATGATGGGTTTGTTAAAGTGTGCATGTCCTGTTTATACAACATAAGGGTGGGTGGGAGGGCCCAAGGACAATTCCATCTTGCACCTCTTTTTTCTTTCATTTTTCTTTGCATCATGTGCTGTTTGGGGAGTATTTTTTTGAAGGGCCATCCTGCCTGACACTGCAGTGCCACTCCTAGATGGGCCAGGTGTTTGTGTCGGCCACTTGGGTCGCTTAGCTTAGTCACACAGCTACCTCATTGCGCCTCTTTTTTTCTTTGCATCATGTGCTGTTTGGGGAGTATTTTTTTGAAGGGCCATCCTGTCTGACACTGCAGTGCCACTCCTAGATGGGCCAGGTGTTTGTGTCGGCCACTTGGGTCGCTTAGCTTAGTCACACAGCTACCTCATTGCGCCTCTTTTTTTCTTTGCATCATGTGCTGTTTGGGGACTATTTTTTTGAAGTGCCATCCTGCCTGACACTGCAGTGCCACTCCTAGATGGGCCAGGTGTTTGTGTCGGCCACTTGTGTCGCCTAGCTTAGCCATCCAGCGACCTCGGTGCAAATTTTAGGACTAAAAATAATATTGTTAGGTGTGAGGTGTTCAGAATAGACTGAAAATGAGTGGAAATTATGGTTATTGAGGTTAATAATCCTATGGGATCAAAATGACCCCCAAATTCTATGATTTAAGCAGTTTTTTAGGGTTTTTTTGAAAAAAAACACCCAAATCCAAAACACACCCGAATCCGACAAAAAAATTTCAGTGAGGTTTTGCCAAAACACGTCCGAATCTAAAACACGGCCGTGGAACCGAACCCAAAACCAAAACACAAAACCCGAAAAATTTCCGGTGCACATCACTAGTTTTGATACAGTTAAGCGAAACTCGCTTGTATTTCATGTCTAACATACTCGTCCTGGTTAATTTCTACCCTGTTATCCAGTTCATAAGTAAAATTAACATGCTGTGTACTTTCCCTACCTGCCTGATCCTCCTCTAAAGCCTGGTATATGGGGTCAACTTCCTGGAGTTGTAAACTTTCATAAGACTTGCTTATGTCAGCATATACCACCTGTCTCTCCTGCTGCCCCTGACTAGTTTCCTGAGTCACCTGTTCTAGTGGAACCTCATCATCTACCACCACAATGGTCATTTCATGATGCACTTTCAACCTTTTAAATCCTTACTGGTCCACTCTTGATGGCAAGGTATATGATTCCTACAATCAGGGCAACAAACACAATGTACTGCAATATTCCAGAGAAAAGCTTTGCAATACTTCCTCTGAGCCATCCAAGTGGATCCCAACCTTCACTAGCACCTAACCTTCTCATTTCCTGCTGCAACTCTCCCACCTTGCTCAGATGAGCACCTATTTCAGCTCTGTGATCTTCAATATAAGTACAACATTCTTGCCCTTCTGCTGCCAACAGCTGATCCAGTGCCATCCTATTTTGTAAAGCCACTTTTCTTACTTGAGCCAGCTCTTCCACTGTCTGATTGATTGAAACCCCCAATTCCACTACCATCTGATCTAGTACCGTTAAGGTTTGGGATACAGCCTTTTCCACAAGATAAATAGTGGACAGAGGAAATAAAGTTCCAGTCGTACGTTCACCATCAGAAAACCTGAAAGATACATCTCCTTTCTTTACTCTTGTTTGCTCTGATGTCTCAAATATGTAAGGTCACTTGACACTAGATCATGTTCTACGGGCATATTTCTTGGGTATTGATCCAACTTAGTAGTGGCTCTTACTAAGGGGACTACATTAGGGAGCACACATTGACCTTTGGCACCTAAAGGAATCCATGAGTATGCTCATTTACCACAAACCCAATACATACCCTTAGGCAGAGGCATTCCAAATATTTTGGTGTAAATGATTCCTATGTATTGTTACGACCCAGATGCTCAGGACCAGGGAGATCTTATACAGTAGTCCAGAGCAGCAGGACGTAATGCTGGGAATGGGAAACGGAATGGGAAATGTTACGACCCGGAGGCTCACGACCGGAGAGATCTTATACAAAAGTCCAGAGCGGCAGGACGTAATGCTGGGAATGGGAAACGGAATGGGAATAGCCCCTGGCACCCTACCTCCGTTGTTTTACCTGTGCTGTCAATTCACTCTTGCAGGACTATGGTTTCTTGGGCCCATGGCAGCCGCGTTTGAAGGGCGGATTAAGTCTGCCCAACTCCGATGCCCCCTCAGATCTTAAGGAGAGACTAAGTGTGAACTGAGACAGGGTAATAACAAGGGGCCCTCTAACTGAAACAACAAGGCCAGGGGCTACTGGCTAACATAAAACTAAATGTATGCGCGAATTGCCGCCAAGGAAAAGAACAACCAAAAGATACCACTTGTCCACTCCCCTACACGGCACCGCCGAGTTCCGGGGAGGACAATGGAAGCGGAAACCTCCGCAAATGCTCCAGTACTAAAAAACAATACTAAAGCGGGCTAGGTCGCAACACGCGGCAGGGCCGCCACTCACGAAACCGGGTGAGAACCCCAACCGACAGCCACAGGTTAATGAGGACCAGAAGGATTCCCGGAACTGGCTAACGAACTCCTAGATACAGGAACTCAGGGAGCTGGACGGACTGGATACGGCAGACCAGGAACAGATGTTCACCAAACATGAGCAGCATGCAGGAAGCTATCACCAGCGTTAGTGTGAGGCACTGAGGAGGCATATAACATGGAACCCTCCAATAGGAACACAGAGCCTAATGAACAAATGTCGTGCAGCTGCTTTGCTGCACGAGCTGGGGAAAACAGGTGAATGCTGATTAGAGCAACAGGGAACGCGGTCCGCCTGTGGCGTCCCCATTGCCAAGGACCCGGCAGCCCTGCACGCACGGCGTCCTAGCGTTGCCAGGGAGCCGGCGGCTAGCGCGTGCCCGGCGTCCCAGCGTTGCTAGGCGCCATGCAGAAACAAACAGGAAGAGAGGCACGGCGGCCGTGACCGCTGCTCTGTCAGCAAGCGGGCACATTGCCCCGCCTAACATGTATATCATAAAGTACCCTGTGTTATTGCCATTGACATCTCCACATGTGCTATTATCAAGAGTACACCCATCTTTTAGTAGGTGGTATAAGGTGTAATTAGGTGTTAGTACTCCATCTGTGTCTATTGAGTGCCAACTGGGTTTGAGGTTTGTCAGTGTACACTTATTTGACATTTGAACTACAAATGTGGCTGCAGTACAGTTAGTATATCCCAGGTTCTGGCTTTTCACCCTGACTGTAAATCTCCTCCTACTTAACGTATATTTGCCTGGCTTTGAATTGACCCTTAAGCAAAATTCAGGCTTCCCTGTGGCTGCAGTTACCTGTAGAGCAGGTGCCTGCAGCACATCTCTGTTTGAAACATCCAAATATTGGAAATCTACTTTATTTTGTACTTTAGGTGTCTTATTGGCACAAATACGACTACCATTCTTCCACTTATGACAGGACCAGTCTCTGTCCATCATATCTGGTGTGTTCATGTAATGTGGTAGGAGGGGTATACCTGCATCTACACTGATGGGTAGTTGGGTACAATTCCAACATTTACTTTTGTTGAGAGCCTTTGCAATTTTACTGTACATTGCTATCATGGAATTACCTGTAAATTCTCCTCCATAATTATTCTTTTGTAAGGCCCTACACACGCGTGTCTTGAATAACGTATCATTGTTAAAAGTTATATTACCTGTTTCACTGGTCACATTGTTAACAGACCCTGGGATGTATACATAACACTCAAGCACAATGAGTATAATTGTAATCAGACATGCCAATGAGAGAATGCACCCCCATAGTCCACAGTCTGGCCTTTGGCCTATCAGCATCTTCCTGTTTAGCATTGTCTTTGGTGTCCTTGATCTTCACAGTACTCTTCCAGGAGTTATGTGCCCTCCACAGAGATACTGCGTTGGCAAGTGGCTCAAAGGATTATTATGCCCAAACCACTCACTAGCTGGTTTTACTGGTGAAGTGAAGAGGAGTCTTGGAGAATATCTTCCACTTGTGCTGTATCAGGAGGCGTGACTTTTCTGCAGTGGGTGGAGTGGATCAACGAAGTCTTCTCCTTTATCTTAACAGCAGTTGGGGTTGTCAACAAGACTTGGTAAGGTTCTTCCCACCGGTCTGTCAGCGAGCCCGATCTCAGGAAATTTCTGACCATCACCTCATCACCAGGTTGTAGATTATGACAAGCACCTTCCACAGGGATTGGTTGTGTGCTGGTCACAGTAGCTTGGATCTTCTTTAGCTGGTTGCTTAATGAAATAAGATAGTTCACAGTTAAGTCATTTGTTTTACTGAGTTCATATGCGGGTGCAATAGCAACATTGGGCAATTTTCCAAACAGTATTTCATAGGGAGAAATGTTCAACTCCCCCCTTGGTGTTGTTCTGATTGAGTGCAACACTAATGGCAAAGCTTCTGGCCACTGCAAGCTAGTCTCTTTACATATTTTGGCCATCTTATTTTTAATGGTCCCGTTATAGCGTTCTACTTTGCCGCTGGATTGCGGATGGTATGCGGTGTGTAGCTGTTGTTTAATGCCAAGAAGCTGGCACATCTTTTTGAACACTAGTCCAGTAAAAGGTGTACCTTGGTCTGATAATATCACATATGGTATGCCATACCTACATATACATTCTTGTACCAGTTTCTTTGCTGTGATTGCTGCTGTTGCACTGGCCACAGCATATCCCTCTACCCAACCGCTAAATGTGTCAACACAAACCAAAACATACTGAAGCATCCTAACCTTTGGAAGCTGAATGTAATCAATTTGTAGGATTTGGATTGGACCAGTTGTTTGGAGAATGTGTGAAGGCATTGTTTTAACTGCTCTTCCAGCATTCTTCTGCAAGCAGGTGATGCAAGAAGCACAGTACTTGGTTGCCACTGGTGCAAAGCCAGGTGCAGACCAATAAGTCCGAATCAGACTTATCATGGCCATCTTATCTGCATGGGTCAGTCCATGAGACATCTGTGCCAATGCTGGCAAGAGTGATCTTGGGGCAACAGGCTTAACTTCAGAGCTGTGCCACAGGCCTTTGCTGTCTTGGGTATAGTTTGCACTTTCCAACTTGGTCTTTTCCTGTAAATCACAAACTTTTCCATATCAATTAATGTTTGTTTCTGTTGGTATGCATACATCAGTTACCATACAAACATTTTAAATTTTAACCTCTTGTTGGGCTGCCACTTTTGCTGCGGCATCTGCCCTTCTGTTCCCTTTTGTAACTTCATCATGGCCAGTCATGTGAGTTTGACATTTATTAACTGCTTTCTGTGAGGGCAGTTGTATAGCATCTATTAATTCTTTTTCTGCCTCCGCATGTGCAATTGGATTACCTGTTGCTGTGAGGAAGTCTCTGTGTTTCCACAGTTCACCAAAATCGTGTGTAACACCAAACGCATACCTGCTGTCTGTGTATATATTTACAGTCTTTCCTTCAGCTAGTTGACATGCTTTGGTTAAAGCTTTAAGCTCTGCCAACTGTGCTGAGTGTGGTGGTGGAAGTGGGGAGGAAAAAACAGTTTGTGTGTCATCCACCACAGCATATCCTGATTGAGTAGCACCCGTTTCTGTTTGTCTGTGGCAGCTACCATCAACATAGTAAACCAGATCAGGATTCTGGAGTGGTGTTTCCTCCAGGTCCACCCTAGGGGTGGATTGTTCATCACCATATTTTAAGCAATCATGTGGGATATGTTGTTTTACTCCCCCCCCATTCCTCTCTCTGAAACTCATCAGTTTCAGTTACCATTAAAAGTGTTGCAGGGTTTAAAATATTGCATTTAATGAGGGTGATGTTTGTGGGCATAATGAGGGCCAATTCCCACTTTGTCAGGCGTGCTGCAGTGACATGTCTTGTCTTTTGGCAGGTAAGCAGGGCTGCTATGGCATGGGGGACATAAACTTTTAGATCACAGAACAATACAATGTCTGCTGACTTGTCTACCAGTAATGCAGCTGCTGCTATGGCTCGCAGGCAAACAGATAGGCCACGTGCTACTGGGTCTAATTGGGCACTGTAATACGCAACAGTTCTTTGCTTTTCCCCATGAAACTGTGTAAGGACACCTGTGGCATGGCCTAGGTGTTCATGACAAAAGAGAGAAAATACTTATTTATAGTTAGGCAGCCCCAAAGCATGGGCCGCTGTCAGGTGATCTTTGAGTTGTTGAAAGGACATCGTTGTTTGTTCTGTATGTATGAGGTGCTCTGGTACAGAAGCTTTTGTCAGCTCATACAAGGGTGCAGTTAGCTGTGAGTAGTTAGTTATACAGTTTCTACAGTAACCCACCATTCCAAGGAAACTCCTTATCTTCCTTTTGTTAATGGGCAACCTTATGTTTTGGATGGCAGCAATCCTATCTGGGGAAAAGTGTCTGAGGCCTTCAAATAAACAATGGCCTATATATGACACCTTTGTTTGACATAGTTGCAATTTGTCTTTGGACACCTTGTGTCCATTTGTTTCAAGGAACCTCAAAAGCTCAGCTGTGTCTTTAAGTGACGTTTCAAAATCTGGGGAACAAAGTAACAAATCATCTACATACTGAATCAATGTAGATCCACCTGGAAAGATCAGTTTTTGGAGGTTTTCAGCAAGGGACTGGCTAAAAATTGTTGGGCTATTAAGATAGCCCTGTACCATCCTTGTCCAGGTGTACTGGTTACCCCTATAGGAAAATGCAAAAAGGTACTGACTGGATGTATTGGTATGGAGAAAAATGCTGAACACAGATCAACTACTGTAAAATAAGTGCTGATAATGTCAAATATTACCTTAAAACATAAAGCTATATACTATTACCATTGAGCCGTTATGGCCGCTAGACTACGTGCACGTGTTACGCACTTTGTACGCTATTTGCGTACAGAGTCCTCCACGTGGTATGCACTTGGCGTACAAAACGCTGCGCTGGGTGTACGGAGTACACACAGCGAGCGTACACTCAACTGATAACCTTTAAACCTTGTTAATAAAACACAAAAAGAATATGCTTATATTTTAAATCTTAGCAGCAAAGCACTGTACCTTTAAACTTCCAGTAACGCTGGTGATACAATGTATCAGCAGTGCATACACCTTAACAATGCAGGTTAATCTAAAACAGGTAAAACTGGTTTAAAAGCCCTGGCAGGAAAGTGACAACACAGCACTGATTTGTATTGGAAACCACAGGGGTTCTAAGGCCTCCGTGGACTTGAGTATATTTAAAAAGTAAAACAATACAATCTATACACTACAAGCTAACATAAGAATCTAACAGAATAACAAGAGAAATAACAGTGGCTACAGAGAACATACCATACGTGAGAATACTCGCATGCGCAACCCGGATCCAGTCCTCCAATTATCACGTAGATAACGTTGATGAGAGAGAGTTCTGGCCGGTCAGGAAACAGTGGCCTTTTTATACCATTCACAACACAATGGTCACTGTAACCTCATTGTTCATTGGACAAAGGGATGTGTCTCTACATTACAGCAAAGGTCATAGGTGGGTTCGAACAGGTGGGCTGTGTCTTTCTCCAACTGCTCTGGTGGGAGGTATCCACAGGATTCCCACCACATGTGTAATAAACAGCAAATACAGTTAATGTCCATAAACTACTTTTGTACATAACTATACGCAAGAGCGAGCGATCCTTTCCTAACTAGCATCAGAATGTTACCCTTAAAATACCCTACAGCTGGATACTAAACACCACCGTCCAACCTTTATCTGACCCTTCCTATCATGCAAAGAGGAATCTCTCTGTCCAGAAACCGTTTAAACTTAACATACTTGCTGACGTTGTCTAGGGGAATATTAACTATAAAACACACTATATGGGTTAAATATGTTGCGATCGAGTCGCTCGCTAGACGCTCACAAACTCTACCGTGAATGCGCATACCACGCGCCAAAGTGCACGGCCGTAGAAGCTCCATTACGCAAAGTGCGAATATGCGTACGCACGCAGAGCGGGCATGTGCATGGGGTTAGTACAAGGCATGTGAATCATGATATTTTTTGACTTTGACAGTCCACCCTTTGGCAGTCAACAATAACTGCCACTATCTAAACAATTCAAGCAGAAAAAATATATATATTACCATGAAATACCTATAAATGATTTGTTAGAGGGAGGAGAGGAGAAGGTGGGAGATGTATGACCTAGTGGAATAGTAAAAGCATGTATGTATGAAATCCATGTCTGAGGGGCATGCATCATCGTGCTGTACATGTTTTAAATAAGCTTCGAGGTATTGCGAAGTATACATTCAATCCTTCTTATCCCGTATTAAGGGTCTGTGGATGGGCTGTCAAACTCTACCGAGCTCTTTTCGGCTTTTGGTTCCATCAAATGGGGGAGCACATTTAGCTGATGATACATGAGGGGGGAACCATATGTGGATGCTAATATGTGAAAGTCACCTGTCGACTACGTGTGGTACTACCTGGAGGTTGTAGAGATGAAGATAAGAAACGTGTTATAAATGCAGTTCTGTGGTTATGAGTATGATTGTCCTTGGGCGTCTGTTGAAGTCTTGTCCTGATTGCTGTATCTTTGCTATAAGTGGTAAGCAAAGTTCTTCAAGTGTCCATAAAAGTTAAAGTCTCTAAAGCAGGGCTGGCCAAACCGGTCCTCGAGATCTACCAACAGTGCATGTTTTCCATGGCTCCTGGAGATCTGTAGAATTGTCAGTTAGGAATGAATGCAGCACATCTTAATTAGTAATGACTACACCTGTGCACCAGCTAGGTGATCTGGAAAATGTGAACTGTTGGTAGATCTCGAGGACTGGATTGGCCAGCCCTGCTCTAAAGTATCTCGCAAAGTCCGTGAAAAAGTTCATCAAAGTTCTGTAGAAAGGTTCATCAAAGGTCTGTAGAATGGATGTCTTTTTACCTTGGAGAAAAACAAAGGAGAAACGGGTGAAAGAAACGGACCGTGGAATCACGTCTTATCACAGCATTGTCTCGATTGATGGGTCATAAATTAAACCAGTTGTTGTTACAATGCCCTCGCTCCTCAAACTCATCAATTTGGTACTGCGCTTGCAATTCATTAAACTCCAAACACATCCGAATATCAAACCGATCATTATGACAATTCCTAGGATACATAAGAGAAATTTCCCTACAGTAACGATAACATTTTGAGCCCATTCTCCTAATCCTGAGAACCAATTGTGTGGGTTCAACCATGAAACCCAGCCGGTCAGTTCATTACTCACAGCAGTTAGGGCAAGGTTGTGTCTCCTTCGGAATTCCCACTTCAATTGCAAGATATCGTCCATCTTTTGATCTATGACCTCAGTTGGGTCATCGGTGCTGTTTGTGATATACGTACAGCATTTCACACCATATTGCGTTGCTAGGGTGACACAATACCCTCCTGTCACCGCTGTGATGTCATTTAGAACCATCCTATGCTGGATCAGTTCCGTTTTGTAAGCTTGGTAATGGTCATTACTTCTGGCAACACTCTTCCAATGTAACACAATCCCTCTGAGTTTGGGCAAGCCACTTATACGCCTTTCTCCCGCATATGAAATATGCGTCATTGGGGAGAACATATGGGACAGAATATGACATCACCATATTACAAACCTTCCATGTGAAAAATCCTATCCCTAACTCTCTCATCTGTTCGGTACACGTATCAGGCTGTATGATATGTGCACAGTATCCTGGTGATACTTCTCCAACTCGCAGGGTCCTACTTCTTAGAGTGTACCTATACCGGAAATATTTCCCACCGTTGGCTATTTGGCGTATAAGTTTTGAGTCTATGGGCATTCTGTCGGCTCTGTGTGAAAATGCCATGGTTTGATTGTTCCATGTCACTTCCCAATTTCCCGGTTTTTGGGGATTGGAAATGTTAAAACATACTAAGGACCTATCCACGTGATATTGGTGGAGCTTCAAAATAGGAGGACTAGAAATATTAAATCTCTTGTCCACCGGCCTCCCACCCCTTAATTTAAGTCCCTTATCTATTGCTAAGGGATACGGTACTAGTCCTGACTGACTCTGACCTTGAGGTACTTGTGAGCACACCCAGCAATCTGTTTGATTTAAAAATGTACCAACTAATGAGTGATAGTCACTCAATGGATGACGGTCCATGTTGATATTAAAGCTGGACTGACATCTCTGGATGCACCCGTCCTCAACTATATTTTCCCAATTCCTACAGATACAATTCTCTTCAGCTAACAATCCTTCACAATGTCTTCTAATGTCATGGCTACCAGATCGTTTTCTGATACTCGCCTTTGCTCGGTGATTGTGTTGCTCTTGGAATTCTACGAATCCGTCCTTGTCATCAGAACTCATTCCAGATCCTTTCTCGACCTCTCTGGTACTCTCACTGAAACAGACTGCTCTGGTCAACAACAGGGTCAACAGGAAAACCCGGAACGCAGTCTCTTGGGGTAAGTCCATCTTGCAGGAGGAGAAAGAAAGAGTGGTAATGGGAGGTAAAGAAAATACTAGAAGGAAAAGAAAATTGATACGATAACCGCCTCTAGTCTTGTTGTTCTTCTTGCTCAGATGCCATCTCAACAGTGCTGCCTCTCAGTCTTCCCAAAATGAACACTCCAGTGATAATCAGCGATCTTTCTGTAAGGAGCATAAATCTTGCATTACCATTTGTTTAACTGTTGTGTGACATACCATCCGTAGAACATAAAAAAAAAAAAAAAAAAAAGAGAGAGAATATCAAAAAAGATTTTCAACAGATTTGCAAATTTAACAGATTTGCGTTCACCATCAGGCTGTCACACCATCATGTCTATCGGCGTCCATGCACAGTCTCCTTTCACCAGTATTTCCCCTTCCACCCTTTGTGCATGGCCAGGTACAGAGATGCTGTTATGAAATACTGGGTTTTGGGCAAATTTCTGAAAGAAAACCGAGTAGATATGTGAAGTTTGAGCTGTAGTTCTGCTGGTGAACGTCAGAGATAAAGAGGAAACATTTAAAGATAAATCACAGAGTTTACCTGGCTGCCCCTGTGTCTACAAGGAATGACCTACCAATTTCATCAACTGTGACCTCAGGTTTACTACCTAGGCTAATAACCAACTTCACTGGCTGCAAATTACAGGTGCGGGACAAAATTTTTCCTATATGATCCCTGATTACAATTACGTGTGTCATACAGTGTGTCATAACTTTGCTCGTGTTCTTGTCTAGGAGGTCTGACTTTATGTGTGCTGTTACAGTTGCTGGCATAATGCCCTTCCCTTTTACACAGATAACAAACCCTTGGCTTCCTCCATGTGCCAGGGGCTGGGGGTTTTGGTCGATTTGATGCCTCTTCTAGTGCTTGGATGCTCATCACCATCAACCGCTCTCCCTGTGCTTCCCTGATTCTTTGGATATTACGGTCATGCTCGATAGCAGACTCCCTTAATGCAGCCACCGAGATACCCCTCCAGTTAGGTTGAGTGGTCTGTACCCTTGTTCTCAACACTTCTTTTAAACCTTCCATTAATTCCGGACACCGCTACCTCTCTATGATGTACACTTTCCTCAATGTCCGCGATCCCAGTGAATCTAGACATTTCCTGTAGTGCTCGGTGGAAATAATCAGAAGCAGTTTCACCTTCTTTTTGTCTAATGGAGAAAATTTTGTTCCACTTGACAAAAGTTGGGAAATATACTCCTAACTGCAGATTGATCTGTTTAACATTTTCCTGATTGTATGCATCAGTGAGAGGTTTCTCTTCATCTACTTACAATCAGAAATGAATTTCAAAGGGTCAATAGTAGAGGGCAAACATGCCCGCAGCACTGTCCGCCAATCTTTGTTTGTGGGTTCGGTGGCATTACCTAATTCTTTAATAAACTTCTGACATGCGGCTAGATCTTTCCTGGGATCAGGAAATTCAGACATAATTGTCCTTAATTCTGTCCGGGACCAGGGGCAATGCATTGCAATGTTCCTGACGGGAGTGACTCCCAGAGCATCAGTCTTTCCATTTGGGACTGCAATCACCCTGACAGGATTAAGTTCAACTACATCATCTTGTGTTGACTCTACAATGTGAGGTGCAATTGTCTGTGCATAATATACAATACCGTAATTACCTGTGGACACGACCTCACCTGACCCTCCGTTAGGGGGCTTTACTACTGCCTTTACTGATTGGGCCGTGCCCACCTGGGTGTCTTGTATGTTGGCTCCAAGCTCTTCCACCAGCTTCTTCTGCTCCGAGTATCCCCGGTCCGCCTTCTAGCAGACACGTGTAGTCGTTGCAGGCCCTACCTCTAGAGATTTTCCTGAGAGACCAGCGAAAATTCCCTACCTTTCTTTTACACAAATCACGCTTGCATGTGCTCCCTACAACACGTATGAGGGCAATTTACGCATGAATATGCGACCTCATATCACGTTGCATCACGGGTTTACACCTACAACCGTGCGGTCCAATCGTACCACTTATAGACACTTGTTGTCTATAAATGGTAGGATCATTGGAGTCTCCCTACTGTGCTCCAAAACAGCCGGAGCGTAATACCACGAAAACTTTATCACACTCCGTCGCATGTGTACACCAGGACTGTGCTCGCATGTTTTCACCTAGACCGTGCTTCACCAAGTTTCACCAAGTTTCACCAAGCTTCACCAAGCTTCACCATGACCACCAAGCGGAGTTCAATACACTCATACCTTTTTCAGCCCACACTATCATTCTATAGTTTTCTGATCAGAAAAATCATTTCCTGTTAACTGATAGCTCTCCCCAGAGGTAATACAGTAAAGTAAGGTATTTAAACTTAATATTGGACACTGATCAATTTGTGCTATTATCACGTGACTCCCGTATCGCCTAAACTAAAACAATGCTATCGTGTGATTTGTATTTAGTGGGCGTATCTGTACGCACGTTGCGTAATATACGCTACGTGTGTAGGCCTTTGCGTTGCATACACAGTCCTGCACGCTGTCCGGGACACGTGTACAAAAGCCAGATACGTTCGCCGCAATACAAATAAATAATAAATGTAAACGACATTCAACTATAATCGCTTACCCACACCACACAGTATCTCCTGTTTAAACCTTTTATAACTGGGCCAGGCTGCGTGTGTGTTTTACATGTACTCTCTTAAATATTACTCTATATTTTTAATTAAATAGCAACAATTTTTTTCCCCAGCACGGGTCAAAATGAATCTATTAATCAATGCTAATGACAACAAGCGAGTAGATATGCAGAATACACAAAATACAATTCTAAATAAATCTAGTAATCAATGCTTCCAATAGTATGATTCATATTGGATAGCTATCTTGCAGAACATACATTGATGTAAACACACACATAATTATAATATTATCTCTATGTACCCATTAAGTGCTTCTAATTTGCATATGAATGCTGTGCTTTTGACTGTCTGTAAAGGTGATTTTTCACTGCTAGGAAAAAGCAGTTGCACAGGTTAATTTGCATTTCAATGGCTATCCTACAACGAGCAGAGTTTAACTGAATCCTAGAGGTAAGGAGAAAAAACACTTTGTTTTGTATTTGTGTGTCGTTCCTAAATCAAATATTCATTTTACTATTAACTTTCATTAAGCGCCATCTAAAAATATTTGTAATTGATTATGACATGGGTTAAATAGATGCATAACTCATAAATGGTGATTTCTTTTTGACAAAGGACGGCTGATTATTCCTGAGCAGATTGAAAAATCAGCCATTTAGAAAAAAAATTGACCTTCCCAAAATGGCCGCTGCTCCTCCCCCTTCCACATCCATGAGGGTTACACAAAATGGAGGACAGACCATGCGTCTTCCTTTGTCACAAAAAAAATCACCATGCAAGCCCCTGAAGTTATTTTAGGCCTGGGTTAAAAATAAAACTATCAAGCTATGCAAACTTTTAAAAATACTTTTAAACCTATTTAAACAGATAAGCAATCCAATCTGAATCAACCACAATATGACTCATTTGAACCTTGTTTTGCAACAATATAATCAGATATGCAGAGTACAGGTGTATGCGTGTGTTACGTGTCTTGCGTGCGCAGTTGGCACCAAACAGAAATTAAACAGATTAAAAAAAAACAAAGCTTTACGTTCTTACCTTCTGGAACCGGATTCCACCAGCATCCCTACAAACCAAGCGGAGCAGATGCTTTATCTAATCAGCACTACTGTATCCCCGACCACCAAACGGCTAACAGGGGATACTACCTTCCCGAGCTTTGCTGATAGATAAAAGTCTGCTTTGTCCTACTAGGCTGCGGATATGAGGAGAACCGGATGAGTCCCCCAATTGATAATGTCAAATATTACATTAAAACATAAAGCTATATACTATTACCGTTGAGCCGTTATGGCCGCTAGACTACGTGCACGTGTTACGCACTTTGTACGCTATTTGCGTACAGAGTCCTCCACGTGGTATGCACTTGGCGTACAAAACGCTGCGCTGGGTGTACGGAGTACACACAGCGAGCGTACACTCAACTGATAACCTTTAAACCTTGTTAATAAAACACAAAAAGAATATGCTTATATTTTAAATCTTAGCAGCAAAGCACTGTACCTTTAAACTTCCAGTAACGCTGGTGATACAATGTATCAGCAGTGCATACACCTTAACAATGCAGGTTAATCTAAAACAGGTAAAACTGGTTTAAAAGCCCTGGCAGGAAAGTGACAACACAGCACTGATTTGTATTGGAAACCACAGGGGTTCTAAGGCCTCCGTGGACTTGAGTATATTTAAAAAGTAAAACAATACAATCTATACACTACAAGCTAACATAAGAATCTAAAGGCCCATACACACTTGACGATAAAATGAACGACGTTGTTCATTTCAGCCCTCATCAACGACGTCGCTCATTATATCGTCAAGTGTGTATGCATCCGACGACCACCGATGCGCGGCCCCGCGGGACGTTAACGACCCTCGCTTATCTGTGGAGCATGTATGCTCAATTTCCACTATGGTCGTTACCGACCAGAGACGTCGTTAAATGTGTATGGTGTGAAAGACCAACGACCAAGCCACTGTTCACCAGCTCATTATTTTAATAAACTGTTCAGCTTGGATGCTTTAACGATGAATGGTCTATGGTCTTTGGTCTTTCGTCTTTGGTCTTTCGGCTTTCATCTTTGGTCGTTGGTAGTGTGTATGCTCATGTCGTTTGCGCAGCTGTTCAAGGGAAGTTCAAGGGAAGTCGTTAACGACGGTCGTTAACGATGTGTGCATCGTCAAGTGTGTATGGGCCTTAATAGAATAACAAGAGAAATAACAGCGGCTACAGAGAACATACCTTACGTGAGAATACTCGCATGCGCAACCCGGATCCAGTCCTCCAATTATCAGGTAGATAAAGTTGATGAGAGAGAGTTCTCGCCGGTCAGGAAACAGTGGCCATTTTATACACAACATTCATTCACAACACAATGGTCACTGTAACCTCATTGTTCATTGGACAAAGGGATGTGGCTCTACATTACAACAAAGGTCATAGGTGGGTTCGAACAGGTGGGCTATGTCTGTCTCCAACTGCTCTGGTGGGAGGTATCCACAGGATTCCCACCGCATGTGTAATAAACAGCAAATACAGTTAATGTCCATAAACTACTTTTGTACATAACTATACTACTTTTGTACATAACTATACGCAAGAGCGAGTGATCCTTTTCTAACTAGCATCAGATTGTTTCCCTTAAAATACCCTACAGCTGGATACTAAACACCACCGTCCAACCTTTATCTGACCCTTCCTATCATGCAAAGAGGAATCTCTCTGTCCAGAAACCGTTTAAACTTAACATACTTGCTGACGTTGTCTAGGGGAATATTAACTATAAAACACACTATGGGGTATATTTACTAACATTCGTAATTCTCCCGATTTGGTGGGAGATTAATCACGAATGACATCGAAAGTGTAAAACTGCAACTTTTTGAATTTATTAGGACTAATTTACTAAGCTGTCGTATTCTGCATTTTTGTGTTTTCCGATGTCGATGTCATTCGTAATTTTTTTCAGTGTTACAATGTAGCGCCTATGCGCTCCATTGTAACCAATGGTGGGAACTTTGAGGTCAGCGGTGAGGTTACTCTCGGTCAACCACTTACCGCAAAGTTCCCACCATTGGTTACAATGGAGCGCATAGGCGCTACATTGTAACACTGCCGTGTGCCGCCTGTCATACAGTACAGGAGCACACAGCCAATCAGGAGGGTGCCACAACGTGGCGCTCCCTGATTGGCTGATGGAAACTTCTTGGACTTAAGTCAGAGGGGGTTCCTGGCATTCGGGGAAAGGGGTCCCATGTGAAAACATGGGTCCCCTTTCAGTTCGTGGTCGGGTATCCGTTTTTTTATTTTAACAAGTATGTGGATTATAAATGGATTACAAGAAGAAGAGGAGCCTTCTACCCTGGATTTTGTGAGTATAATTTTTTCAACAGGTACACCATGGATTCTACTGGAGAAGAGGACCGACCTGCGTGGGTACATAGGTAAGTATGTATGTATGTTGGTGTGCATGTATGTATTAAAGTTATACTTTCAAGGTGTGTGTGTAATGTCTTTATTGGGGTATTTTTTTAGTAGTAGTACTACAGGTACCAGCGGGCCCATTTTTCTGCCGCATGCTGGTACTTGTGGTTCTCCAAGTACCAGCTTGCGGGGGAGGCTTGCTGGGCCTTGTAGTACTGCTACTAAAAACAATATCAATCACTTTTAACTTTGGCTATCAGCCCCCCATCCGCAGCCCTTGGATGGGGGGGACAGCCTCGGGCTTCACCCCTGGCCCTTGGGTGGCTGGGGGGGACCCCTTGATTGAAGGGGTCCCCACTCCCCCAGGGTACCCCGGCCAGGGGTGACTAGTTGGGTATTTAATGCCACGGCTGCAGGGCACTGTATAAAAGTGACCCCCGGCTGTGGCATTATCTGTCCAGCTAGTGGAGCCCGGTGCTGGTTTCAAAAATACGGGGGACCCTACGCTTTTTGTCCCCCGTATTTTTGGAACCAGGACCAGGCGCAGAGCTCGGTGCTGGTTGTTTAAATATGGGGGAACCCCTGTCAATTTTCCCCCCATATTTTTGCAACCAGGACCGGCTCAAAGAGCCCGAGGCTGGTTATGCTTAGGAGGGGGGACCCCACACAATTTTTTTAATAAAAATTAACACTTTCCCACCCCTTCCCACTGATATACATGCACGGATCTCATGGATCCGTGCATGCCTATCCAATCACGGTTCAAAAAAGCCTGTCTGTTTTTTTTTTAGCACTTTTTTACGATTTGTAATTTTTCACGGCAGTGTTTGGATATTTTGAGATTTGCACTTTTTAGTAAATGACCGAGTTCTACTAATTTGCTGGCGTATTTGACCGATGGTGTATTCATTCGTATTTTTTTTGCAGGACTTCCAAAAAAATACGAATGCCCTCATCACTGCCGTGATTTGAGTTTAGTAAATTCACGAGATGACACTTTGAAGAAAAAACGGCATCTCGGTCAAAATCGGGACCTTAGTAAATATACCCCTATATGGGTTAAATATGTTGCGATCGAGTCGCTCGCTAGACGCTCACAAACTCTACCGTAAATGCGCATACCACGCGCCAAAGCGCACGGCCGTAGAAGCTCCATTACGCAAAGTGTGAATATGCGTACGCATGGCAGAGCGTGTGCACGCGCAGCGGGCATGTGCATGGGGTTAGTACAAGGCATGTGAATCATGATATTTTTCAACTTTGACAGTGCTGTCTGCAGGGATCTGCATTAATATGGTAGCAGGGTTCGGTACCACTTGGTGCAAGGGTTCAACGATTGCATTAATTGCCCTAAGGTCCTGAACTAAGTGATAACCACGTCAATTACTCTTTATCACAGGAAAGATGGGCGTATTGGCCTGGCTCTGGGTGTTAACCAACACCCCCTGTTGTTGAAGTTCTTGGATTATTGGGAACACCCCCTGTTCAGCTTCAGGCTTTAAGGGGGGGGGATATTGTGGTCTACTGGGAATTACTGCACCTGCATTGAGTTTAACTCTTATTGGTGGAGCATTTATGATTTTCCCACACATCATTGGAGCCCGTGGTCCACAGCTGGTCTGGAATTGTTGATAACATTTCAGACACTTCAGGAGAGAGTACACTCAAGGTATTCAGTTCCACCCTTTCTGGAGAAGGAGGGTCACTGAGCAGTGCATCAGTGACCAAGTCTTTGTTGGAATCTGGTACCTGTAGGTATAACCCATCTGGAGTGCAAAATACTGTGCATCCCAATTTACACAATAAATCCCTCCCCAATAAATTTGTGGGGGCATCAGCTGCTAGCAAGAAGGAGTGATCACTTGTTACGGGTCCAATCGTTACTTCGACATCTTGTGTCTCCCTTAAGTGGATTATTTTGTTTGCCACACCTACTGCATGCACAACTTTGTTTGTGGTAGGTAAAATGACCTTGTCAGCTATTAGGGATCGTGCAGCACCCGTGTCAATCAAGAAGGAATATTTAGAGTCTCTCATTTTTAAATCAATGGTTGGTTCTTGAGATTTACAAGATATTACAGTCATTGTTTACACAGGAGCTGCAGTATCCTGTCATTGCAAATCCTCATCACTTTCTGTGGTGCCCTTCTTTGCCTGGGACTACCTTGGTTTCTTGGGGCATCTGCAGTCCCTTGCAATGTGTCCCTTCCTCTGGCAATTGTAACAAGTAAGTTGTGATCTGTCTGATGATCGCCTGGCACCTCCACTATAATCAATTGGCCTATTAGCTAAGTCACAGGTGGCTTGTGCAGCTTTGACCTGTAGGTTCATAAGCTTGGTTTCTGTATTTAATTTCTTGACCACCAAATTGTCTTCATGGTATATAGCCAGAGTGACCAGATCTTCTGGACACTTCTTACGCCATAGAGGATCATTGATGGTCAAATGAGTTTTTATCTGAGGCTTAAGACCTTCCACAAGAGCTCCAGATAACATGGGCTGAAGAACTCCCTGGCCAAATATATCCTCAATGCCTCCATAATTTTGGACCTCAGTTTGGAATCTGCCCCAATAATCTGTTTCTGTAGGACCTTGTTTAATCATCATTATTCCCCAATTAGGCTGGCAAGGAAACTGTAATGGCTGCCATTAAATTTTTCCATTCTTGGTCCAGCTCATTTCTAGCAACGTCTAAGGCAGGTTTAAACCCTTGTGCGTCCCACCCTGTGTCTGTTGTGAGCTTCTTGTATTCCTCAGTTGTGAGCAAAGCAGTGAATAATTGTGCCATGTCACTATGTGTTAGTTGGTGTACTTTGTACAAGCGCTTGAGTTTTGTTCTGACTTCTGTTGGCTTTATTCTGTAATCTGCTAGTTCTGTGCAAATTTGGTGTAATTCAGCCCTTGACCAAGGAGCATGTATGGACCAGTGTGCACCCCGATCTGTAGTCACCACTCTCAAAGGCATTGTTGCAAGTGGTTTGCCCTGATTGGATGAGCTACGAGTGCCAGAGGCCACAATGTTTGATAGGTGTATGTCTGCAAAATGCGCTCCCATTACTGGTAATTTGTCTTCATAGGAAACTAAATTTCCCTGTTTGTTCTTGCATAACGTGTGAGTGACAGTTTCGCCATCTGCGTTATCATACTGAGCTCTGTATGCCTTAGTAAGGGGGTCATAAACGTACATCCCAGCAGAATCATAATCCCCATCAAACAAATCCATCTGCGCTACCCACATCCCATCGTCCCCTACCAGATAAGTGTCGTGTTTTCCAGTCTTGGGGTTTACTAGAACCCTTTGTTCCTTTTTCTTCTCCTGTACTGGAGGAGCACTTGGGGATTCCACCAGCGCTATCATTGCTGGGAGTATGTGTTCTAGTGGGTCTGGGCTTTCTTGTTCTAGTGTCTTTACTGGCATTGTCTGTACCACCCGTGGGGAAACATGCCTGGGTTGTAATTGCAATGTTCCTCCATTATCTAACTGACAGGACATTTGTGCAACATAGACTGGTGGCGGGGTTACATTAGATGCCTCCAGCCATAGTGTGTAAGCTTTCCACTCCTCACTTTTTCTTATTTTACCCCTTAAGTCTGTCCATTTCTGTATATCAAAGGTTCCTATCACAGGTATTTCAGGTTGTTTTGCATGTCATTTCCTGAGAAATTTCACAGCCACACTTCCATGTCTCTGTTTCATCACACTTGCTGGACTGCCGTACGGGATCTCTAACATAGAAGAGCCCTTCGGTGTGGACATCCCTTGACCCATTGTAATGGCTAATCTTTATTTTAAAGTCCAGCCTCAATGTCCAATACAATGGTAAACAGGGATGCTTCCCTTATTTATAGAGATATGACTCCACTTAGGAAACCTCACCACCTCGTCAGGTGCCACGGCTCTGAACAGACACACGTGTTTCACAATCTGCTAAGCTTGGCCTTCTGGTGTATAAGGTGCTTTTCACAGTGGGTGAGTATCCCTGATACTATCCAGCATAGGAGAGTTTAACCGGAGCCTCTCTCCTACCTGGATCCTGTCCAGATTCTGCCGGCGTGAAGCCTCGGCCAATCACACTTACAATCACTCACAGACTTCACTCTACAGTTAGCAAGATATGGCAGACAAAAGATCCCATTGTAATCTGTAACTATGATAACAGAGATTTCAATCCTAAAATTTTACACAAATCACTGTAACTGGTAAAAAAATACAGTTAAATTCAATTTGGTTCCATACTCACAATCTCCAAAAAGACTTCAAAGAGTTACAAACCAACAATAACACACAAAGCAGCGGACCGAGGCAGGGACACATGGAGCAGAAGTAAGATAACAGCTTTTACCTGTGGCCACGGTTGATCCAGGTACCCCGGCACCAGTCCACCTTCCTTCTTCATGTGTCAATGTTAGATTAATCTCGGTGGGACCTCCAAAATGTTTCCGCCGTTCAAATAATTGAAGAAACATGAAGTCTCTTTGATAGATTTATTGCATTGTGAAATTCATAGGGCTCACGATAAAAGAATATCATGAACTCAACATTGACACATTGATTTCATCTTATATACTTGTCATTACAGCGTTACATGATCCAATCAAATTAGCAGACCAATCATATACATAAACCAATCATAATTCATTTATCAGAATATATTATTAATTAATATACTCCCCTAATGGGGGATTTCCAATTGATTAGCTCAACATCTTGTGATTATGACTGTTTAATATAAAAATAAATTTTACCTTTCACCTACTTTTAATTATCTTTATTCTGCAAAATACAATTCCTTATTTTGCAAAACACTAGCTAACCGCAGTCTCATGATACACTGCGCAGTTGGCCTTAACTTCTTGTTTTGACTAAAAATCAAAGTTTCTGCAAACATGTAAAAATCACATTTAAAACAACAGTTTCTTTTAAGCAATAAACAAACTGACATCCAGCTTCCATTTTGTGTTCACTTATCCATATCATCGGCAAAAAATGCAGGTGTGTCAGGGAAAAACGCAGGAGTGTCTAGAGAAATGGGGGAGTGGCTGGCCAAACACAGGGTGTGTTTGTGACGTCCAACCAGGAACTAAATGGACTGAGCTGATCGCAATCTGTGAGTAGGTCCAGAGCTACTCAGAAACTGCTAAGAATTATTTAGTAGCAGTTTTGCTAATTTTTCGTTTGCAATTCTGCTAAGCTAAGATACACTCCCAGAGGGGGTCGGCCTAGCGTGTGCAATGCTGCCAAAAGCAGCTAGCGAGCGAACTCGGAATGACCCCCTATATACGCACAAATTTGAGTACTGCAATAATCAAAAATAGCAGTGATTTCTGGAAAGAACGATATTAGATATTAGGCCTAGGAAAAAGAAGTATTACAGAGAAACGAAAGATATGCTTTTCATCTGTTCCTTACCTCGAAATGAGGTTCTTTTTTTTAGCAAGCACTGGATACACAGGACAGGTCCACCACCGTACCATTGTGCCACAGAAAGGAAAGGTAGAAAAAGTTTCTCACCTTACAGCGCTGTTTAGTTTATGCGCTAGAAGGTCCAGTAGCTGTGTTGTCCAGTGCAGGCAGTGCGATATCCAACCGAGCAGCAAACATCAAATGTGGTAGCAATAAAAATGAGATATGCCAAGATCAGATGAAAAGCAGTGGTTTATTCATACCTCGTGCCCAGGTGGGTGTCTAAGAGCACGAAGGCTCAGACAGACAACTTGGTTACAGTTTATATAGCATACAATACACATTACATCAGAAGTGGTTACGTGACAAAACACAATCTTTATTACTGACATCCAGATACTATACTTATTCTTAATTATAAGCATGCAAAGACCTCCAGGCGGTCATATAGGGGCCATAAGTTAGGATGAGAGCACTATCCGCTACTCCTGGCCTCCTAATGCCCTGCAAAGAGGCCCTTTTAGAAAGTACATTAACAGAAACAGCTGCAGGGAGTGAGAAGAATGCTTCATATACTGTTCAGAATATGTTTCCTGCAAACAGATGGCATCGATACACTAAGTTTAACCCTATAAGCATTCAGTCCCATCATAAGGGGTCCAGATTTCTCCGACAGGAGGTAGTGTAGTGATGTAGCGTAGTGGTAGGTAAATGTATGAAGCAGTGATAACAGTGGAGAAGTGAGCTACTGGAAAAGTTGCTGTCAAAGTCAAATATTGTGATGCGTACACCATGTACTAACCACACACACATGCCCACTGCGCATGCACTTGTTCCGCCATGCGTGCACTTATTCGCAAATTGCGTATGGTTGCAACCACGGTCCTGCACATTAGAGCGTGGTATGAGTAATTACAGTGGAATATGTACTCTCATGGAAAAGCCACAAAGATATCATAGATTTAATATTGTAAAAATCCCACACTGTCTGCTGGGCCCTTCTAAGTAGCAGGAAGGTCAGTCACACATAAATTAAACTCCCCAGGGACTGAAATACAATGGCCTTATTTACACTAAGCTTTGAGATTCTATGAAGAGGGCAAACACCTTTGTTTACTAAGATGGCCAGGTTTTCATTTGAAATAATGAGTGCTGAGTTGTCATTGTCTCACCTGAAAGGAAGGGACAAACAGGGTGACAAGCCCAGGAGCCGAGACTGTTTGGAATATCAGAAACAATAGCTAACCACAACACAAAACCAGACAGATAGGAATTTAAGATATTAACATTCCTAGTCTAAAACCCATGGAGATAAAGGTGTTCATTTATATATATATATATATATATATATATATATATATGTTATATATATATATATATATGTTATATATATATATATATATATATATATATATATATATATATATATATATAGTCACGAACATAGGTGGCACTCACGGGACCTTTTTCACGCAGAACTCATAAAGAAGACAACAGAGACTCCTCTCTGATCAACGTTTCGGTTATATTTAACCTTCGTCAGGATCACAATGCAATACAGAATAACAGTGCTTACCTATATAGCCTTCCTTCACCCATGCTGAGAGCCGCCATTGCGCCGTCCGCCAGGTCATCTGACGTCACAACAATGCGACCCGCGCCTCCCGGCGCGCCCATGTGATCGAGCGGCACCATGGCAACTACAAAACAAAACACCACATAGTGCTAAAACAGAACATTTAAAACAATTAAAACAGCAATCGCAATTACAAAGAGACTGGTTATAGGATATACCACAGTATCATGTGTCTAGAGACATACTATTACATTATTACAGTCTAGTACCTATCACTAAGTGACATAAACAAGATATGAAAACCCTAAACTGTGTCTATTAATGCGTACACTGTGGCACACTGTGGTCAATACCGATGATCTCATTATACTTCATAAAAAGCATTTTAATGACAACACCTCATTAAGACCGCGCGGCGACACCTGTAATAAAGCTTTATTCCGATCTCCCCCTCTTAGCCTCTTAGGGACTTGATCTATGATCTTGTAACGCAAAGTAGAGAGGCCATGATTATGCAGTTTAAAATGATGAGCAACAGGTTGATTGTGGTCTCTACTGCAACCCTCCACTGTCAGTCGAATAGCCGACCTATGGAGGGCCATCCTCTCCTTAAACTGCCTCGTGGTCTTGCCCACATAGAGCAGACCACAAGGACAGTGACTGATATATATCACAAACACACTGCTGCACGTCAAAACTTGCTTGATCGGTATCCGTTGCCCTGTATGGGGATGTGGGGACGAATTTCCCACCTCCATGAAGCTGCAAGTGGTGCATCCTGTGCACTTATAGCACCCCGGCTTCCTTGTCAGAAAATTAGTCGGCTGTTTATCCTTAAACCCTGAAATATCATTTTTAACAAGCCAATCCCTCAAATTCCGGTGTCTCGCATAACTGGGCATAAGTTGGACATTCTGGAGCATATTCAGATCCGTGTCTGTCGTGACAATAGGCCATAAAGATTTTGCCTGTTTAGTAATCTCCTTACTAGAAGAATGAAATCGTTGCACAAACGGAATCAGATCTTGTTTCTTACTAACTACCTGCAGATTTTCTTTTAGCAGGTCACTCCTAGGAATATTGATAGCCTTGTTTTTAGCTCTAATTAAATCCTCAAACTTGTAACCTCTCATCATGAATTGATCTATCATGATGTCAATTTGTTTCTTGGTTTCCCTAAGGTTATCGGAAATACGATGCACCCTGAGGAATTGTGAATAGGGAAGACCTTTCTTGGTAGATATGGGATGTTGGCTTGTAAAGTGCAACATAGTGTTCCTGTCTGTACTCTTCTTGTAAAGGCCAGTGTGTATACGGCCATTTTCTAATGAGATCTGTACATCCAAATAACTAACAGTAAATTCACTGATCTCGAACGTGTATTTAATAGTAGCATCCTGATTATTCACCATGTGCATTAACTCCATAAACTCCCCCTCAGTCCCAGACCAAATCAAAAGCAAATCGTCTATATATCTGACAAAGAACGTGATCTTCGCGGCCACTGTTGGATCCATAAAAAAAGCTTGTCGTTCTATGTCAAACATATAACAATTAGCAAACGCAGGGGCCACACAGGACCCCATTGCGCACCCCTGCCGCTGTACATACCAACACTTGTCAAAGAGAAAATAATTTATTTTCAATGTTTTCTCTAATAGCAACAAGAAGACAGATAAATCAGGACCTTTATACAATGAACCGCCGGGAGGCGTGGGTCGCATTGTTGTGATGTCAGATGACCTGGCGGGTGGCGCAATGGCGGCTCTCAGCATGGGTGAAGGAAGGCTATTTAGGTAAGCACTTTTATTCTGTATTGCATTGTGATCCTGACAAAGGTTAAATATAACTGAAACGTTGATCAGAGAGGAGTCTCTGTTGTCTTCTTTATGAGTTCTGCGTGAATAAGGTCCCGTGAGTGCCGCCTATGTTCGTGACTATTATTGGGTTTGCTACAACTCGTTGGAAGGCACCTGGGCATATTCTGTGAGTTGAAGTGGAGTGCCGGTTATTCCTACATGTATATATATATATATATATATATATATATATATATATATATATAAAATTCCTAACAAATTGTATTAGCAGGAGTATGTGTGTCTGTGTATGTATATATATTATAAGGGCATATATTAAGGCTGAATCGAACAAATGGAATTCTCCCATAGGGAACTTTCTGAGATGGGGGCATGGTGTTTGAGGGGCCACACCTCAAAAGTGATTGGACGTACTGAGCTGAAATTTGGCATGGACGCGTAGAATCGTCACCCGCTGCTGCAAGCCAAATTTCAGGGCAAAATAAAAAATGAGGATTTGGGAGTATCCTAAAGTTCCAACTGTCAGTTTTTTGCTGCGACTTCCTGTGTGGCTTTTGAGCATGGTTTTCCCATATAGTCAATGGAAAGATTTTTGGGAAGGCATAACTCAGGGTAGAGGACAAAGAAAGACTTGGGGTTTGTTTTATTAGATAGAGTATGTCCCAGTGTAGTGCCTTTTGGGGTTGTGGTGTTTCAGAAAGTTATAGTTTTTTTAAATTAAGTAAAATATGACCCATTATAAAGATAGGGCTTTTCAATTTGTTGCGGCTGCGCAGTGGCCACCAGCAGGGGGTGTACAAACAGTAGCTTCAAATGGGTGTACAAATATGGCCAACTTTGAAGATTTACGATCTGCACAGAAGCGGACATCTGATCTGCCATCCTCCTCGCAGCCAGAACACTCTGCCGGTTCCCTCCTTAGATTGCCGCTTGGCCAGCAATAAGGTATGGGGGGAGAAAGGGGCAGTAAGTGAGCGGCGCTGGTGACTCATTTATACACCGGGGCATCTGCAGCAGTACTTTACTGCTACTTGGCAGCCCCTGTGACACAGGCACCCTCAGTAGTGGCGGCGGAGCGAGAGAAGGACTAGGGACAGCTACAGCAGTACATCTCTGCTGCCGGGCTGCCCCTAATATCCAGGCATTACCGACCGCAACAGGTTTCCTCTGCTCGCTCATCATCAGTAGAGGAGGACTCCGGGTGCCTCTCCCCCTGCTCGCGATCCCCACCCGTAGCACTGTTACCCTGCCCAGACCGTATCAGTAGAGGACTCCGGGCGCCTGTCCATCCGCCCGCGATCCCCACCCGCAGCACTGTTACCCTGCCCGCACTGTTTCAGTAGAGGACTCCAGGCGCCTGTCCCCCTGCCCGCGATCCCCACCCTCAACACTGTTACCCCTGCACCCCATCAGGAGGGGACACGCACCGCCTTTCCATCCGCCCACGATCCACACCCGCAGCACTGTTACACCGGCACCCCATCCTCCAGTGACCACCACTGGCAGCAGCACATTCTGTCCTTGCAATAGGGGCCAGAGAACTGGCAGGTGAGGGCGGGAGGGAGGTGCTGGCAGGGGAGACAGTGTTGCTGTATGTGTGGGTGGATGGAGGGGGGTGCTGGCAGGGGAGACAGTTTTGCTGTGTGTGCGTGGGTGGGAGACAGTGTTGCTGTATGTGTGGGTGGGTGGAGGGGGGTGCTGGCAGGGGAGACAGTGTTGCTGTATGTATGTGTGCGTGGGTGGGAGACAGTGTTACTGTAGGTGTGGGTGGGTGGAGGGGGGTGCTGGCAGGGGATACAGTGTAGCTGTATGTGTGCGTGTGTTTGGAGGTAGTGTTGCTGTATGTGTAGGTGGGTGGAGGGGGGGCGCTGGCAGGGGAGACAGTGTTGCTGTATTTGTGCGTGGGTGGGAGACAGTGTTGCTGTATGTGTGGGTGGGTGGAGAGTGATGCTGGCAGGGTAGACAGTGTTGCTGTATGTGTGCGTCGGTGGGAGACAGTGTTGCTGTATGTGTGGTAGATGGAGGGGGTTGCCGGCAGGGGAGACAGTTTTGCTGTGTGTGCGTGGGTGGGAGACAGTGTTGCTGTATGTGTGGGTGGGTGGATGGGGGTGCCGGCAGGGGAGTCAGTGTTGCTGTATATGTGCGTGGGTTGGAGACAGTGTTGCTGTATGTGTGGGTGAGTGGAGGGGAGTGCTGGCAGGGGAGACAGTGTTGCTGTATGTGTGCGTGGGTTGGAGACAGTGTTGCTGTATGTGTGGGTGGGTGGAGGGGATGCTGGTAGGGGAGACAGTGTTTCTGTATGTATGTGTGCGTGGGTGGGAGACAGTGTTGCTGTATGTGTGGTTGGGTGGAGGGGGGGTGCTGGCAGGGGAGACAGTGTAGATGTATGTGTGTGTGGGTGGGAGGCAGTGTTGCTGTATGTGTGGGTGGATGGAGGGGGGTGCTGGCAGGGGAGACAGTTTTGCTGTGTGTGTGTGTGGGTGGGAGACCGTGTTGCTGTATGTGTGGGTGGGTTGAGGGGGGTACTGGCAGGGGAGACAGTGTTGCTGTATATGTGCGTGGGTTGGAGACAGTGTTGCTGTATGTATTGGTGAGTGGAGGGGGGTGCTGGCAGGGGAGACAGTGTTGCTGTATGTGTGCGTGGGTTGGAGACAGTGTTGCTGTATGTGTGGGTGGGTGGAGGGGGTGCTGGTAGGGGAGACAGTGTTTCTGTATGTATGTGTGCGTGGGTGGGAGACAGTGCGGCTGTATGTGTGGGTGGGTGGAGGGCGGTGTTGGCAGGGGAGACAGTGTTGCTGTATGTATGTGTGCGTGGGTGGGAGACAGTGTTGCTGTATGTGTGGGTGGAGGGGGATGCTGGCAGGGGAGACAGTGTTGCTGTATGTGTGCGTGGGTGGGAGACAGTGTTACTGTATGTGTGGGTGGGTGGAGGGGGGTGCTGGCAGGGGATACAGTGTAGCTGTATGTGTGCATGTGTTTGGAGGTAGTGTTGCTGTATGTGTGGGTGGGTGGAGGGGGGTGCTGGCAGGGGAGACAGTGTAGGTGTATGTGTGTGTGGGTGGGAGGCAGTGTTGCTGTATGTGTGGGTGGGTGGAGGGGGGTGCTGGCAGGGGAGACAGTGTTGCTGTATGTGTGCGTGGGTGGGAGACAGTGTTGCTGTATGTGTGGGTGGGTGGAGGGGGGTTGCTGGCAGGGGAGACAGTGTTGCTGTATGTGTGCGTGGGTGGGAGACAGTGTTGCTGTATGTGGGGGTGGGTGGAGGGTGGTGCTGGCAGGGGAGACACTGTTGCTGTATATGTGCGTGGGTGGGAGACAGTGTTGCTGTATGTGTGGGTGAGTGGAGGGGGGTGCTGGCAGGGAAGACCGTGTTGCTGTATGTTCACCAGGGGCAGACCTGTGCTACTGAGCTCCTAGGCCTCTGGAAGTTTTTGGAGCCTATAGTGTTTCCTGGAAGGCCTCCCAGGGGAGGATGGATCCCCCTGGGGAGGATGATGAAGGCGATCCCCTGGCTTCAGGGTCTGGTGGAGGCCCTAGTGATCTAGGCCTGGCAAAGGCTGTGATGGCAACAGCCCAGTCTGATGTTGATGGGGACAGTGCATCTGTGCAAGGTGGTCTGATGACTTCGGGTCCTGTGAAGGAACAGGATCCCCAATTGGATCTCCCCAAACTGCAGGTTGCTGACTCTCTGAGTGAAGTAACTCAGGTAAGAGAAATGACATCTACATATGCCTGTAGTGAAGCGGGGAATTGTGTTGAAAATCTGCAGGATGTTTGTAGCAGCCCAGATGAATCTGAGCCCTCTGAAGAAATGTTTTCTCATTTAAATTTGGATGAGCTAAAGAAAGAAATAAGGAAAATACAATATAAAATCAGTACTAAAAGGAGAAAAAGGAACTCTTGCCGCACCTGGGAGCGGCCCATTTTGAGAGAGGAGCTGGAGCAGTTAAATGAAATGTTGTTTCAAGCTAAAAGCAGGTGCTCTACTCTGCAAGCAGAAGCATTTCTGCAGAAACAGAAAGAACTTAGGAAAGCTGAATTGCCTGTGCAGGACAGTCACCATGTTCCTGGGGAGCCAATGATGGAAGTCAGTATACCAATGGAGACAGGCAACCTGGAAGAGGCAGCAAAAAGCAGTGAAAACCGGAATGCTGAGGAACCTAAAATGGCGGCAGATGCGGTTTGCGGTGCGTTCCACGGTGGAGGGGAGGCGTCTCTCCTGGGGGCAGTGCCGGGCGGTAGCGGGGTGGGGGGCGCAGCAATTGATATGGTAATGGCTAGCACCGGATCCATTTCAGTTGTAGCAGCTTCCCAGGGTCTGTCTCCGCCGGTGCCTAACCCGAAGGCTGCGAGTTAGGGTCCAGCGCGGGCTGGTAGTCTGCCTGGAAAGGTAGGCAGTGCTGAGGCTGGTCTCCACCATATGCCTGTAGCGGCCAGCTCCAGCTTGGTCGTTGCGGAGGCGGTAAGGGGCGTGGCCAAAGACGCACAAGTGGTGATGTCATTGGGTAGCAGAGAGACTGTTACGAAGCCGGGGTGTATGGAAGCTAAGGCACAATGACTGCCTGCACTGGACAAACGTGTATTAACCCCTGAGAAGTCTGCTGTTACAGAGACTATTTATGGTGATATGATTGCCCCAGCCAGGGTAATGGCAGCTGTCAACCTTATCTGTGCCAATCAGGCTAGGTTATCAGAAGCCACTGCTAGTGCAGTAAATAAAGAAAGGGAGGGGGTGAATGTACAGACTTCTTTATCCCTTCCTCAATTTTCTTCTGGTCCAGTAAAACCCAACCCCGTGTCTTATGCTCGAGCGGTGTCTGAGGCTATAGGTGTTGCGCCTCAGGTGAGAGCAAGTGGGGGTCAGTCAATTAAAAGGAGGAATGTAATACAGTTTAGATGGGTTGGAGATTAAGTTGCCCCTACTAAATCTGATTTTCTGGACTTAATTTTTTTCTTTAGGGTTTGAAGCAGCTGATCTTTATACCTGCATACACCCGGCGAAGTCCCCGGAATATGACTTAAGTTTTGTGTCATTAAATGGTCTCCAAGCTTTCTGTACAAAATGGGAGCAGAACAGGCTGGAAGAACCTTACATATTTTTCAAAACAAACACAGTCACTAGGCCGGATAAGGTTAAAATCACCATATTAGTGAGGAATGAATCATTACCTACTGCTGATATTGTCTTCTGGCTGTCTTGATATTGTTCTGTGCTGTCTCCACTGATCAAGTTTGACCATACCTACGGTGTTTGGGGGGGTGCCTACTCTACATTTGTGCGTATTCATTCTAGTGGTGCAGAGACCCAGCATTTGCCCTCGGCTGCCTATATCGGTAGAGACAGGCTTCAATGTTTCTACCCGGGGCAGCCGAGGACCTGCCACAAGTGTGGGGATTTTAAGCATCTTAGTGGAGATTGCATAAAGCACACTTAACAACTGTGCAATCAGACAGGCCATGTTTCAAAGGAATGTGTAAAGGTCAAGTGCAACCTTTGTGGCACTGAAGGGCACCCTTACAGCAGATGCCCAAATGCATCACACAATGTAAATGTGACGGTAGATAAGACTGTAAATGATATTGGTGATAATAGCATGTTGGAGGCAATTCTGCACCAGGAAATGTTACAGCAATTGGAGGAGAGGGCTAGTAAGTCACAGAAACAGGTGGGAGGTGGAAGCAAAATGCAGCCAGAGTCTAGTGAAGTGCCCTTTCAGACTGTGAAGAATGGAGGAAAGAAGAAGTCAAAGACAAAGAACATAGATGTTATTTGTGCAAATAAATTCAATGTCTTGGCTTCTTCTGAGGATGAGGGGGAGGGTGAAGGTGAGATTGTGATGGTAGGTGGCAAGGAGCTTATCTTTGTCCCAAGTAAACGCAGACCTAAAAATGTGAAGAAGAGCTCCAGCTTACTAGTGAGTGATGTGGCTGTGCGGGTGGAGTCTAAGGATAAGAGGGGGAGGAATGGTAGAAATACTAAGAAGGCTAAGCGAGAGTCCTCTCAAAATGATCTAGAGTGGGATCCAGCTGGGACGGAGCTTAGTCAGGCATTTGAATCCTTGTTGGATAAGCAGGCTAAAGGTAGACAGGGTGAAGAAGGGAACGAGAGCCAGATGGTGGTGGAGGAAACTCCTAGTCAAGAACTTGGATGCCAGGGATTTTCTTCACTGGACCCCCTTAAGGGGATTGATGGTGGGGGTGACCCAGGTGTAGTCCCAAAGCCTCCTGATCCGGATCCTCCCCCAGAAAAGGTTGGGTGTGGGGTTGAAACTAATACCAGGGAGGTTCCTGGAACAGTGGGACCTAAGAGCCCACATGATGGGGTTGTGGCTTCTGATTCTGGTGGTGGGTGTGGGGTGGAAGAAAGTGCTGGGGAAGAGGTTGTTGTGGATGATGATGATGTAATTCCCTTTGGTTTGTCTTGTAAGAGGGTAGGGTCCTCCGATGAGGACTGTGAGAAAGTAGTAAAGAGAAAGTAAATGGGTCCTACTTCTATAATCCAAGAACCATGGATCCCCAACCTATACGATGTGCCACCATTAATGTGGCTTCCGTGCTTTCCGAACAAGCTCGATTTATGGCCTTTGATTTTTTCGATGCGGTTGATGTCGATTTTTTATTTTTGCAAGAGACCAGGGTGGGCGATTTGGCCACACTCCATTGGGCCAAATCTCAGTGGGGAGGGGTCCTTCTTTCTGGTCTCTTGCGGCTGAGCTGTACGGTGGGTTGGCAGTTCTTTTTACTGGTATGGTAACTGTGCACAGGATTATAGAGTTGCAGGTAGGTAGGTGCATGGTTCTGGATGTCAACTAGAGAGGACATGACCTGAGGCTGATTAATATCTATGGGCCCCAGTCAAAGTGGGACAGGAAATGTCTTTTCATGGAGATAAAGCCGTTTCTTTTTACAGCCCAGCAGATTGTTTTTGGGGGTGATTTTAACACCATCATTAGGCCTAAAGACAGAGGAGACACCAGAGCAACCCTGGGCTATAATTGCAACTTTTTAGTTAGTATGATTAGAGAGGCAGGTCTGGTGGATGTGCATGTTCGCCATTTCCCAGACCTCACAGGTTACACCTTTCATAGTGGTAGTCGTAGATCTAGGATAGATAGGATTTTTGTTAAGGAGTCCTCGAAAACTTTGCCTCCAGAGATAAAGCCAGTAGAGTTCTCCGATCACGTTTTTCTGAGTGTTACTTTAAATGCCTCAGAAACCCCTCAGAAAGGGCGGGGCCTTTGGCGTTTGAACTCTGAGCTCCTAAAGGAGGAGAGGGTCAGACAGTCCTTTAGAGACTTTCTTCAATTACAAGAGACACTTCTGGACGCTGGCTGGAGTAGGTCTGAGTGGTGGGAGGAGTGTAAAAAGAGGACCCGGACATTTTTTCCAAAGGCTGGTAGCCAGGAAAAGCTTGTCAAAAAGGTGCATCTACCAGAGCTTGAGAAGGAAACTTGATCTCTTGACTTCTGAGCGTGGAGATAGTGGGGAAATCTCTCGAGTGAAGTCTCAGATGAAGGAATACCAGTACAATCGTCTGTCTTCATTGATTCTGGAGAGGGATTACGGTAAATACCACTCACCGGATCCCTACCAGAGTTGTATAAGATCAGTCGATTTGAGGGAGGTCCGGGGCCTGTATGATGAACAGGGTACTCTTCGTGAGGATAAGGAAGGTATCTTGGGAGTCATTAGGTCCTACTACTCCAACCTCTTATCTGAGCAGCCACTTATCAGAGAGAGGATGGAGCGTTTTCTGAGGGAAACACCTTGGCTTGAAGGACTTGATCCCTCTTTTGACTCTTTGGGTAGTGATGTAACAGTGGAGGAAGTGAAGAATGCCATAGACAGTCTGTCTATGAAGAAGTCTCCAGGCCCAGATGGATTACCATCTGAATTTTATAAAGTGTTTTCTGACATTTTGGCTCCTCATCTTGTAGAGGTATTTAATGAAAGCCTGGGTGAGGGGTTGCTCCCTCCCTCTATGAGATCTTCTGCTCTTATATTGTTGTCCAAAGGTAAGGACCCAGCCCGTATTGAGAATTGGCACCCCATCGCTCTTCTCAATACGGACAGAAAGATTCTGGCAAAGGTACTCTTCAATCGGTTGATGGAAGTTTCCGGACTGTTGCTTTCCCCATCTCAGCATTGCACCGTGAAGGGCCGTAGCACCTTTAGTGCTGTCCTTGGCGTCCGGGAGGCCGTGGAACGATGTCGTGCTGAAAAGTGGGGGAAGTATTTGCTGGCATTGGATCAGTCCAAAGCATTTGACCGTGTGAATCTTCAGTATTTGTGGACTGTATTGGAAAGGTATGGTCTTCCTGTGCGGGTGGTAGATTGGCTGCGTGTTATTTATAATCAGGCCGAAAGCTTCCCACTGGTTAATGGCTGGGTAGGCCCTGCTTTCACTGTTGATTTGGGTGTCCGTCAGGGATGTCCTCTGAGCCCCCTTTTATATGTGTTTGCAATTGATCCTTTTGTGAGGAGGATTGAGAGTGGCACTGTAGAGGGGGTGCAGCTGGGCCCTGAGTCTCCATTGAGGGTGGTGGCCTATGCAGATGATGTCACTCTTGTCCTGTCATCTGTGGCAGAGGCACGTGATGTGGAACATCTTATCTGTGAGTACTCTGAAGCTTCGTGTTCCAGAGTCAACCAGGACAAGTGTGAAGCTTTCTGGATGGGAGAGGAAGGTGATGAGTTTGCCCTTCCGGACAGCCTCCTCCGGGCCAGCCCAGAGATTAAAATTTTAGGTATACGATTTGGCCGTGGTGATTATGCCACTCAAAATTGGGAGAAAAGGCTTGAAGATGCTACCAAGAAGGTGCAGTCTTGGAGAAAGTGGCAGCTTTCTTACAGGCAGAGGATTGACTAGTGCAAAACTTACCTGATCCCTTTGTTTCTCTATGTCAGCTACATGTGCTTTTTGCCAGAGTCCTTGTGGACCAGGATGAATTCTTTATTCTTCCTATTATTATGGGGGAATAGAATGAATCCAGTCAAGAGGGGGATTACTTACATGTCGAGGAAACAGGGTGGCCTAAGTATGGTCAACCCTGTGGTGTTTTTTGCTTCTACCTTTATAAAACATAACCTTGGGAGTTTATTTTTAGATTCCCCCCCTCGATGGGTCGAGAGCTTTTGGGCATGGGGGTTTCCCTTCCTTGAGCTCTGGTTTGATGGTGGTCAAGTGAAAAATTTTCGGGGCCGGCATGGCTACCTCCCGATCTACGTCATCTTGTGCTTGAAGATGACAAGGCATTGGGGGCTGGAAGAGGGTGAAGTTAAAAACTTCTCCAGAAGGGAGTTGGAGAGAAGAATTTTGCGAACTCACTTCTTTGTTCCGCTGTCGCTAAGGGACTGCCCGGGTAATGTTTGCTCAGATGGGTTATCTCTGATCAATTCTCAGAGGATCCCACTGAAGTTCAGGGACATTGCTTGGCTCTCCTTTCATGGGAAGCTTTACGTGAAAGGTAATCTCAAGTTTAAAAGTGCCGGTGATCGTGGCTGCCCGCGTGAGGAATGTCTAGGGGAGGAGGAGACGTTAGACCATTTTTTTCTTGAGTGTCCTTTCAATGTAAAAGTTTACAAGGGAGTTTCAAGAGCCTTACGCATCCCGTGCCTCTCGGGGCTTAGTTACCCTGAGTGGGCTTATGGGGCATTTAAAGGGTATAGGAGATTTGATTTGACCACTATTTTTATAGTTAGCTTAGCTGTTAGAGATCACACGTGGAGAGCACGGTGTCAGGTATCCCTTAGACAGAAAGTTCTTCCCTGCGAAGTGGTGGTAGAAAGCATTCTACACGAGGTGAAGAGGTTGATGGATATGGATAAGGAGAGGATGGATGCTGTTGGGTGGTCCAGGCTTTGGCGCCACCTGAAGCCTCCTTGAGTGGGTGGCAGACATCTTCTCCTTCTCCATCTTTTGGCTATCTATTTTTCTCACTCCCTGTAGATTTTGGACTTGTTTTTTTGTTTAAAATGGGTTACATGCAGCTAAAAGCCCTTTACTTTCTCTCTACTTGAATTTAATGTAAGTGGTTTGTAGTGCTGTAGTTATATTTGTATATTGTGTATAGTTGTGTGTTGTCTAGTATAGGCTGTTGGGCTTAACAAATTGTTAAGCCATAGAAATTAAATATGTAAGAGTCTGTTGATTTATATTTATGACATGTTATTTTCAGCCATAATTGTGTTTTGGTTTGGTTTTATGCTTTATTTATTTATTTATTGTATGTTGCAAGTTTTCTAATAAAAGAATTGGCAGGGGAGACAGTGTTGCTGTATGTGTGCGTGGGTGGGAGACAGTGTTGCTGTATGTGTGGGTGGATGGAGGGGGGGTGCTGGCAGGGGAGACAGTTTTGCTGTGTGTGTGCGTGGGTGGGAGACAGTGTTGCTGTATGTGTGGGTGGGTGGAGGGGGGTTGCTGGCAGGGGAGACAGTGTTGCTGTATGTGTGCATGGGTGGGAGACAGTGTTGCTGTATGTGTGGGTGGAGGGGGGTGCTGGCAGGGGAGACACTGTTGCTGTATATGTGCGTGGGTGGGAGACAGTGTTGCTGTATGTGTGGGTGAGTGAAGGGGGGTGCTGGCAGGGGAGACAGTGTTGCTGTATGTGTGCGTGGGTGGGAGACAGTGTTGCTGTATGTGTGGGTGGATGGAGGGGGGGTGCTGGCAGGGGAGACAGTTTTGCTGTGTGTCTGCGTGGGTGGGAGACAGTGTTGCTGTATGTGTGGGTGGGTGGAGCGGGGTTCTGGCAGGGGAGACAGTGTTGCTGTATGTTCCACCAGGGGCAGACCAGTGCTACTGAGCTCCTAGGCCTCTGGAAGTTTTTGGAGCCTGCAGTGTTTTCTGGAAGGCCTCCCAGGGGAGGATGGATCCCCCTGGGGAGGATGATGAAGGCGATCCCCTGGCTTCAGGGTCTGGTGGAGGCCCTAGTGATCTGGGCCTGGCAAAGGCTGTGATGGCAACAGCCCAGTCTGATGTTGATGGGGACAGTGCATCTGTGCAAGGTGGTCTGATGACTTCGGGTCCTGTGAAGGAACAGGATCCCCAATTGGATCTCCCCAAACTGCAGGTTGCTGACTCTCTGAGTGAAGTAACTCAGGTAAGAGAAATGACATCTACATTTGCCTGTAGTGAAGCGGGGAATTGTGTTGAAAATCTGCAGGATGTTTGTAGCAGCCCAGATGAATCTGAGCCCTCTGAAGAAATGTTTTCTCATTTAAATTTGGATGAGCTAAAGAAAGAAATAAGGAAAATACAATATAAAATCAGTACTAAAAGGAGAAAAAGGAACTCTTGCCGCACCTGGGAGCGGCCCATTTTGAGAGAGGAGCTGGAGCAGTTAAATGAAATGTTGTTTCAAGCTAAAAGCAGGTGCACTACTCTGCAAGCAGAAGCATTTCTGCAGAAACAGAAAGAACTTAGGAAAGCTGAATTGCCTGTGCAGGACAGTGACCATGTTCCTGGGGAGCCAATGATGGAAGTCAGTATACCAATGAAGACAGGCAACCTGGAAGAGGCAGCAAAAAGCAGTGAAAACCGGAATGCTGAGGAACCTAAAATGGCGGCAGATGCGGTTTGCGGTGCGTTCCACGGTGGAGGGGAGGCGTCTCTCCTGGGGGCAGTGCCGGGCGGTAGAGGGGTGGGGGGCGCAGCAATTGATATGATAATGGCTAGCACCGGATCCATTTCAGTTGTAGCAGCTTCCCAGGGTCTGTCTCCGCCGGTGCCTAACCCGAAGGCTGCGAGTGAGGGTCCAGCGCGGGCTGGTAGTCTGCCTGGAAAGGTAGGCAGTGCTGAGGCTGGTCTCCACCATATGCCTGTAGCAACCAGCTCCGGCTTGGTCGTTGCGGAGGCGGTAAGGGGCGTGGCCAAAGACGCACAAGTGGTGATGTCATTGGGTAGCAGAGAGACTGTTACGAAGCCGGGGTGTATGGAAGCTAAGGCACAAGGACTGCCTGCACTGGACAAACGTGTATTAACCCCTGAGAAGTCTGCTGTTACAGAGACTATTTATGGTGATATGATTGCCCCAGCCAGGGTAATGGCAGCTGTCAACCTTATCTGTGCCAATCAGGCTAGGTTATCAGAAGCCACTGCTAGTGCAGTAAATAAAGAAAGGGAGGGGGTGAATGTACAGACTTCTTTATCCCTTCCTCAATTTTCTTCTGGTCCAGTAAAACCCAACCCCGTGTCTTATGCTCGAGCGGTGTCTGAGGCTATAGGTGTTGCGCCTCAGGTGAGAGCAAGTGGGGGTCAGTCAATTAAAAGGAGGAATGTAATACAGTTTAGATGGGTTGGTGATGGGGTTCCCCCTTCTAAATCTGATTTTCTGGACTTAATTTTTTCTTTAGGGTTTGAAGCAGCTGATCTTTATGCCTGCATACACCCGGTGAAGTCCCCGGAATATGACTTAAGTTTTGTGTCATTAAATGGTCTCCAAGCTTTCTGTACAAAATGAGAGCAGAACAGGCTGGAAGAACCTTACATATTTTTCAAAACAAACACAGTCACTAGGCCGGATAAGGTTAAAATCACCATATTAGTGAGGAATGAATCATTACCTACTGCTGATATTGTCTTCTGGCTGTCTAGATATTGTTCTGTGCTGTCTCCACTGATCAAGTTTGACCATACTAAGGGTGTTTGGGGGGGTGCCTACTCTACATTTGTGCGTCTTCATTCTAGTGGTGCAGAGACCAAGCATTTGCCCTCGGCTGCCTATATCGGTAGAGACAGGCTTCAATGTTTCTACCCGGGGCAGCCGAGGACCTGCAACAAGTGCGGGGATTTTAGGCATCTTAGTGGAGATTGCACAGTTGTTAAGTGTGCTTTATGCAATCAGACAGGCCATGTTTTAAAGGAATGTGTAAAGGTCAAGTGCAACCTTTGTGGCACTGAAGGGCACCCCTACAGCAGATGCCCAAATGCATCACACAATGTTAATGTGACGGTAGATAAGACTGTAAATGATATTGGTGATAAAAGCATGTTGGAGGCAATTATGCACCAGGAAATGTTACAGCAATTGGAGGAGAGGGCTAGTAAATCACAGAAACAGGTGGGAGGTGGAAGCAAGATGCAGCCAGAGTCTAGTGAAGTGCCCTTTCAGACTGTGAAGAATGGAGGAAAGAAGAAGTCAAAGACAAAGAACATAGATGTTATTTGTGCAAATAAATTCAATGTCTTGGCTTCTTCTGAGGATGAGGGGGAGGGTGAAGGTGAGATTGTGATGGTAGGTGGCAAGGAGCTTATATTTGTCCCAAGTAAACGCAGACCTAAAAATGTGAAGAAGAGCTCCAGCTTACTAGTAAGTGATGTGGCTGTGCGGGTGGAGTCTAAGGATAAGAGGGGGAGGAATGGTAGAAATACTAAGAAGGCTAAGCGAGAGTCCACTCAAAATGATCTAGAGTGGGATCCAGCTGGGACGGAGCTTAGTCAGGCATTGGAATCCTTGTTGGATGAGCAAGCTAAAGGTAGACAGGGTGAAGAAGGGATCGAGAGCCAGATGGTGGTGGAGGAAACTCCTAGTTAAGAACTTGGATGCCAGGGATTTTCTTCACTGGACCCCCTTAAGGGGATTGATGGTGGGGATGACCCAGGTGTAGACCCAAAGCTTCCTGATCCGGATCCTCCCCCAGGAAAGGTTGGGTGTAGGGTTGAAACTGATACCAGGGAGGTTCCTGGAAGAGTGGGACCTAAGAGCCCACATGATGGGGTTGTGGCTTCTGATTCTGGTGGTGGGTGTGGGGTGGAAGAAAGTGCTGGGGAAGAGGTTGTTGTGGAGGATAATGATGTAATTCCCTTTGGTTTGTCTTGTAAGAGGGTAGGGTCCTCCGATGAGGACTGTGAGAAAGAAGTAAAGAGAAAGTAAATGGGTCCTACTTCTATAATCCAAGAACCATGGATCCCCAACCTATACGATGTGCCACCATTAATGTGGCTTCCGTGCTTTCCGAACAAGCTCGATTTATGGCCTTTGATTTTTTCGATGCGGTTGATATCGATTTTTTATTTTTGCAAGAGACCAGGGTGGGCGATTTGGCCACACTCCATCGGGCCAAATCTCAGTGGAGGAGGGGGCCTTCTTTCTGGTCTCTTGCGGCTGAGCTGTACGGTGGGTTGGCGTTCTTTTTACTGGTATGGTAACTGTGCACAGGATTATAGAGTTGCAGGTAGGTAGGTGCATGGTTCTGGATGTCAACTTGAGAGGACATGACCTGAGGCTGATTAATATCTATGGGCCCCAGTCAAAGTGGGACAGGAAATGTATTTTCAGGGAGATAAAGCAGTTTCTTTTTACAGCCCAGCAGATTGTTTTTGGAGGTGATTTTAACACCATCATTAGGCCTAAAGACAGAGGAGACACCAGAGCAACCCTGGGCTATGATTGCAACTTTTTAGTTAGTATGATTAGAGAGGCAGGTCTGGTGGATGTGCATGTTCGCCATTTCCCAGACCTCACAGGTTACACCTTTCATAGTGGTAGTCGTAGATCTAGGATAGATAGGATTTTTGTTAAGGAGTCCTCGAAAACTTTGCCTCCAGAGATAAAGCCAGTAGAGTTCTCCGATCACGTTTTTCTGAGTGTTACTTTAAATGCCTCAGAAACCCCTCAGAAAGGGCGGGGCCTTTGGCGTTTGAACTCCAAGCTTCTAAAGGAGGAGAGGGTCAGACAGTCCTTTAGAGACTTTCTTAAATTACAAGAGACACTTCTGGACGCTGGCTGGAGTAGGTCTGAGTGGTGGGAGGAGTGTAAAAAGAGGACCCGGAAATTTTTCCAAAGGCTGGTAGCCAGGAAAAGCTTGTCAAAAAGGTGCATCTACCAGAGCTTGAGAAGGAAACTTGATCTCCTGATTTCTGAGCGTGGAGATAGTGGGGAAATCTCTCGAGTGAAGTCTCAGATGAAGGAATACCAGTACAATCGTCTGTCTTCATTGATTCTGGAGAGGGATTACGGTAAATACCACTCACCGGATCCCTACCAGAGTTGTATAAGATCAGTCGATTTGAGGGAGGTCCGGGGCCTGTATGATGAACAGGGTACTCTTCGTTAGGATAAGGAAGGTATCTCGGGAGTCATTAGGTCCTACTACTCCAACCTCTTATCTGAGCAGCCACTTATCAGAGAGAGGATGGAGCGTTTTCTGAGGGAAACACCTTCGCTTGAAGGACTTGATCCCTCTTTTGACTCTTTGGGTTGTGATGTAACAGTGGAGGAAGTCAAGAATGCCATAGACAGTCTGTCTATGAAGAAGTCTCCAGGCCCAGATGGATTACCATCTGAATTTTATAAAGTGTTTTCTGACATTTTGGCTCCTCATCTTGTAGAGGTATTTAATGAAAGCCTGGGTGAGGGGTTGCTCCCTCCCTCTATGAGATCTTCTGCTCTTATATTGTTGTCCAAAGGTAAGGACCCAGCCCGTATTGAGAATTGGCGCCCCATCGCTCTTCTCAATACGGACAGAAAGATTCTGGCAAAGGTACTCTTCAATCGGTTGATGGAAGTTTCCGGACTGTTGCTTTCCCCATCTCAGCATTGCACCGTGAAGGGCCGTAGCACCTTTAGTGCTGTCCTTGGCGTCCGGGAGGCCGTGGAACGATGTCGTGCTGAAAAGTGGGGGAAGTATTTGCTGGCATTGGATCAGTCCAAAGCTTTTGACCGTGTGAATCATCAGTATTTGTGGACTGTATTGGAAAGGTATGGTCTTCCTGTGCGGGTGGTAGATTGGCTGCGTGTTATTTATAATCAGGCCGAGAGCTTCCCACTGGTTAATGGCTGGGTAGGCCTTGCTTTCACTGTTGATTCGGGTGTCCGTCAGGGATGTCCTCTGAGCCCCCTTTTATATGTGTTTGCAATTGATCCTTTTGTGAGGAGGATTGAGAGTGGCACTGTAGAGGGGGTGCAGCTGGGCCCTGAGTCTCCATTGAGGGTGGTGGCCTATGCAGATGATGTCACTCTTGTCCTGTCATCTGTGGCAGAGGCACGTGATGTGGAACATCTTATCTGTGAGTACTCTGAAGCTTCGTGTTCCAGAGTCAACCAGGACAAGTGTGAAGCTTTCTGGATGGGAGAGGAAGGTGATGAGTTTGCCCTTTCGGACAGCCTCCTCCGGGCCAGCCCAGAGATTAAAATTTTAGGTATAAGATTTGGCCGTGGTGATTATGCCACTCAAAATTGGGAGAAAAGGCTTGAAGATGCTACCAAGAAGGTGCAGTCTTGGAGAAAGTGGCAGCTTTCTTACAGGCAGAGGATTGACTAGTGCAAAACTTACCTGATCCCTTTGTTTCTCTATGTCAGCTACGTGTGCTTTTTGCCAGAGTCCTTGTGGACCAGGATGAATTCTTTATTCTTCCTATTATTATGGGGGAATAGAATGAATCCAGTCAAGAGGGGGATTACTTACATGTCGAGGGAACAGGGTGGCCTAAGTATGGTCAACCCTGTGGTGTTTTTTGCTTCTACCTTTACAAAACATAACCTTGGGAGTTTATTTTTAGATTCCCCCCCTCGATGGGTCGAGAGCTTTTGGGCATGGGTGTTTCCCTTCCTTGAGCTCTGGTTTGATGGTGGTCAAGTGAAAAATTTTCGGGGCCGGCATGGCTACCTCCCGATCTACGTCATCTTGTGCTTGAAGATGACAAGGCGTTGGGGGCTGGAAGAGGGTGAAGTTAAAAACTTCTCCAGAAGGGAGTTGGAGAGAAGAATTTTGCGAACTCACTTCTTTGTTCCGCTGTCGCTAGAGGACTGCCCGGGTAATGTTTGCTCAGATGGGTTATCTCTGATCAATTCTCAGAGGATCCCACTGAAGTTCAGGGACATTGCTTGGCTCTCCTTTCATGGGAAGCTTTACGTGAAAGGTAATCTCAAGTTTAAAAGTGCCGGTGATCGTGGCTGCCCGCGTGAGGAATGTCTAGGGGAGGAGGAGACGTTAGACCATTTTTTTCTTGAGTGTCCTTTCAATGTAAAAGTTTACAAGGGAGTTTCAAGAGCCTTACGCATCCCGTGCCTCTCGGGGCTTAGTTACCCTGAGTGGGCTTATGGGGCATTTAAAGGGTATAGGAGATTTGATTTGACCACTATTTTTATAGTTAGCTTAGCTGTTAGACATCACACGTGGAGAGCACGGTGTCAGGTATCCCTTAGACAGAAAGTTCTCCCCTGCGAAGTGGTGGTGGAAAGCATTCTACACGAGGTGAAGAGGTTGATGGATATGGATAAGGAGAGGATGGATGCTGTTGGGTGGTCCAGGCTTTGGCGCCACCTGAAGCCTCCTTGAGTGGGTGGCAGACATCTTCTTCTTCTCCATCTTTTGGCTATCTATTTTTCTCACTCCCTGTAGATTTTGGACTTGTTTTTTTGTTTAAAATGGGTTACATGCAGCTAAAAGCCCTTTACTTTCTCTCTACTTGAATTTAATGTAAGTGGTTTGTAGTGCTGTGGTTATATTTGTATATTGTGTATAGTTGTGTGTTGTCTAGTATAGGCTGTTGGGCTTAACAAATTGTTAAGCCATAGAAATTATATATGTAAGAGTCTGTTGATTTATATTTATGACATGTTATTTTCAGCCATAATTGTGTTTTGGCTTGGTTTTAAGCTTTATTTATTTATTTATTGTATGTTGCTAGTTTTCTAATAAAAGAATTGGCAGGGGAGACAGTGTTGCTGTATGTGTGCGTGGGTGGGAGACAGTGTTGCTGTATGTGTGGGTGGATGTAGGGGGGGTGCTGGCAGGGGAGACGGTTTTGCTGTGTGTGTGCGTGGGTGGGAGACAGTGTTGCTGTATGTGTGGGTGGGTGGAGGGGGGTTGCTGGCAGGGGAGACAGTGTTGCTGTATGTGTGCATGGGTGGGAGACAGTGTTGCTGTATGTGTGGGTGGGTGGAGGGGGGTTGCTGGCAGGGGAGACAGTGTTGCTGTATGTGTGCATGGGTGGGAGACAGTGTTGCTGTATGTGTGGGTGGGTGGAAGGGGGTGCTGGAGGGGAGACACTGTTGCTGTATATGTGCGTGGGTGGGAGACAGTGTTGCTGTATGTGTGGGTGAGTGGTGGAGGGGGGTGCTGGCAGGGGAGACAGTGTTGCTGTATGTGTGCGTGGGTGGGAGACAGTGTTGCTGTATGTGTGGGTGGATGGAGGGGGGGTGCTGGCAGGGGAGACAGTTTTGCTGTGTGTGTGCGTGGGTGGGAGACAGTGTTGCTGTATGTGTGGGTGGGTGGAGGGGGGTGCTGGCAGGGGAGTGTTGCTGTATGTTCCACCAGGGGCAGACCTGTGCTACTGAGCTCCTAGGCCTCTGGAAGTTTTTGGAGCCTGCAGTGTTTTCTGGAAGGCCTCCCAGGGGAGGATGGGTCCCCCTGGGGAGGATGATGAAGGCGATCCCCTGGCTTCAGGGTCTGGTGGAGGCCCTAGTGATCTGGGCCTGGCAAAGGCTGTGATGGCAACAGCCCAGTCTGATGTTGATGGGGACAGTGCATCTGTGCAAGGTGGTCTGATGACTTTGGGTCCTGTGAAGGAACAGGATCCCCAATTGGATCTCCCCAAACTGCAGGTTGCTGACTCTCTGAGTGAAGTAACTCAGGTAAGAGAAATGACATCTACATTTGCCTGTAGTGAAGCGGGGAATTGTGTTGAAAATCTGCAGGATGTTTGTAGCAGCCCAGATGAATCTTAGCCCTCTGAAGAAATGTTTTCTCATTTAAATTTGGATGAGCTAAAGAAAGAAATAAGGAAAATACAATATAAAATCTAGTGATGAGCGGATTCGGTTTTACTCGGTTTTACTCGGTTCTCAAAACGGCATCTTATTGGCTCACGGATGTCACGTGTTTTGGATAGCCAATAAGATGCCGTTTTGAGAACCGAGTAAAACCGAGTAAAACCGAACCTCGCTCATCATTAAATCAGTACTAAAAGGAGAAAAAGGAACTCCTGCCGCACCTGGGAGCCGCCCATTTTGAGAGAGGAGCTGGAGCAGTTAAATGAAATGTTGTTTCAAGCTTAAAGCAGGTGCACTACTCTGCAAGCAGAAGCATTTCTGCAGAAACAGAAAGAACTTAGGAAAGCTGAATTGCCTGTGCAGGACAGTGACCATGTTCCTGGGGAGCCAATGATGGAATCAGTATACCAATGGAGACAGGCAACCTGGAAGAGGCAGCAAAAAGCAGTGAAAACCGGAATGCTGAGGAACCTAAAATGGCGGCAGATGCGGTTTGCGGTGCGGTCCACCGTGGAGGGGAGGCGTCTCTCCTGGGGGCAGTGCCGGGTGGAAGCGGGGTGGGGGGCGCAGCAATTGATATGGTAATGGCTAGCACCGAATCCATTTCAGTTGTAGCAGCTTCCCAGGGTCTGTCTCCGCCAGTGCCTAACCCGAAGGCTGCGAGTGAGGGTCCAGCACGGGCTGGTAGTCTGCCTGGAAAGGTAGGCAGTGCTGAGGCTGGTCTCCACCATATGCCTGTAGCGGCCAGCTCCGGCTTGGTCGTTGCGGAGGCGGTAAGGGGCGTGGCCAAAGACGCACAAGTGGTGATGTCATTGGGTAGCAGAGAGACTGTTACGCAGCCGGGGTGTATGGAAGCTAAGGCACAAGGACTGCCTGCACTGGACAAACGTGTATTAACCCCTGAGAAGTCTGCTGTTACAGAGACTATTTATGGTGATATGATTGCCCCAGCCAGGGTAATGGCAGCTGTCAACCTTATCTGTGCCAATCAGGCTAGGTTATCAGAAGCCACTGCTAGTGCAGTAAATAAAGAAAGGGAGGGGGTGAATGTACAGACTTCTTTATCCCTTCCTCAATTTTCTTCTGGTCCAGTAAAACCCAACCCCGTGTCTTATGCTCGAGCGGTGTCTGAGGCTATAGGTGTTGCGCCTCAGGTGAGAGCAAGTGGGGGTCAGTCAATTAAAAGGAGGAATGTAATACAGTTTAGATGGGTTGGTGATGGGGTTCCCCCTTCTAAATCTGATTTTCTGGACTTAATTTTTTCTTTAGGGTTTGAAGCAGCTGATCTTTATGCCTGCATACACCCGGTGAAGTCCCCGGAATATGACTTAAGTTTTGTGTCATTAAATGGTCTCCAAGCTTTCTGTACAAAATGGGAGCAGAACAGGCTGGAAGAACCTTACATATTTTTCAAAACAAACACAGTCACTAGGCCGGATAAGGTTAAAATCACCATATTAGTGAGGAATGAATCATTACCTACTGCTGATATTGTCTTCTGGCTGTCTAGATATTGTTCTGTGCTGTCTCCACTGATCAAGTTTGACCATACCAAGGGTGTTTGGGGGGGTGCCTACTCTACATTTGTGCGTCTTCATTCTAGTGGTGCAGAGACCCAGCATTTGCCTATATTGTTAGAGACAGGCTTCAATGTTTCTACCCGGGGCAGCCGAGGACCTGCCACAAGTGCGGGGATTTTAGGCATCTTAGTGGAGATTGCACAGTTGTTAAGTGTGCTTTATGCAATCAGACAGGCCATGTTTCAAAGGAATGTGTAAAGGTCAAGTGCAACCTTTGTGGCACTGAAGGGCACCCCTACAGCAGATGCCCAAATGCATCACACAATGTTAATGTGACGGTAGATAAGACTGTAAATGATATTGGTGATAAAAGCATGTTGGAGGCAATTATGCACCAGGAAATGTTACAGCAATTGGAGGAGAGGGCTAGTAAGTCACAGAAACAGGTGGGAGGTGGAAGCAAGATGCAGCCAGAGTCTAGTGAAGTGCCCTTTCAGACTGTGAAGAATGGAGGAAAGAAGAAGTCAAAGACAAAGAACATAGATGTTATTTGTGCAAATAAATTCAATGTCTTGGCTTCTTCTGAGGATGAGGGGGAGGGTGAAGGTGAGATTGTGATGGTAGGTGGCAAGGAGCTTATCTTTGTCCCAAGTAAACGCAGACCTAAAAATGTGAAGAAGAGCTCCAGCTTACTAGTGAGTGATGTGGCTGTGTGGGTGGAGTCTAAGGATAAGAGGGGGAGGAATGGTAGAAATACTAAGAAGGCTAAGCGAGAGTCCACTCAAAATGATCTAGAGTGGGATCCAGCTGGGACGGAGCTTAGTCAGGCATTTGAATCCTTGTTGGATGAGCAGGCTAAAGGTAGACAGGGTGAAGAAGGGAACGAGAGCCAGATGGTGGTGGAGGAAACTCCTAGTCAAGAACTTGGATGCCAGAGATTTTCTTCACTGGACCCCCTTAAGGGGATTGACGGTGGGGATGACCCAGGTGTAGACCCAAAGCCTCCTGATCCGGATCCTCCCCCAGGAAAGGTTGGGTGTGGGGTTGAAACTGATACCAGGGAGGTTCCTGGAAGAGTGGGACCTAAGAGCCCACATGATGGGGTTGTGGCTTCTGATTCTGGTGGTGGGTGTGGGGTGGAAGAAAGTGCTGGGGAAGAGGTTGTTGTGGAGGATGATGATGTAATTCCCTTTGGTTTGTCTTGTAAGAGGGTAGGGTCCTCCGATGAGGACTGTGAGAAAGAAGTAAAGAGAAAGTAAATGGGTCCTACTTCTATAATCCAAGAACCATGGATCCCCAACCTATACGATGTGCCACCATTAATGTGGCTTCCGTGCTTTCCGAACAAGCTCGATTTATGGCCTTTGATTTTTTCGATGTGGTTGATGTCGATTTTTTATTTTTGCAAGAGACCAGGGTGGGCGATTTGGCCACACTCCATCGGGCCAAATCTCAGTGGAGGAGGGGGCCTTCTTTCTGGTCTCTTGCGGCTGAGCTGTACGGTGGGTTGGCAGTTCTTTTTACTGGTATGGTAACTGTGCACAGGATTATAATGTTGCAGGTAGGTAGGTGCATGGTTCTGGATGTCAACTTGAGAGGACATGACCTGAGGCTGATTAATATCTATGGGCCCCAGTCAAAGTGGGACAGGAAATGTCTTTTCCGGGAGATAAAGCCGTTTCTTTTTACAGCCCAGCAGATTGTTTTTGGAGGTGATTTTAACACCATCATTAGGCCTAAAGACAGAGGAGACACCAGAGCAACCCTGGGCTATGATTCCAACTTTTTATAGTTAGTATGATTAGAGAGGCAGGTCTGGTGGATGTGCATGTTCGCCATTTCCCAGACCTCACAGGTTACACCTTTCATAGTGGTAGTCGTAGATCTAGGATAGATAGGATTTTTGTTAAGGAGTCCTCGAAAACTTTGCCTCCAGAGACAAAGCCAGTAGAGTTCTCCGATCACGTTTTTCTGAGTGTTACTTTAAATGCCTCAGAAACCCCTCAGAAAGGGCGGGGCCTTTGGCGTTTGAACTCCGAGCTCCTAAAGGAGGAGAGGGTCAGACAGTCCTTTAGAGACTTTCTTCAATTACAAGAGACACTTCTGTCAATCGTCTGTCTTCATTGATTCTGGAGAGGGATTACGGTAAATACCACTCACCGGATCCCTACCAGAGTTGCAGAAGATCAGTCGATTTGAGGGAGGTCCGGGGCCTGTATGATGAACAGGGTACTCTTCGTGAGGATAAGGAAGGTATCTTGGGAGTCATTAGGTCCTACTACTCCAACCTCTTATCTGAGCAGCCACTTATCAGAGAGAGGATGGAGCGTTTTCTGAGGGAAACACCTGGGCTTGAAGGACTTGATCCCTCTTTTGACTCTTTGGGTAGTGATGTAACAGTGGAGGAAATCAAGAATGCCATAGACAGTCTGTCTATGAAGAAGTCTCCAGGCCCAGATGGATTACCATCTGAATTTTATAAAGTGTTTTCTGACATCTTGGCTCCTCATCTTGTAGAGGTATTTAATGAAAGCCTGGGTGAGGGGTTGCTCTCTCCCTCTATGAGATCTTCTGCTCTTATATTGTTGTCCAAAGGTAAGGACCCAGCCCGTATTGAGAATTGGCGCCCCATCGCTCTTCTCAATATGGACAGAAAGAACCTGGCAAAGGTACTCTTCAATCGGTTGATGGAAGTTTCCGGACTGTTGCTTTCCCCATCTCAGCATTGCACCGTGAAGGGCCGTAGTACCTTTAGTGCTGTCCTTGGCGTCCGGGAGGCCGTGGAACGATGTCGTGCTGAAAAGTGGGGGAAGTATTTACTGGCATTGGATCAGTCCAAAGCTTTTGACCGTGTGAATAATCAGTATTTGTGGACTGTATTGGAAAGGTATGGTCTTCCTGTGCGGGTGGTAGATTGGCTGCGTGTTATTTATAATCAGGCCGAGAGCTTCCCACTGGTTAATGGCTGGGTAGGCCCTGCTTTCACTGTTGATTCGGGTGTCCGTCAGGGATGTCCTCTGAGCCCCCTTTTATATGTGTTTGCAATTGATCCTTTTGAGGCACGTGATGTGGAACATCTTATCTGTGAGTACTCTGAAGCTTCGTGTACCAGAGTCAACCAGGACAAGTGTGAAGCTTTCTGGATGGGAGAGGAAGGTGATGAGTTTGCCCTTCCGGACAGCCTCCCCCGGGCCAGCCCAGAGATTAAAATTTTAGGTATACGATTTGGCCGTGGTGATTATGCCACTCAAAATTGGGAGAAAAGGCTTGAAGATGCTACCAAGAAGGTGCAGTCTTGGAGAAAGTGGCAGCTTTCTTACAGGCAGAGGATTGACTAGTGCAAAACTTACCTGATCCCTTTGTTTCTCTATGTCAGCTACGTGTGCTTTTTGCCAGAGTCCTTGTGGACCAGGATGAATTCTTTATTCTTCCTATTATTATGGGGGAATAGAATGAATCCAGTCAAGAGGGGGATTACTTACATGTCGAGGGAACAGGGTGGCCTAAGTATGGTCAACCCTGTGGTGTTTTTTGCTTCTACCTTTATAAAACATAACCTTGGGAGTTTATTTTTAGATTCCCCCCCTCGATGGGTCGAGAGCTTTTGGGCATGGGTGTTTCCCTTCCTTGAGCTCTGGTTTGATGGTGGTCAAGTGAAACATTTTCGGAGCCGGCATGGCTACCTCCCGATCTACGTCATCTTGTGCTTGAAGATAACAAGGCGTTGGGGGCTGCAAGAGGGTGAAGTTAAAAACTTCTCCAGAAGGGAGTTGGAGAGAAGAATTTTGCGAACTCACTTCTTTGTTCCGCTGTCGCTAAGGGACTGCCCGGGTAATGTTTGCTCAGATGGGTTATCTCTGATCAATTCTCAGAGGATCCCACTGAAGTTCAGGGACATTGCTTGGCTCTCCTTTCATGGGAAGCTTTACGTGAAAGGTAATCTCAAGTTTAAAAGTGCCGGTGATCGTGGCTGCCCGCGTGAGGAATGTCTAGGGGAGGAGGAGACGTTAGACCATTTTTTTCTTGAGTGTCCTTTCAATGTAAAAGTTTACAAGGGAGTTTCAAGAGCCTTACGCATCCCGTGCTTCTCGGGGCTTAGTTACCCTGAGTGGGCTTATGGGGCATTTAAAGGGTATAGGAGATTTGATTTGACCACTATTTTTATAGTTAGCTTAGCTGTTAGACATCACACGTGGAGAGCACGGTGTCAGGTATCCCTTAGACAGAAAGTTCTCCCCTGCGAAGTGGTGGTGGAAAGCATTCTACATGAGGTGAAGAGGTTGATGGATATGGATAAGGAGAGGATGGATGCTGTTGGGTGGTCCAGGCTTTGGCGCCACCTGAAGCCTCCTTGAGTGGGTGGCAGACATCTTATCCTTCTCCATCTTTTGGCTATCTATTTTTCTCACTCCCTGTAGATTTTGGACTTGTTTTTTTGTTTAAAAAGGTTTACATGCAGCTAAAAGCCCTTTACTTTCTCTCTACTTGAATTTAATGTAAGTGGTTTGTAGTGCTGTGGTTACATTTGTATATTGTGTATAGTTGTGTGTTGTCTAGTATAGGCTGTTGGGCTTAACAAATTGTTAAGCCATGGAAATTATATATGTAAGATTCTGTTGATTTATATTTATGACATGTTATTTTCAGCCATAATTGTGTTTTGGCTTGGTTTTATGCTTTATTTATTTATTGTATGTTGCAAGTTTTCTAATAAAAGAATCGACAGTGTTGCTGTATGTGTGGGTGAGTGGAGGGGGGTGCTGGCAGGGGAGACAGTGTTTCTATATGTGTGCGTGGGTTGGAGACAGTGTTGCTGTATGTGTGGGTGGGTGGAGGGGGTGCTGGTAGGGGAGACAGTGTTTCTGTATGTATGTGTGCGTGGGTTGGAGACAGTGTTGCTGTATGTGTGGGTGGGTGGAGGGGGTGCTGGTAGGGGAGACAGTGTTGCTGTATGTGTGCGTGGGTTTGAGACAGTGTTGCTGTATGTGTGCGTGGGTGGAGGGGGGTCCTGGCAGGGGAGACAGTGTAGCTGTATGTGTGCGTTTGTTTGGAGGTAGTGTTGCTGTATGTGTGGGTGGGTGGAGGGGGGTCCTGGCAGGGGAGACAGTGTAGCTGTATGTGTGCGTTTGTTTGGAGGTAGTGTTGCTGTATGTGTGGGTGGGTGGAGGGGGGTCCTGGCAGGGGAGACAGTGTAGCTGTATGTGTGCGTTTGTTTGGAGGTAGTGTTGCTGTATGTGTGGGTGGGTGGAAGGGGGTGCTGGCAGGGGAGACAGTGTTGCTCTATGTGTGCGTGGGTTTGAAACAGTGTTGCTGTATGTGTGGGTGGGTGGAGGGGGGTGCTGGCAGGGAAGACAGTGTTGCTGTATGTGTGCGTGGGTGGGATACAGTGTTGTTGTATGTGTGGGTGGGTGAAGGGGGGTGCTGGCAGCGGAGACAGTGTTGCTGTATGTGTGCGTGGGTGGGAGACAGTGTTGCTGTATGTGTGCGTGGGTTGGAGACAGTGTTGCTGTATGTGTGGGTGGGTGGAGGGGGGTGCTGGCAGGGGAGACAGTGTTGCTGTATGTATGTGTGCGTGGGTGGGAGACAGTGTTGCTGTATGTGTGGGTGGGTGGAGGGGGGGTGCTGGCAGGGGAGACAGTGTTGCTGTATGTGTGCGTGGGTGGGAGACAGTGTTGCTGTATGTGTGGGTGGGTGGAGGGTGGTGCTGGCAGGGGAGACAGTGTTGGTGTATGTGTGCGTGGGTGGGAGACAGTGTTGCTGTATGTGTGCGTGGGTTGGAGACAGTGTCGCTGTATGTGTGCGTGGGTGGGAGACAGTGTTGCTGTATGTGTGGGTGGATGGAGGGGGGTGCTGGCAGGGGAGACAGTTTTTCTGTGTGTGTGCGTGGGTGGGAGACAGTGTTGCTGTATGTGTGGGTGGGTGGAGGGGGGTGCTGGCAGGGGAGACAGTGTTGCTGTATATGTGCGTGGGTGGGAGACAGTGTTGCTGTATGTGTGGGTGAGTGGAGGGGGGTGCTGGCAGGGGAGACAGTGTTGCTGTATGTGTGCATGGGTGGGAGACAGTGTTGCTGTATGTGTGCGTGGGTTGGAGACAGTGTTGCTGTATGTGTGGGTGGGTGGAGGGGGTGCTGGTAGGAGAGACAGTGTTTCTGTATGTATGTCTGCGTGGGTGGGAGACAGTGTTGCTCTATGTGTGGGTGGATGGAGGGGGGTGCTGGCAGGGGAGAGAGTGTTGCTGTATGTATGTATGTATGTGTGCGTGGGTGGGAGACAGTGTTACTGTATGTGTGGGTGGATGGAGGGGGGTGCTGGCAGGGGAGACAGTTTTTCTGTGTGTGTGCGTGGGTGGGAGACAGTGTTGCTGTATGTGTGGGTGGGTGGAGGGGGGGTGCTGGCAGGGGAGACAGTGTTGCTGTATGTGTGCGTGGGTGGGAGACAGTGTTACTGTATGTGTGGGTGGGTGAGTGGAGGGGGGTGCTGGCAGGGGATACAGTGTAGCTGTATGTGTGCGTGTGTTTGGAGGTAGTGTTGCTGTATGTGTGGGTGGGTGGAGGGGGGGCGCTGGCAGGGGAGACAGTGTTGCTGTATTTGTGCGTGGGTGGGAGACAGTGTTGCTGTATGTGTGGGTGGGTGGAGGATGGTGCTGGCAGGGGAGACAGTGTTGATGTATGTGTGCGTGGGTGGGAGACAGTGTTGCTGTATGTGTGCGTGGGTTGGAGACAGTGTTGCTGTATGTGTGCGTGGGTGAGAGACAGTGTTGCTGTATGTGTGGGTGGGTGGAGGGGGGTGCTGGCAGGGGAGACAGTGTTGCTGTATATGTGCGTGGGTGGGAGACTGTGTTGCTGTATGTGTGGGTGAGTGGAGGGGGGTGCTGGCAGGGGAGACAGTGTTGCTGTATGTGTGCATGGGTTGGAGACAGTGTTGCTGTATGTGTGGGTGGGTGGAGGGGGTGCTGGTAGGAGAGACAGTGTTTCTGTATGTATGTGTGCGTGGGTGGGAGACAGTGTTGCTCTATGTGTGGGTGGGTGGAGGGGGGTGCTGGCAGGGGAGACAGTGTTGCTGTATGTATGTGTGCGTGGGTGGGAGACAGTGTTACTGTATGTGTGGGTGGGTGGAGGGGGGTGCTGGCAGGGGATACAGTGTAGCTGTATGTGTGCGTGTGTGTGGAGGTAGTGTTGATGTATGTGTGGGTGGGTGGAGGGGGGGCGCTGGCAGGGGAGACAGTGTTGCTGTATTTGTGCGTGGGTGGGAGACAGTGTTGCTGTATGTGTGGGTGGGTGGAGAGTGGTGCTGGCAGGGGAGACAGTGTTGCTGTATGTGTGCGTGGGTGGGAGACAGTGTTGCTGTATGTGTGGGTGGATGGTGGGGGGTGCTGGCAGGGGAGACAGTTTTGCTGTGTGTGTGCGTGGGTGGGAGACAGTGTTGCTGTATGTGTGGGTGGGTGGAGGGGGGTGCTGGCAGGGGAGACAGTGTTGCTGTATATGTGCGTGGGTGGGAGACAGTGTTGCTGTAAGTGTGGGTGGGTGGAGGGGGGTCCTGGCAGGGGAGACAGTGTACCTGTATGTGTGCGTTTGTATGGAGGTAGTGTTGCTGTATGTGTGGGTGGGTGGAGGGGGGGTGCTGGCAGGGGAGACAGTGTTGCTGTATGTGTGCGTGGGTGGGAGACAGTGTTGCTGTATGTGTGGGTGGAGGGGGGGTGCTGGCAGGGGAGACAGTGTTGCTGTATGTGTGTGTGGGTGGGAGACAGTGTTACTGTATGTGTGGGTGGGTGGAGGGGGGTGCTGGCAGGGGAGACAGTGTTGCTGTATGTGTGCGTGGGTGGGATACAGTGTTGTTGTATGTGTGGGTGGGTGAAGGGGGGTGCTGGCAGCGGAGACAGTGTTGCTGTATGTGTGCGTGGGTGGGAGACAGTGTTGCTGTATGTGTGCGTGGGTGGGAGACAGTGTTGCTGTATGTGTGGGTGGGTGGAGGGGGGTGCTTGCAGGGGAGACAGTGTTGCTCTATGTGTGCGTGGGTTTGAAACAGTGTTGCTGTATGTGTGGGTGGGTGGAAGGGGGTGCTGGCAGGGGAGACAGTGTTGCTCTATGTGTGCATGGGTTTGAAACAGTGTTGCTGTGTGGGTGGGTGGAGGGGGGTGCTGGCAGGGAAGACAGTGTTGCTGTATGTGTGCGTGGGTGGGATACAGTGTTGTTGTAAGTGTGGGTGGGTGAAGGGGGGTGCTGGCAGCGGAGACAGTGTTGTTGTATGTGTGCGTGGGTGGGAGACAGTGTTGCTGTATGTGTGCGTGGGTTGGAGACAGTGTTGCTGTATGTGTGGGTGGGTGGAGGGGGGTGCTGGCAGGGGAGACAGTGTTGCTGTATGTATGTGTGCGTGGGTGGGAGACAGTGTTGCTGTATGTGTGGGTGGGTGGAGGTGGGTGCTGGCAGGGGAGACAGTGTTGCTGTATGTGTGGGTGGGTGGAGGGGGGGTGCTGGCAGGGGGGTCAGTGTTGCTGTATTTGTGCGTGGGTGGGAGACAGTGTTACTGTATGTGTGGGTGGGTGAGTGGAGGGGGGTGCTGGCAGGGGATACAGTGTAGCTGTATGTGTGCGTGTGTTTGGAGGTAGTGTTGCTGTATGTGTGGGCGGGTGGAGGGGGGCGCTGGCAGGGTAGACAGTGTTGCTGTATATGTGCGTGGGTGGAGGGGGGGCGCTGACAGGGGAGACAGTGTTGCTGTATTTGTGCGTGGGTGGGAGACAGTGTTGCTGTATGTGTGGGTGAGTGGAGGGGGGTGCTGGCAGGGGAAACAGTGTTTCTGTGTGTGTGGGTTGGAGACAGTGTTGCTGTATGTGTGGGTGGGTGGAGTGGGTGCTGGTAGGGGAGACAGTGTTTCTGTATGTATGTGTGCGTGGGTTGGAGACAGTGTTGCTGTATGTGTGGGTGGGTGGAGGGGGTGCTGGTAGGGGAGACAGTGTTGCTGTATGTGTGCGTGGGTTTGAGACAGTGTTATTATATGTGTGGGTGGGTGGAGGGGGGTCCTTGCAGGGGAGACAGTGTAGCTGTATGTGTGCGTTTGTTTGGAGGTAGTGTTGCTGTATGGTGTGGGTGGGTGGAGGGGGGTGCTGGCAGCGGAGACAGTGTTGCTGTATGTATGCGTGGGTGGGAGACAGTGTTGCTGTATGTGTGCGTGGGTTGGAGACAGTGTTGCTGTATGTGTGGGTGGGTGGAGGGGGGTGCTGGCAGGGGAGACAGTGTTGCTGTATGTGTGGGTGGGTGGAGGGGGTGCTGGTAGGGGAAACAGTGTTGCTCTATGTGTGCGTGGGTTTGAGACAGTGTTATTATATGTGTGGGTGGGTGGAGGGGGGTCCTTGCAGGGGAGACAGTGTAGCTGTATGTGAGCGTTTGTTTGGAGGTATTGTTGCTGTATGGTGTGGGTTGGTGGAGGGGGGTGCTGGCAGCGGAGACAGTGTTGCTGTATGTATGCGTGGGTGGGAGACAGTGTTGCTGTATGTGTGGGTGGGTGGAGGGGGTGCTGGCAGGGGAGACAGTGTTGCTGTATGTGTGGGTGGGTGGAGGTGGGTGCTGGCAGGGGAGACAGTGTTGCTGTATGTGTGCGTGGGTGGGAGACAGTGTTACTGTATGTGTGGGTGGGTGGAGGGGGGGTGCTGGCAGGGGAGACAGTGTTGCTGTATGTGTGCGTTGGTTGGAGATAGTGTTGCTGTATGTGTGGGTGGGTGGAGGGGGTGCTGGTAGGAGAGACGGTGTTTCTGTATGTATGTGTGCGTGGGTGGGTGGGAGACAGTGTTGCTCTATGTGTGGGTGGATGGAGGGGGGTGCTGGCAGGGGAGACAGTGTTGCTGTATGTATGTGTGCGTGGGTGGGGGACAGTGTTGCTGTATGTGTGGGTGGGTGGAGGGGGGTGCTAGCAGGGGAGACAGTGTTGCTGTATGTGTGCGTGGGTGGGAGACAGTGTTGCTGTATGTGTGGGTGGGTGGAGGGGGTGCTGGCAGGGGAGACAGTGTTGCTGTATATGTGCGTGGGTGGGAGACAGTGTTGCTGTATGTGTGGGTGAGTGGAGGGGGGGTGCTGGCAGGGGAGACAGTGTTGCTGTATGTGTGCGTGGGTTGGAGAAAGTGTTGCTGTATGTGTGGGTGGGTGGAGGGGGTGCTGGTAGGAGAGACAGTGTTTCTGTGTGTATGTGTGCGTGGGTGGGAGACAGTGTTGCTCTTTGTGTGGGTGGGTGAAGGGGCATGCTGGCAGGGGAGACAGTGTTTCTGTATGTGTGGGTGGGTGGAGGGGGTGCTGGTAGGGGAGACAGTGTTGCTGTATATGTGCGTTGGTGGGAGACAGTGTTGCTGTATGTGTGGGTGAGTGGAGGGGGGTGCTGGCAGGGGAGACAGTGTTGCTGTATGTGTGCGTGGGTTGAAGACAGTGTTGCTGTATGTGTGAGTGGGTGGAGGGGGTGCTGGTAGGAGAGACAGTGTTTCTGTATGTATGAGTTGTAACACTGTAGGGGTGCAAGGTGCCTTTTCCTGGGGAATATGGCAGCCCGCAGCAGCTGAGGAACAACACAAGTCCAGTTTCTGGTACAACTGACCCCGGCCAGTTTTATTGAAACAGAAAATAAAACAAACCCCAAAATAAAAATACCTTGCCTGTCCGGCACTAACTAAACATAAGATGTTCCTAACTGTCACTAAACAAAACACAGAGTTCTTCAGTACATACTGTATAGCTTACTTGCATCAGAAAGCATGTCTCTCACACACAGATCCTGCAGCCTTCCCAGGCAGTCTGCCCATACTAATCAGGTTAGAAGCACTATATCACTCTTACACAGCTGAAACCCTGATTAGCCCTCTGTGAGGCCAAAGACCCGAACTGGGCCCAATGTCTAGAACTCGCCTTATCTCTCTCTCAGAGCCTTTTCCCAGCTTTTACAGCAAACTGAAAAGGTTCAGACAAAACAAAAAGCATTTTTCCTAGAAGTTAACATTTTCTAAAACATGTAAGACAAGAACCTGGGACAAATATACCTGCCCTCAAACACTATCCCAGTGTTCTTGTCACATATCCCCCTCCCCTGTTTCGACCTAGGGGCCGGAACACTTGTAGCCCCCAAACAGAAGATGCGAGACAATGCATCTGCGTTGGCCAATTGTGTTCCCGGTCTATGTTCGACAGTAAACTTAAAGTCCTGCAACGCTAGAAACCATCTAGTTACACGAGCATTCTTGCCTCTATTTACATACATCCATTTTAAAGGGGCATGGTCTGTCACTAGTCTGAATTGTCTACCCAAGAGGTAATATCTCAAGGTATCTAGTGCCCACTTAATGGCCAAAGCCTCCTTTTCCACAATGGCATACCTTTTTTCATGCTCATTGAGTTTCCTACTCAAATAAATGATAGGGTGTTCGTCCCCATCTCTGGTTTGGGACAGCACAGCACCTATCCCTACCTCTGAGGCATCTGTCTGTACCACAAATTCTTTTGAAAAATCTGGTGTTATCAACACCGGTTGTGAACACAAAGCCACTTTTAATGCTTGGAACGCCTTTTCTGCATCAGGGTTCCATTTCACCACATTTGACTGCTTCCCTTTGGTAAGGTCTGACAACGGCACCGCTGTGGTCGCAAAATTAGGAATAAACCGTCTATAGTACCCAGTAATTCCCAAAAAAAGCCCTTACCTGTTTTTTATTCACTGGACGAGGCCAGTTTTGAATAGCATCAACTTTATTCAATTGGGGCCTAATCAGACCTCTGCCTATGGTGAAGCCCAAGTATTTGACCTCCTCCATTGCGAGGCAGCACTTCTTTGGGTTAGCAGTTAACCCTGCCTCTCTGATTGAGTCCAGTACTGCTTGTACTTTAACCAAATGGGACCCCCAGTCTGTACTGTGAATTACCACATCATCCAAATAGGCAGCTGCATATTTTCTATGGGGCCTCAAAATTTTATCCATCGCCCGTTGAAAGGTTGCTGGAGCCCCATGCAACCCAAAGGGTAACATCTTATACTGGTACAGCCCCTCCGGAACCGAAAAGGCTGTTTTTTCTTTGGCGCTATCAGATAAAGGTATTTGCCAGTAACCTTTGGTCAGGTCCAATGTGGTGAGAAACCTGGCTGTTCCCAGCCTTTCTACAAGCTCATCCACACGGGGCATGGGGTATGCGTCAAACTTGGACACCTCATTTAACTTACAAAAGTCATTACAGAAGCGTATGCTACCGTCGGGCTTCGGGATGAGCACTATGGGACTGGACCACTCACTGTTAGACTCCTCTATGACTCCAAGTTCTAACATGGTTTTAACTTCCTTAGAAATAGCTTCTCGCTGAGCTTCAGGAATCCTATATGGCTTTAAATGAACCCTGACCCCTGGTTCTGTGACAATGTCATGTTTTATTATGGTCGTTCGGCCAGGCAGCTCTGAAAATACCTCCCTATTTTGGATGAGAAATTCTTTAACCTGATTGTTCTGATCAGCTGATAATGTCTCCGACACCTTCACTGCGGGAAGCAACCGGGGTGAAGACACCGAAGGGCAAGGCTCCGCTGACAGAGACAACCTATCTTTCCAGGGTTTGATTAAGTTAACATGGTAGATCTGTTCGGGTTTTCTCTTTCCCGGCTGGTATACTTTGTAATTAACCTCACTCACTTTTTCCCTAATCTCAAATGGACCCTGCCATTTAGCTAGGAATTTGCTTTCCACAGTGGGTACCAAAACAAGAACTCTATCTCCAGGAGCAAATTCCCGTATCTTGGCACTCCGGTTATAGACCCTCTGTTGAGCACTTTGGGCCTGTTCCATGTGCTCTCTGACAACAGGTACCACGGCTGCAATCCTATCCTGCATTTGTGTTACATGCTCAATAACGCTTCTATAAGGAGTGGGCTGTCCTTCCCACGTCTCTTTGGCAATATCCAACAGCCCTCTGGGGTGTCTACCATACAACAAATCAAATGGAGAAAACCCCGTAGAGGACTGAGGGACTTCTCTGATGGCCATTAACAAGTAGGGCAACAAACAATCCCAGTTTTTCCCATCTCTCTCAACAACCTTTTTTAACATACTTTTTAATGTTTTATTAAACCTTTCCACCAACCCGTCAGTTTGGGGATGGTAGATGGACGTCCTGAGGTGAGTGACCTTAAATAACTTGCACAATTCTTTCATGATCCTTGACATAAATGGAGTACCTTGGTCAGTCAAAATTTCTTTTGGTATTCCCACTCTACTAAATACCTGCACCAGCTCCCTAGCTATCGCCTTGGTTGTGATAGTGCGTAAAGGGACAGCCTCAGGATATCGAGTGGCATAGTCCATAATTACCAGGATATACTGATGGCCCCGAGCAGACTTTAACAAGGGCCCCACGAGATCCATGGCTATTCTGTCAAACGGGACCTCTATAATAGGCATGGGAACTAGTGGGCTCCTGAAATGGGGTCTAGGGGCATGATACTGGCATTCAGGACAGGAAGAACAATATTCAGACACTTCTTTATAAACCCCTGGCCAAAAGAACCTTTGTAAAACTCTTTCAGTGGTTTTTTCTGCCCCTAAATGTCCTGCGGTAACGTGACTATGAGCTAAATCTAGTACCGTTCTCCGATAAGGCTGGGGAACTACCAGCTGTTCCACCACATCCTCACCCCTTTTGACAATGTGGTACAAGAGCTCATTACAGATGGCCATGTGGGGATACGTAACCCTGTCACCTGGTACCACAGGTTCCCCATTAACAATCTTAACATTCTCTCTAGCCTTTATTAAGGTAGGATCCTTTAACTGTTCAGACGCAAACAGATCCTTCTTTACCTCCAGGTCAGGCACGCTTTCAGTTCTAACTACTATGTCTCTGTTCCCGGCAAGAGGGTCCTCACTGGACTCCCCATCTGTCACTTCCCCAGCCAAACTAGCAAAAGGCAAAGGGACAGAAAGTTCCGAAGACCCACGTACATCCATAAAATCACCGGTATTATCAACTCGGTTTTTACTTCTCACATCTGTTGATAACCGTGATTCCCACAGTTTCCAAAAATGAGGAAAATCCCTCCCTATTATGGCCTCATGCACCAAGGTAGGGACCAGTCCCACTTTAACCCTTGCTGACCCACAACAAGTTTCTATATTCACCTCAGCAGTGGCATAATATTGGGTATCCCCATGTATGCAAGTTACCCCAATAGGTATTTGCTGGACCTTTAAGGGGTTCACTAACCCAGCTTTCACGAGGGTAACTAAACTTCCTGAATCTAGCAAGGCCTCTACCCGGTTACCTTCTAAGAACACATCACACATTTGTTTTTCCAGCTCAGGTGAAGGTACCACAGTACAGGCTAACCTAGCAAAGAAAGACATTCTGCGACATTCAAAGGCAGCATCACATTGCATGGGTTCTTGCGTGACTGGGCAATTGGCAATAACATGACCTGGCATACCACACCTAAAACATTTAACCACACGATTATCAACCCATTTGGGCAGCATAGACCGTTCTAGCCCCATTGGCCTGTTTCCAGGGCCAGTGTTTACAGTCTCTCCAGCCTTGCGTTCTCTTAACCGCCCAGCAACGTTTTCCCACGGAACAGTCTTACCAGTCTTTACTGAAGGGCGCTGTCGAGGACCTATGGGTTGCTGGGTGGTCATCAGTAGTTCCTCTGCTGCCAAATACCTCTCTACCATGTCCACTAATTGGTCAGCAGTACCCGGGTTTCCATGGCTCACCCACTTGCGCAGGACCATGGGCAAAGATCTCAAGTAGCGGTCCATGACGACTCTTTCCACCATCTGGGGACCAGTTAATGTCTCTGGCTGCAGCCATTTTTTTGTTAGCTGAATAAGGTCGTGCATCTGGGAGCGCGGAGGCTTCTCCATGGCGTACAGCCAACGGTGCACCCGTTGTGCTCGTACTGACAGCGTGACTCCCAGGCGGGTCAGGATCTCAGTCTTTAGTTTATCATAGTCCCGAGCCTCAGCAGGGCTTAAATCAAAGTAAGCTTTTTGGGGCTCACCTGACAGGAAAGGTGCCAGCAGACTGGCCCACTGTGCTTTCGGCCAGTTCTCACGCTCGGCAGTCCTTTCAAACGTGGTCAGATAGGCCTCCACATCATCAGCCTCTGTCATTTTCTGCAGGAAGTGACTGGCTCGTATAGAACTAGAGCTGGTTGGAGCACTGACGGCCACATCTCCAACCCGAGCTGCAAGTCTCTGCACCACTTCTGTTAAGGCCTCTCTATCCTGACGCTGTTGCCTGTAAAGTTCATCAACAACTGCCTGCTGTTGTCTCTTATTTTCCTCCATTGCCACCTGCTGTAGTCTCCAATTTTCCTCCATTGCCACCTGCTGCTGTCGGTTGGCCTCCTGCTGAGCCGCTGTAGCTTGCAGCAAGGCTTTAAGCAGATCCTCCATGTCAACAGATTTTTCAGGCGGCTTTGCAGCTGCTTTCACCCAGGACATATATCAAACCCTCAGGGGTGAGTCTCAGTAACTTCACACTGGGCTGTATCTGCATAAACCACCGTTTTCTGCAGGCCTCACAAAGCTGCTGCTTTCACTTATGCGCAGAACGGCTTGCTCGCATTCTCCACCAAGTTGTAACACTGTAGGGGTGCAAGGTGCCTTTTCCTGGGGAATATGGCAGCCCGCAGCAGCTGAGGAACAACACAAGTCCAGTTTCTGGTACAACTGACCCCGGCCAGTTTTATTGAAACAGAAAATAAAACAAACCCCAAAATAAAAATACCTTGCCTGTCCGGCACTAACTAAACATAAGATGTTCCTAACTGTCACTAAACAAAACACAGAGTTCTTCAGTACATACTGTATAGCTTACTTGCATCAGAAAGCATGTCTCTCACACACAGATCCTGCAGCCTTCCCAGGCAGTCTGCCCATACTAATCAGGTTAGAAGCACTATATCACTCTTACACAGCTGAAACCCTGATTAGCCCTCTGTGAGGCCAAAGACCCGAACTGGGCCCAATGTCTAGAACTCGCCTTATCTCTCTCTCAGAGCCTTTTCCCAGCTTTTACAGCAAACTGAAAAGGTTCAGACAAAACAAAAAGCATTTTTCCTAGAAGTTAACATTTTCTAAAACATGTAAGACAAGAACCTGGGACAAATATACCTGCCCTCAAACACTATCCCAGTGTTCTTGTCACAGTATGTATGTATGTATGTATGTATGTGTGCGTGGGTGGGAGACAGTGTTGCTCTATGTGTGGGTGGGTGGAGGGGGGTGCTGGCAGGGGAGACAGTGTTGCTGTATGTATGTGTGCGTGGGTGGGAGACAGTGTTGCTGCATGTGTGGGTGGGTGGAGGGTGGTGCTGGCATGGGAGACTGTGTTGCTGTATGTGTGCTTGGGTGGGAGACAGGGTTGCTGTATGTGTGGGTGGGTGGAGGGGGGTGCTAGCAGGGAAGACAGTGTTGCTGTATGTGTGCGTGGCTGGGAGACAGTATTGCTGTATGTGTGGGTGGGTTAAGGGGGGTGCTGGCAGGGGAGACAATGTTGCTGTATGTGTGTGTGGGTGGGAGACAGTGTTGCTGTATGTGTGGGTGGATGGAGGGGGTTGCTGGCAGGGGAGACAGTTTTGCTGTGTGTGTGCATGGGTGGGAGACAGTGTTGCTGTATGTGTGGGTGGGTGGTGGGGGGTGCTGTCAGGGGAGACAGTGTTGCTGTATATGTGCGTGGGTGGGAGACAGTGTTGCTGTATGTGTGGGTGAGTGGAGGGGGGTACTGGCAGGGGAAATAGTGTTTCTGTATGTGTGCGTGGGTTGGAGACAGTGTTGCTGTATGTGTGGGAGGGTGGAGGGGGTGCTGGTAGGGGAGACAGTGTTTCTGTATGTATGTGTGGGTGGGAGACAGTGTTGCTGTATGTGTGGGTGGGTGGAGGGGGTGCTGGCAGGGGAGACAGTGTTGCTGTATGTGTGGGTGGGTGGAGGGGGTGCTGGTAGGGGAGACAGTGTTGCTGTATGTGTGGGTGGGTGGAGGGGGGTGCTAGCAGGGGAGACAGTGTTGCTGTATGTGTGCGTGGGTGGGAGACAGTGTTGCTGTATGTGTGGGGGGGGTGGAGGGGGTGCTGGCAGGGGAGACAGTGTTGCTGTATATGTGCGTGGGTGGGAGACAGTGTTGATGTATGTGTGGGTGAGTGGAGGGGGGTGCTGGCAGGGGAGACAGTGTTGCTGTATGTGTGCGTGGGTTGGAGACAGTGTTGCTGTATGTGTGGGTGGGTGGAGGGGGTGCTGGTAGGAGAGACAGTGTTTCTGTATGTATGTGTGCGTGGGTGGGAGACAGTGTTGATCTATGTGTGGGTGGGTGAAGGGGCATGCTGGCAGGGGAGACAGTGTTGCTGTATGTGTGGGTGGGTGGAGGGGGTGCTGGTAGGGGAGACAGTGTTGCTGTATATGTGCGTGGGTGGGAGACAGTGTTGCTGTATGTGTGGGTGGGTGGAGGGGGTGCTGGTAGGAGAGACAGTGTTTCTGTATGTATGTGTGCGTGGGTGGGAGACAGTGTTGCTGTATGTGTGGGTGGGTGGAGGGGGGTGCTGGCAGGGGATACAGTGTAGCTGTATGTGTGCGTGTGTTTGGAGGTAGTGTTGCTGTATGTGTGGGTGGGTGGAGGGGGGCGCTGGCAGGGGAGACAGTGTTGCTGTATTTGTGCGTGGGTGGGAGACAGTGTTGCTGTATGTGTGGGTGGGTGGAGGGTGGTGCTGGCAGGGGAGACAGTGTTGCTGTATGTGTGCGTGGGTGGGAGACAGTGTTGCTGTATGTGTGGGTGGATGGAGGGGGGTGCTGGCAGGGGAGACAGTTTTGCTGTGTGTGTGCGTGGGTGGGAGACAGTGTTGCTGTATGTGTGGGTGGGTGGAGGGGGGTGCTGGCAGGGGAGACAGTGTTGCTGTATATGTGCATGGGTGGGAGACAGTGTTGCTGTATGTGTGGGTGAGTGGAGGGGGGTGCTGGCAGGGGAGACAGTGTTTCTGTATGTGTGCGTGGGTTGGAGACAGTGTTGCTGTTTGTGTGGGTGGGTGGAGGGGGTGCTGGTAGGGGAGACAGTGTTTCTGTATGTATGTGTGCGTGGGTTGGAGACAGTGTTGCTGTATGTGTGGGTGGGTGGAGGGGGTGCTGGTAGGGGAGACAGTGTTGCTGTATGTGTGCGTGGGTTTGAGACAGTGTTACTGTATGTGTGGGTGGGTGGGTGGAGGGGGGTCCTGGCTGGGGAGACAGTGTAGCTGTATGTGTGCGTTTGTTTGGAGGTAGTATTGCTGTATGTGTGGGTGGGTGGAGGGGGGGTGCTGGCAGGGGAGACAGTGTTGCTGTATGTGTGCATGGGTGGGAGACAGTGTTACTGTATGTGTGTGTGGGTGGGTGGAGGGGGGTGCTGCCAGGGGAGACAGTGTTGCTGTATGTGTGCATGGGTGGGAGACAGTGTTGCTGTATGTGTGGGTGGGTGGAGGGTGGTGCTGTCAGGGGAGACAGTGTTGCTGTATGTGTGCGTGGGTGGGAGACAGTGTTGCTGTATGTGTGGGTGGGTGGAGGGGGGTGCTGGGAGGGGAAGACATTGTTGCTGTATGTGTGCGTGGGTGGGAGACAGCGTTGCTGAATGTGTGGGTGGGTGGAGGGGGTGCTGGCAGGGGAGACAGTGTTGCTGTATGTATTTGTGCGTGGGTGGGAGACAGTGTTGCTGCATGTGTGGGTGGGCGGAGGGTGGTGCTGGCATGGGGAGACTGTGTTGCTGTATGTGTGCTTGGGTGGGAGACAGGGTTGCTGTATGTGTGGGTGGGTGGAGGGGGGTGCTGGCAGGGAAGACAGTGTTACTGTATGTGTGCGTGGGGTGGGAGACAGTATTGCTGTATGTGTGGGTGGGTTAAGGGGGGTTCTGGCAGGGGAGACAGTGTTGCTGTATGTGTGCGTGGGTGGGAGACAGTGTTGCTGTATGTGTGGGTGGGTGGAGGGTGGTGCTGGCAGGGGAGACAGTGTTGCTGTATGTGTGCATGGGTGGGAGACCGTGTTGCTGTATGTGTGGGTGGGTGGAGGGTGGTGCTGTCAGGGGAGACAGTGTTGCTGTATGTGTGCGTGGGTGGAAGACAGTGTTGCTGTATGTGTGGGTGGGTGGAGGGGGTGCTGGCAGGGGAGACAGTGTTGCTGTATGTAATTGTGCGTGGGTGGGAGACAGTGTTGATGCATGTATGGGTGGGTGGAGGGTGGTGCTGGCATGGGAGACTGTGTTGCTGTATGTGTGCTTGGGTGGGAGACAGGGTTGCTGTATGTGTGGGTGGGTGGAGGGGGGTGCTGGCAGGGGAGACAGTGTTGCTGTATGTAATTGTGCGTGGGTGGGAGACAGTGTTGATGCATGTATGGGTGGGTGGAGGGTGGTGCTGGCATGGGAGACTGTGTTGCTGTATGTGTGCTTGGGTGGGAGACAGGGTTGCTGTATGTGTGGGTGGGTGGAGGGGGGTGCTGGCAGGGGAGACAGTGTTGCTGTATGTGTGCGTGGGTTTGAGACAGTGTTGCTGTATGTGTGGGTGGGTGGAGGGGGGTGCTGGCAGGGGAGACAGTGTTGCTGTATGTGTGCGTGGGTTTGAGACAGTGTTGCTGTATATGTGCGTGGGTGGGAGACAGTGTTGCTGTATGTGTGGGTGAGTGGAGGGGGGTGCTGGCAGGGGAGACAGTGTTGCTGTATGTGTGCGTTGGTTGGAGATAGTGTTGCTGTATGTGTGGGTGGGTGGAGGGGGTGCTGGTAGGAGAGACAGTGTTTCTGTATGTATGTGTGCGTGGGTGGGAGACAGTGTTGCTCTATGTGTGGGTGGATGGAGGGGGGTGCTGGCAGGGGAGACAGTGTTGCTGTATGTATGTGTGCGTGGGTGGGGGGACAGTGTTGCTGTATGTGTGGGTGGATGGAGGGGGGTGCTAGCAGGGGAGACAGTGTTGCTGTATGTGTGCGTGGGTGGGAGACAGTGTTGCTGTATGTGTGAATGGGTGGAGGGGGTGCTGGCAGGGGAGACAGTGTTGCTGTATATGTGCGTGGTGGGAGACAGTGTTGCTGTATGTGTGGGTGAGTGGAGGGGGGTGCTGGCAGGGGAGACAGTGTTGCTGTATGTGTGCGTGGGTTGGAGAAAGTGTTGCTGTATGTGTGGGTGGGTGGAGGGGGTGCTGGTAGGAGAGACAGTGTTTCTGTGTGTATGTCTGCGTGGGTGGGAGACAGTGTTGCTTTATGTGTGGGTGGGTGAAGGGGCATGCTGGCAGGGGAGACAGTGTTGCTGTATGTGTGGGTGGGTGGAGCGGGTGCTGGTAGGGGAGACAGTGTTGCTGTATGTGTGGGTGGGTGGAGGGGGTGCTGGCAGGGGAGACAGTGTTGCTGTATGTATTTGTGCGTGGGTGGGAGACAGTGTTGCTGCATGTATGGGTGGGTGGAGGGTGGTGCTGGCATGGGAGACTGTGTTGCTGTATGTGTGCGTGGGTGGGAGACAGGGGTTGCTGTAGCTGTATGTGTGGGTGGGTGGAGGGGGGTGCTGGCAGGGGAGACAGTGTTGCTGTATGTGTGCGTGGGTTTGAGACAGTGTTGCTGTATGTGTGGGTGGGTGGAGAGGGTGCTGGTAGGAGAGACAGTGTTTCTGTATGTATGTGTGCGTGGGTGGGAGACAGTGTTGCTGCATGTGTGGGTGGGTGGAGGGTGGTGCTGGCATGGGAGACTGTGTTGCTGTATGTGTGCTTGGGTGGGAGACAGGGTTGCTGTATGTGTGTGTGGGTGGGTGCTGGCAGGGAAGACAGTGTTGCTGTATGTGTGCGTGGGTGGGAGACAGCGTTGCTGTATGTGTGGGTGGGTGGAGGGGGGTGCTGGCAGGGGAGACAGTGTTGCTGTATGTATTTGTGCGTGGGTGGGAGACAGTGTTGCTGTATGTTGTGTGTGGGTGGAGGGGGGTGCTGGCAGGGAGACAGTATTGCTGTATGTGTGGGTGGGTTAAGGGGGGTGCTGGCAGGGGAGACAGTGTTGCTGCATGTGGTCCATGGGTGGGAGACAGTGTTGCTGTATGTGTGGGTGGATGGATGGAGGGGGGTGCTCTCAGGGAGACAGTTTTGCTGTGTGTGTGCGTGGGTGGGAGACAGTGTTGCTGTATGTGTGGGTGGGTGGAGGGGGGTGCTGGCAGGGGAGACAGTTGTTGCTGAATATGTGCGTGGGTGGGAGACAGGTGTTGCTGTATGTGTGGGTGAGTGGAGGGGGGTGCTGGCAGGGGAAATAGTGTTTCTGTATGTGTGCATGGGTTGGAGACAGTGTTGCTGTATGTGTGTGAGGGTGGAGGGGTGCTGGTAGGGAGACAGTGTTTCTGTATGTATGTGTGCGTGGGTTGGTGACAGTGTTGCTGTATGTGTGTGAGGGTGGAGGGGTGCTGGTAGGGGAGACAGTGTTTCTGTATGTATGTGTGCGTGGTTGGTGACAGTGTTGCTGTATGTGTGGGTGGGTGGAGGGGGGGTGCTGGCAGGGGAGACAGTGTTGCTGTATGTATGTATGTGTGCGGTGGGTGGGAGACAGTGTTACTGTATGTGTGGGTGGGTGGAGGGGGGTGCAGGCAGGGATACAGTGTAGCTGTATGTGTGCGTGTGTTTGGAGGTAGTGTTGCTGTATGTGTGGGTGGGTGGAGGGGGTGCTGGTAGGGGAGACAGTGTTGCTGTATTTGTGCGTGGGTGGGAGACAGTGTTGCTGTATGTGTGGGTGGGTGGAGGGTGGTGCTGGCAGGGGAGACAGTGTTGCTGTATGTGTGCGTGGGTGGGAGACAGTGTTGCTGTATGTGTGGGTGGGTGGAGGGGGGTGCTGGCAGGGGAGACAGTGTTGCTGTATATGTGCATGGGGGGTGGGTGGGAGACAGTGTTGCTGTATGTGTGGGTGAGTGGAGGGGGGTGCTGGCAGGGGAGACAGTGTTTCTGTATGTGTCCGTGGTTGGAGACAGTGTTGCTGTTTGTGTGGTGGGTGGAGGGGGTGCTGGTAGGGGAGACAGTGTTTCTGTATGTATGTGTGCGTGGGTTGGAGACAGTGGTGCTGTATGTGTGGGTGGGTGGAGGGGGTGCTGGTAGGGGAGACAGTGTTGCTGTATGTGTGCGTGGGTTTGAGACAGTGTTACTGTATGAGTGGGTGGGTGGGTGGAGGGGGGTCCTGGCTGGGGAGACAGTGTAGCTGTATGTGTGCATGGGTGGGAGACAGTGTTACTGTATGTGTGTGTGGGTGGGTTAAGGGGGGTTCTGGCAGGGGAGACAGTGTTGCTGTATGTGTGCGTGGGTGGGAGACAGTGTTGCTGTATGTGTGGGTGGGTGGAGGGTGGTGCTGGCAGGGGAGACAGTGTTGCTGTATGTGTGCATGGGTGGGAGACCGTGTTGCTGTATGTGTGGGTGGGTGGAGGGTGGTGCTGTCAGGGGAGACAGTGTTGCTGTATGTGTGCGTGGGTGGGAGACAGTGTTGATGTATGTGTGGGTGGGTGGAGGGGGGTGCTGGGAGGGAAGACAGTGTTGCTGTATGTGTGCGTGGGTGGAAGACAGTGTTGCTGTATGTGTGGGTGGGTGGAGGGGGTGCTGGCAGGGGAGACAGTGTTGCTGTATGTAATTGTGCGTGGGTGGGAGACAGTGTTGATGCATGTATGGGTGGGTGGAGGGTGGTGCTGGCATGGGAGACTGTGTTGCTGTATGTGTGCTTGGGTGGAGACAGGGTTGCTGTATGTGTGGGTGGGTGGAGGGGGGTGCTGGCAGGGGAGACAGTGTTGCTGTATGTGTGCGTGGGTTTGAGACAGTGTTGCTGTATGTGTGGGTGGGTGGAGGGGGGTGCTGGCAGGGGAGACAGTGTTGCTGTATGTGTGCGTGGGTTTGAGACAGTGTTGCTGTATATGTGCGTGGGTGGGAGACAGTGTTGCTGTATGTGTGGGTGAGTGGAGGGGGGTGCTGGCAGGGGAGACAGTGTTGCTGTATGTGTGCGTTGGTTGGAGATAGTGTTGCTGTATGTGTGGGTGGGTGGAGGGGGTGCTGGTAGGAGAGACAGTGTTTCTGTATGTATGTGTGCGTGGGTGGGAGACAGTGTTGCTCTATGTGTGGGTGGATGGAGGGGGGTGCTGGCAGGGGAGACAGTGTTGCTGTATGTATGTGTGCGTGGGTGGGGACAGTGTTGCTGTATGTGTGGGTGGATGGAGGGGGGTGGCTAGCAGGGGAGACAGTGTTGCTGTATGTGTGCGTGGGTGGGAGACAGTGTTGCTGTATGTGTGAATGGGTGGAGGGGGTGCTGGCAGGGGAGACAGTGTTGCTGTATATGTGCGTGGTGGGAGACAGTGTTGCTGTATGTGTGGGTGAGTGGAGGGGTGCTGGCAGGGGAGACAGTGTTGCTGTATTGTGTGCGTGGGTTGGAGAAAGTGTTGCTGTATGTGTGGGTGGGTGGAGGGGGTGCTGGTAGGAGAGGACAAGTGTTTCTGTGTGTATGTCTGCGTGGGTGGGAGACAGTGTTGCTTTATGTGTGGGTGGGGTGAAGGGGCATGCTGGCAGGGGAGACAGTGTTGCTGTATGTGTGGGGTGGGTGGAGCGGGTGCTGGTAGGGGAGACAGTGTTGCTGTATATGTGCGTTGGTGGGAGACAGTGTTGCTGTATGTGTGCGTGGGTGGAAGACAGTGTTGCTATATGTGTGGGTGGGTGGAGGGGGTGCTGGCAGGGGAGACAGTGTTGCTGTATGTATTTGTGCGTGGGTGGGAGACAGTGTTGCTGCATGTATGGGTGGGTGGAGGGTGGTGCTGGCATGGGAGACTGTGTTGCTGTATGTGTGCGTGGGTGGGAGACAGGGTTGCTGTATGTGTGGGTGGGTGGAGGGGGGTGCTGGCAGGGGAGACAGTGTTGCTGTATGTGTGCGTGGGTTTGAGACAGTGTTGCTGTATGTGTGGGTGGGTGGAGGGGGGTGCTGGCAGGGGAGACTGTGTTGCTGTATTTGTGCGTGGGTGGGAGACAGTGTTGCTGTATGTGTGGGTGAGTGGAGGGGGGTGCTGGCAGGGGAGACAGTGTTGCTGTATGTGTGCGTTGGTTGGAGATAGTGTTGCTGTATGTGTGGGTGGGTGGAGGGGGTGCTGGTAGGAGAGACAGTGTTTCTGTATGTATGTGTGCGTGGGTGGGGGACAGTGTTGCTGTATGTGTGGGTGGGTGGAGGGGGGTGCTAGCAGGGGAGACAGTGTTGCTGTATGTGTGCGTGGGTGGGAGACAGTGTTGCTGTATGTGTGAATGGGTGGAGGGGGTGCTGGCAGGGGAGACAGTGTTGCTGTATATGTGCGTGGGTGGGAGACAGTGTTGCTGTATGTGTGGGTGAGTGGAGGGGGGTGCTGGCAGGGGAGACAGTGTTGCTGTATGTGTGCGTGGGTTGGAGAAAGTGTTGCTGTATGTGTGGGTGGGTGGAGGGGGTGCTGGTAGGAGAGACAGTGTTTCTGTGTGTATGTCTGCGTGGGTGGGAGACAGTGTTGCTCTATGTGTGGGTGGGTGAAGGGGCATGCTGGCAGGGGAGACAGTGTTGCTGTATGTGTGTGTGGGTGGGTGGAGGGGGTGCTGGTAGGGGAGACAGTGTTGCTGTATATGTGCGTTGGTGGGAGACAGTGTTGCTGGCTGTATGTGTGGGTGAGTGGAGGGGGGTGCTGGCAGGGGAGACAGTGTTGCTGTATGTGTGCGTGGGTTGAAGACAGTGTTGCTGTATGTGTGGGTGGGTGGAGAGGGTGCTGGTAGGAGAGACAGTGTTTCTGTATGTATGTGTGCGTGGGTGGGAGACAGTGTTGCTGCATGTGTGGGTGGGTGGAGGGTGGTGCTGGCATGGGAGACTGTGTTGCTGTATGTGTGCTTGGGTGGGAGACAGGGTTGCTGTATGTGTGTGTGGGTGGAGGGGGGTGCTGGCAGGGAAGACAGTGTTGCTGTATGTGTGCGTGGGTGGGAAACAGCGTTGCTGTATGTGTGGGTGGGTGGAGGGGTTGCTGGCAGGGGAGACAGTGTTGCTGTATGTATTTGTGCGTGGGTGGGAGACAGTGTTGCTGTATGTGTGTGTGGGTGGAGGGGGGTGCTGGCAGGGAAGACAGTATTGCTGTATGTGTGGGTGGGTTAAGGGGGGTGCTGGCAGGGGAGACAGTGTTGCTGCATGTGTCCATGGGTGGGAGACAGTGTTGCTGTATGTGTGGGTGGATGGATGGAGGGGGGTGCTCTCAGGGGAGACAGTTTTGCTGTGTGTGTGCGTGGGTGGGAGACAGTGTTGCTGTATGTGTGGGTGGGTGGAGGGGGGTGCTGGCAGGGGAGACAGTGTTGCTGAATATGTGCGTGGGTGGGAGACAGTGTTGCTGTATGTGTGGGTGAGTGGAGGGGGGTGCTGGCAGGGGAAATAGTGTTTCTGTATGTGTGCATGGGTTGGAGACAGTGTTGCTGTATGTGTGTGAGGGTGGAGGGGGTGCTGGTAGGGGAGACAGTGTTTCTGTATGTATGTGTGCGTGGGTTGGTGACAGTGTTGCTGTATGTGTGGGTGGGTGGAGGGGGTGCTGGTAGGGGAGACAGTGTTGCTGTATGTGTGCGTGGGTTTGAGACAGTGTTACTATATGTGTGGGTGGGTGGAGGGAGGTCCTGGCAGGGGAGACAGTGTAGCTGTATGTGTGCGTTTGTTTGGAGGTAGTGTTGCTGTATGTGTGGGTGGGCGGAGGGGGGGTGCTGGCAGGGGAGACAGTGTTGCTGTATGTGTGCGTGGGTGGGAGACAGTGTTGCTGTATGTGTGGGTGGGTGGAGGGGGGTGCTGGCAGGGAAAACAGTGTTGCTGTATGTGTGCATGGGTGGGAGACAGTGTTGCTGTATGTGTGGGTGGGTGGGTGGAGGGTGGTGCTGTCAGGGGAGACAGTGTTGCTGTATGTGTGCGTGGGTGGGAGACAGTGTTGATGTATGTGTGGGTGGGTGGAGGGGGGTGCTGGGAGGGAAGACAGTGTTGCTGTATGTGTGCGTGGGTGGAAGACAGTGTTGCTGTATGTGTGGGTGGGTGGAGGGGGTGCTGGCAGGGGAGACAGTGTTGCTGTATGTAATTGTGCGTGGGTGGGAGACAGTGTTGATGCATGTATGGGTGGGTGGAGGGTGGTGCTGGCATGGGAGACTGTGTTGCTGTATGTGTGCTTGGGTGGGAGACAGGGTTGCTGTATGTGTGGGTGGGTGGAGGGGGGTGCTGGCAGGGGAGACAGTGTTGCTGTATGTGTGCGTGGGTTTGAGACAGTGTTGCTGTATGTGTGGGTGGGTGGAGGGGGGTGCTGGCAGGGGAGACAGTGTTGCTGTATGTGTGCGTGGGTTTGAGACAGTGTTGCTGTATATGTGCGTGGGTGGGAGACAGTGTTGCTGTATGTGTGGGTGAGTGGAGGGGGGTGCTGGCAGGGGAGACAGTGTTGCTGTATGTGTGCGTTGGTTGGAGATAGTGTTGCTGTATGTGTGGGTGGGTGGAGGGGGTGCTGGTAGGAGAGACAGTGTTTCTGTATGTATGTGTGCGTGGGTGGGAGACAGTGTTGCTCTATGTGTGGGTGGATGGAGGGGGGTGCTGGCAGGGGAGACAGTGTTGCTGTATGTATGTGTGCGTGGGTGGGGGACAGTGTTGCTGTATGTGTGGGTGGATGGAGGGGGTGCTAGCAGGGGAGACAGTGTTGCTGTATGTGTGCGTGGGTGGGAGACAGTGTTGCTGTATGTGTGAATGGGTGGAGGGGGTGCTGGCAGGGGAGACAGTGTTGCTGTATATGTGCGTGGTGGGAGACAGTGTTGCTGTATGTGTGGGTGAGTGGAGGGGGGTGCTGGCAGGGGAGACAGTGTTGCTGTATGTGTGCGTGGGTTGGAGAAAGTGTTGCTGTATGTGTGGGTGGGTGGAGGGGGTGCTGGTAGGAGAGACAGTGTTTCTGTGTGTATGTCTGCGTGGGTGGGAGACAGTGTTGCTTTATGTGTGGGTGGGTGAAGGGGCATGCTGGCAGGGGAGACAGTGTTGCTGTATGTGTGGGTGGGTGGAGCGGGTGCTGGTAGGGGAGACAGTGTTGCTGTATATGTGCGTTGGTGGGAGACAGTGTTGCTGTATGTGTGCGTGGGTGGAAGACAGTGTTGCTATATGTGTGGGTGGGTGGAGGGGGTGCTGGCAGGGGAGACAGTGTTGCTGTATGTATTTGTGCGTGGGTGGGAGACAGTGTTGCTGCATGTATGGGTGGGTGGAGGGTGGTGCTGGCATGGGAGACTGTGTTGCTGTATGTGTGCGTGGGTGGGAGACAGGGTTGCTGTATGTGTGGGTGGGTGGAGGGGGGTGCTGGCAGGGGAGACAGTGTTGCTGTATGTGTGCGTGGGTTTGAGACAGTGTTGCTGTATGTGTGGGTGGGTGGAGGGGGGTGCTGGCAGGGGAGACTGTGTTGCTGTATTTGTGCGTGGGTGGGAGACAGTGTTGCTGTATGTGTGGGTGAGTGGAGGGGGGTGCTGGCAGGGGAGACAGTGTTGCTGTATGTGTGCGTTGGTTGGAGATAGTGTTGCTGTATGTGTGGGTGGGTGGAGGGGGGTGCTAGCAGGGGAGACAGTGTTGCTGTATGTGTGCGTGGGTGGGAGACAGTGTTGCTGTATGTGTGAATGGGTGGAGGGGGTGCTGGCAGGGGAGACAGTGTTGCTGTATATGTGCGTGGGTGGGAGACAGTGTTGCTGTATGTGTGGGTGAGTGGAGGGGGGTGCTGGCAGGGGAGACAGTGTTGCTGTATGTGTGCGTGGGTTGGAGAAAGTGTTGCTGTATGTGTGGGTGGGTGGAGGGGGTGCTGGTAGGAGAGACAGTGTTTCTGTGTGTATGTCTGTGTGGGTGGGAGACAGTGTTGCTCTATGTGTGGGTGGGTGAAGGGGCATGCTGGCAGGGGAGACAGTGTTGCTGTATGTGTGGGTGGGTGGAGGGGGTGCTGGTAGGGGAGACAGTGTTGCTGTATATGTGCGTTGGTGGGAGACAGTGTTGCTGGCTGTATGTGTGGGTGAGTGGAGGGGGGTGCTGGCAGGGGAGACAGTGTTGCTGTATGTGTGCGTGGGTTGAAGACAGTGTTGCTGTATGTGTGGGTGGGTGGAGAGGGTGCTGGTAGGAGAGACAGTGTTTCTGTATGTATGTGTGCGTGGGTGGGAGACAGTGTTGCTGCATGTGTGGGTGGGTGGAGGGTGGTGCTGGCATGGGAGACTGTGTTGCTGTATGTGTGCTTGGGTGGGAGACAGGGTTGCTGTATGTGGGTGGAGGGGGGTGCTGGCAGGGAAGACAGTGTTGCTGTATGTGTGCGTGGGTGGGAGACAGCGTTGCTGTATGTGTGGGTGGGTGGAGGGGGTGCTGGCAGGGGAGACAGTGTTGCTGTATGTATTTGTGCGTGGGTGGGAGACAGTGTTGCTGTATGTGTGTGTGGGTGGAGGGGGGTGCTGGCAGGGAAGACAGTATTGCTGTATGTGTGGGTGGGTTAAGGGGGGTGCTGGCAGGGGAGACAGTGTTGCTGCATGTGTCCATGGGTGGGAGACAGTGTTGCTGTATGTGTGGGTGGATGGATGGAGGGGGGTGCTCTCAGGGGAGACAGTTTTGCTGTGTGTGTGCGTGGGTGGGAGACAGTGTTGCTGTATGTGTGGGTGGGTGGAGGGGGGTGCTGGCAGGGGAGACAGTGTTGCTGAATATGTGCGTGGGTGGGAGACAGTGTTGCTGTATGTGTGGGTGAGTGGAGGGGGGTGCTGGCAGGGGAAATAGTGTTTCTGTATGTGTGCATGGGTTGGAGACAGTGTTGCTGTATGTGTGTGAGGGTGGAGGGGGTGCTGGTAGGGGAGACAGTGTTTCTGTATGTATGTGTGCGTGGGTTGGTGACAGTGTTGCTGTATGTGTGGGTGGGTGGAGGGGGTGCTGGTAGGGGAGACAGTGTTGCTGTATGTGTGCGTGGGTTTGAGACAGTGTTACTATATGTGTGGGTGGGTGGAGGGAGGTCCTGGCAGGGGAGACAGTGTAGCTGTATGTGTGCGTTTGTTTGGAGGTAGTGTTGCTGTATGTGTGGGTGGGCGGAGGGGGGGTGCTGGCAGGGGAGACATTGTTGCTGTATGTGTGCGTGGGTGGGAGACAGTGTTGCTGTATGTGTGGGTGGGTGGAGGGGGGTGCTGGCAGGGAAAACAGTGTTGCTGTATGTGTGCATGGGTGGGAGACAGTGTTGCTGTATGTGTGGGTGGGTGGGTGGAGGGTGGTGCTGTCAGGGGAGACAGTGTTGCTGTATGTGTGCGTGGGTGGGAGACAGTGTTGATGTATGTGTGGGTGGGTGGAGGGGGGTGCTGGGAGGGAAGACAGTGTTGCTGTATGTGTGCGTGGGTGGAAGACAGTGTTGCTGTATGTGTGGGTGGGTGGAGGGGGTGCTGGCAGGGGAGACAGTGTTGCTGTATGTATTTGTGCATGGGTGGGAGACAGTGTTGCTGCATGTATGGGTGGGTGGAGGGTGGTGCTGGCATGGGAGACTGTGTTGCTGTATGTGTGCGTGGGTGGGAGACAGGGTTGCTGTATGTGTGGGTGGGTGGAGGGGGGTGCTGGCAGGGGAGACAGTGTTGCTGTATGTGTGCGTGGGTTTGAGACAGTGTTGCTGTATGTGTGGGTGGGTGGAGGGGGGTGCTGGCAGGGGAGACAGTGTTGCTGTATTTGTGCGTGGGTGGGGGACAGTGTTGCTGTATGTGTGGGTGGGTGGAGGGGGGTACTAGCAGGGGAGACAGTGTTGCTGTATGTGTGCGTGGGTGGGAGACAGTGTTGCTGTATGTGTGGGTGGGTGGAGGGGGTGCTGGCAGGGGAGACAGAGTTGCTGTATATGTGCGTGGGTGGGAGACAGTGTTGCTGTATGTGTGGGTGAGTGGAGGGGGGTGCTGGCAGGGGAGACAGTGTTGCTGTATTTGTGCGTGGGTGGGAGACAGTGTTGCTGTATGTGTGGGTGAGTGGAGGGGGGTGCTGGCAGGGGAGACAGTGTTTCTGTATGTGTGCGTGGGTTTGAGACAGTGTTACTGTATGTGTGGGTGGGTGGAGGGGGGTCCTGGCAGGGGAGACAGTGTAGCTGTATGTGTGCGTTTGTTTGGAGGTAGTGTTGCTGTATGTGTGGGTGGGTGGAGGGTGGTGCTGGCAGGGGAGACAGTGTTGCTGTATGTGTGCGTGGGTGGGAGACAGTGTTGCTGTATGTGTGGGTGGGTGGAGGGGGGTGCTGGGAGGGAAGACAGTGTTGCTGTATGTGTGCGTGGGTGGAAGACAGCGTTGCTGTATGTGTGGGTGGGTGGAGGGGGTGCTGGCAGGGGAGACAGTGTTGCTGTATGTATTTGTGCGTGGGTGGGAGACAGTGTTGCTGCATGTGTGGGTGGGTGGAGGGTGGTGCTGGCATGGGAGACTGTGTTGCTGTATGTGTGCTTGGGTGGGAGACAAGGTTGCTGTATGTGTGGGTGGGTGGAGGGGGGTGCTGGCAGGGAAGACAGTGTTGCTGTATGTGTGCGTGGGTGGGAGACAGTATTGCTGTATGTGTGGGTGGGTTAAGGGGGGTGCTGGCAGGGGAGACAGTGTTGCTGTATGTGTGCGTGGGTGGGAGACAGTGTTGCTGTATGTGTGGGTGGGTGGAGGGGGGTGCTGGCAGGGGAGACAGTGTTGCTGTATGTGTGCATGGGTGGGAGACAGTGTTGCTGTATGTGTGGGTGGGAGGAGGGTGGTGCTGTCAGGGGAGACAGTGTTGCTGTATGTGTGCGTGGGTGGGAGACAGTGTTGATGTATGTGTGGGTGGGTGGAGGGGGGTGCTGGGAGGGAAGACAGTGTTGCTGTATGTGTGCGTGGGTGGAAGACAGTGTTGCTGTATGTGTGGGGGGGTGGAGGGGGTGCTGGCAGGGGAGACAGTGCTGCTGTATGTATTTGTGCGTGGGTGGGAGAGAGTGTTGCTGCATGTATGGGTGGGTGGAGGGTGGTGCTGGCATGGGAGACTGTGTTGCTGTATGTGTGCTTCGGTGGGAGACAGGGTTGCTGTATGTGTGGGTGGGTGGAGGGGGGTGCTGGCAGGGGAGACAGTGTTGCTGTATGTGTGCGTGGGTTTGAGACAGTGTTGCTGTATGTGTGGGTGGGTGGAGGGGGGTGCTGGCAGGGGAGACAGTGTTGCTGTATGTGTGCGTGGGTTTGAGACAGTATTGCTGTATATGTGCGTGGGTGGGAGACAGTGTTGCTGTATGTGTGGGTGAGTGGAGGGGGGTGCTGGCAGGGGAGACAGTGTTGCTGTATGTGTGCGTTGGTTGGAGATAGTGTTGCTGTATGTGTGGGTGGGTGGAGGGGGTGCTGGTAGGAGAGACAGTGTTTCTGTATGTATGTGTGCGTGGGTGGGAGACAGTGTTGCTCTATGTGTGGGTGGATGGAGGGGGGTGCTGGCAGGGGAGACAGTGTTGCTGTATGTATGTGTGCGTGGGTGGGGGACAGTGTTGCTGTATGTGTGGGTGGGTGGAGGGGGGTGCTAGCAGGGGAGACAGTGTTGCTGTATGTGTGCGTGGGTGGGAGACAGTGTTGCTGTATGTGTGGGTGGGTGGAGGGGGTGCTGGCAGGGGAGACAGTGTTGCTGTATATGTGCGTGGGTGGGAGACAGTGTTGCTGTATGTGTGGGTGAGTGGAGGGGGGTGCTGGCAGGGGAGACAGTGTTGCTGTATGTGTGCGTGGGTTGGAGAAAGTGTTGCTGTATGTGTGGGTGGGTGGAGGGGGTGCTGGTAGGAGAGACAGTGTTTCTGTGTGTATGTCTGCGTGGGTGGGAGACAGTGTTGCTCTATGTGTGGGTGGGTGAAGGGGCATGCTGGCAGGGGAGACAGTGTTGCTGTATGTGTGCGTGGGTTGAAGACAGTGTTGCTGTATGTGTGGGTGGGTGGAGAGGGTGCTGGTAGGAGAGACAGTGTTTCTGTATGTATGTGTGCGTGGGTGGGAGACAGTGTTGCTGCATGTGTGGGTGGGTGGAGGGTGGTGCTGGCATGGGAGACTGTGTTGCTGTATGTGTGCTTGGGTGGGAGACAGGGTTGCTGTATGTGTGGGTGGGTGGAGGGGGGTGCTGGCAGGGAAGACAGTGTTGCTGTATGTGTGCGTGGGTGGGAGACATTATTGCTGTATGTGTGGGTGGGTTAAGGGGGGTGCTGGCAGGGGAGACAGTGTTGCTGTATGTGTCCGTGGGTGGGAGACAGTGTTGCTGTATGTGTGGGTTGATGGAGGGGGGTGCTGGCAGGGGAGACAGTTTTGCTGTGTGTGTGCGTGGGTGGGAGACAGTGTTGCTGTATGTGTGGGTGGGTGGAGGGGGCTGCTGTCAGGGGAGACAGTGTTGCTGTATATGTGCGTGGGTGGGAGACAGTGTTGCTGTATGTGTGGGTGAGTGGAGGGGGGTGCTGGCAGGGGAAATAGTGTTTCTGTATGTGTGCGTGGGTTGGAGACAGTGTTGCTGTATGTGTGGGAGGGTGGAGGGTGTGCTGGTAGGGGAGACAGTGTTTCTGTATGTATGTGTGCATGGGTTGGAGACAGTGTTGCTGTATGTGTGGGTGGGTGGAGGGGGTGCTGGTAGGGGAGACAGTGTTGCTGTATGTGTGCGTGGGTTTGAGACAGTGTTACTATATGTGTGGGTGGGTGGAGGGAGGTCCTGGCAGGGGAGACAGTGTAGCTGTATGTGTGCGTTTGTTTGGAGGTAGTGTTGCTGTATGTGTGGGTGGGCGGAGGGGGGGTGCTGGCAGGGGAGACAGTGTTGCTGTATGTGTGCGTGGGTGGGAGACAGTGTTGCTGTATGTGTGGGTGGGTGGAGGGGGGTGCTGGCATGGGAGACTGTGTTGCTGAATGTGTGCTTGGGTGGGAGACAGGGTTGCTGTATGTGTGGGTGGGTGGAGGGGGTGCTGGCAGGGGAGACAGTGTTGCTGTATGTGTGCGTGGGTTTGAGACAGTGTTGCTGTATGTGTGGGTGGGTGGAGGGGGGTGCTGGCAGGGGAGACAGTGTTGCTGTATTTGTGCGTGGGTGGGGGACAGTGTTGCTGTATGTGTGGGTGGGTGGAGGGGGGTGCTAGCAGGGGAGACAGTGTTGCTGTATGTGTGGGTGGGTGGAGGGGGTGCTGGCAGGGGAGACAGTGTTGCTGTATATGTGCGTGGGTGGGAGACAGTGTTGCTGTATGTGTTGGTGAGTGGAGGGGGGTGCTGGCAGGGGAGACAGTGTTGCTGTATGTGTGCGTGGGTTGGAGACAGTGTTGCTGTATGTGTGGGTGGGTGGAGGGGGTGCTGGTAGGAGAGACAGTGTTTCTGTATGTATGTGTGCGTGGGTGGGAGACAGTGTTGCTCTATGTGTGGGTGGGTGAAGGGGCATGCTGGCAGGGGAGACAGTGTTGCTGTATGTGTGGGTGGGTGGAGGGGGTGCTGGTAGGGGAGACAGTGTTGCTGTATATGTGCGTGGGTGGGAGACAGTGTTGCTGTATGTGTGGGTGGGTGGAGGGGGTGCTGGTAGGAGAGACAGTGTTTCTGTATGTATGTGTGCGTGGGTGGGAGACAGTGTTGCTCTATGTGTGGGTGGGTGGAGGGGGGTGCTGGCAGGGGAGACAGTGTTGCTGTATGTAAGTATGTATGTATGTATGTATGTATGTATGTATGTGTGCGTGGGTGGGAGACAGTGTTACTGTATGTGTGGGTGGGTGGAGGGGGGTGCTGGCAGGGGATACAGTGTAGCTGTATGTGTGCGTGGGTGGGAGACAGTGTTGCTGTAAGTGTGGGTGGGTGGAGGGGGGTGCTGGCAGGGGAGACAGTGTTGCTGTATATGTGCGTGGGTGGGAGACAGTGTTGCTGTATGTGTGGGTGAGTGGAGGGGGGTGCTGGCAGGGGAGACAGTGTTTCTGTATGTGTGCGTGGGTTGGAGACAGTGTTGCTGTTTGTGTGGGTGGGTGGAGGGGGTGCTGGTAGGGGAGACAGTGTTTCTGTATGTATGTGTGCGTGGGTTGGAGACAGTGTTGCTGTATGTGTGGGTGGGTGGAGGGGGTGCTGGTAGGGGAGACAGTGTTGCTGTATGTGTGCGTGGGTTTGAGACAGTGTTACTGTATGTGTGGGTGGGTGGAGGGGGGACCTGGCAGGGGAGACAGTGTAGCTGTATGTCTGCGTTTGTTTGGAGGTAGTGTTGCTGTATGTGTGGGTGGGTGGAGGGGGGTGCTGGCAGGGGAGACAGTGTTGCTGTATGTGTGCATGGGTGGGAGACAGTGTTGCTGTATGTGTGTGTGGGTGGGTGGAGGGGGGTGCTGGCAGGGGAGACAGTGTTGCTGTATGTGTGCATGGGTGGGAGACAGTGTTGCTGTATGTGTGGGTGGGTGGAGGGTGGTGCTGTCAGGGGAGACAGTGTTGCTGTATGTGTGCGTGGGTGGGAGACAGTGTTGCTGTATGTGTGGGTGGGTGGAGGGGGGTGCTGGGAGGGAAGACAGTGTTGCTGTATGTGTGCGTGGGTGGAAGACAGCGTTGCTGTATGTGTGGGTGGGTGGAGGGGGTGCTGGCAGGGGAGACAGTGTTGCTGTATGTATTTGTGCGTGGGTGGGAGACAGTGTTGCTGCATGTGTGGGTGGGTGGAGGGTGGTGCTGGCATGGGAGACTGTGTTGCTGTATGTGTGCTTGGGTGGGAGACAGGGTTGCTGTATGTGTGGGTGGGTGGAGGGGGGTGCTGGCAGGGAAGACAGTGTTGCTGTATGTGTGCGTGGGTGGGAGACAGTATTGCTGTATGTGTGGGTGGGTTAAGGGGGGTGCTGGCAGGGGAGACAGTGTTGCTGTATGTGTGCGTGGGTGGGAGACAGTGTTGCTGTATGTGTGGATGGGTGGAGGGGGGTGCTGGCAGGGGAGACAGTGTTGCTGTATGTGTGCATGGGTGGGAGACAGTGTTGCTGTATGTGTGGGTGGGTAGAGGGTGGTGCTGTCAGGGGAGACAGTGTTGCTGTATGTGTGCGTGGGTGGGGGACAGTGTTGATGTATGTGTGGGTGGGTGGAGGGGGGTGCTGGGAGGGAAGACAGTGTTGCTGTATGTGTGCGTGGGTGGAAGACAGTGTTGCTGTATGTGTGGGTGGGTGGAGGGGGTGCTGGCAGGGGAGACAGTGTTGCTGTATGTATTTGTGCGTGGGTGGGAGACAGTGTTGCTGCATGTATGGGTGGGTGGAGGGTGGTGCTGGCATGGGAGACTGTGTTGCTGTATGTGTGCTTGGGTGGGAGACAGGGTTGCTGTATGTGTGGGTGGGTGGAGGGGGGTGCTGGCAGGGGAGACAGTGTTGCTGTATGTGTGCGTGGGTTTGAGACAGTGTTGCTGTATGTGTGGGTGGGTGGAGGGTGGTGCAGGCATGGGAGACTGTGTTGCTGTATGTGTGCTTAGGTGGGAGACAAGGTTGCTGTATGTGTGGGTGGGTGGAGGGGGGTGCTGGCAGGGTAGACAGTGTTGCTGTATGTGTGCGTGGGTGGGAGACAGTATTGCTGTATGTGTGGGTGGGTTAAGGGGGGTGCTGGCAGGGGAGACAGTGTTGCTGTATGTGTGCGTGGGTGGGAGACAGTGTTGCTGTATGTGTGGGTGGGTGGAGGGGGGTGCTGGCAGGGGAGACAGTGTTGCTGTATGTGTGCATGGGTGGGAGACAGTGTTGCTGTATGGGTGGGTGGAGGGTGGTGCTGTCAGGGGAGACAGTGTTGCTGTATGTGTGCGTGGGTGGGAGACAGTGTTGATGTATGTGTGGGTGGGTGGAGGGGGGTGCTGGGAGGGAAGACAGTGTTGCTGTATGTGTGCGTGGGTGGAAGACAGTGTTGCTGTATGTGTGGGGGGGTGGAGGGGGTGCTGGCAGGGGAGACAGTGCTGCAGTATGTATTTGTGCGTGGGTGGGAGACAGTGTTGCTGCATGTATGGGTGGGTGGAGGGTGGTGCTGGCATGGGAGACTGTGTTGCTGTATGTGTGCTTGGGTGGGAGACAGGGTTGCTGTATGTGTGGGTGGGTGGAGGGGGGTGCTGGCAGGGGAGACAGTGTTGCTGTATGTGTGCGTGGGTTTGAGACAGTGTTGCTGTATGTGTGGGTGGGTGGAGGGGGGTGCTGGCAGGGGAGACAGTGTTGCTGTATGTGTGCGTGGGTTTGAGACAGTGTTGCTGTATATGTGCGTGGGTGGGAGACAGTGTTGCTGTATGTGTGGGTGAGTGGAGGGGGGTGCTGGCAGGGGAGACAGTGTTGCTGTATGTGTGCGTTGGTTGGAGATAGTGTTGCTGTATGTGTGGGTGGGTGGAGGGGGTGCTGGTAGGAGAGACAGTGTTTCTGTATGTATGTGTGCGTGGGTGGGAGACAGTGTTGCTCTATGTGTGGGTGGATGGAGGGGGGTGCTGGCAGGGGAGACAGTGTTGCTGTATGTATGTGTGCGTGGGTGGGGGACAGTGTTGCTGTATGTGTGGGTGGGTGGAGGGGGTGCTGGCAGGGGAGACAGTGTTGCTGTATATGTGCGTGGGTGGGAGACAGTGTTGCTGTATGTGTGGGTGAGTGGAGGGGGGTGCTGGCAGGGGAGACAGTGTTGCTGTATATGTGCGTGGGTTGGAGAAAGTGTTGCTGTATGTGTGGGTGGGTGGAGGGGGTGCTGGTAGGAGAGACAGTGTTTCTGTGTGTATGTCTGCGTGGGTGGGAGACAGTGTTGCTCTATGTGTGGGTGGGTGAAGGGGCATGCTGGCAGGGGAGACAGTGTTGCTGTATGTGTGGGTGGGTGGAGGGGGTGCTGGTAGGGGAGACAGTGTTGCTGTATAAGTGCGTGGGTGGGAGACAGTGTTGCTGCATGTGTGGGTGGGTGGAGGGTGGTGCTGGCATGGGAGACTGTGTTGCTGTATGTGTGCTTGGGTGGGAGACAGGGTTGCTGTATGTGTGGGTGGGTGGAGGGGGGTGCTGGCAGGGAAGACAGTGTTGCTGTATGTGTGCGTGGGTGGGAGACATTATTGCTGTATGTGTGGGTGGGTTAAGGGGGGTGCTGGCAGGGGAGACAGTGTTGCTGTATGTGTCCGTGGGTGGGAGACAGTGTTGCTGTATGTGTGGGTGGATGGAGGGGGGTGCTGGCAGGGGAGACAGTTTTGCTGTGTTTGTGCGTGGGTGGGAGACAGTGTTGCTGTATGTGTGGGTGGGTGGAGGGGGCTGCTGTCAGGGGAGACAGTGTTGCTGTATATGTGCGTGGGTGGGAGACAGTGTTGCTGTATGTGTGGGTGAGTGGAGGGGGGTGCTGGCAGGGGAAATAGTGTTTCTGTATGTGTGCGTGGGTTGGAGACAGTGTTGCTGTATGTGTGGGAGGGTGGAGGGTGTGCTGGTAGGGGAGACAGTGTTTCTGTATGTATGTGTGCATGGGTTGGAGACAGTGTTGCTGTATGTGTGGGTGGGTGGAGGGGGTGCTGGTAGGGGAGACAGTGTTGCTGTATGTGTGCGTGGGTTTGAGACAGTGTTACTATATGTGTGGGTGGGTGGAGGGAGGTCCTGGCAGGGGAGACAGTGTAGCTGTATGTGTGCGTTTGTTTGGAGGTAGTGTTGCTGTATGTGTGGGTGGGCGGAGGGGGGGTGCTGGCAGGGGAGACAGTGTTGCTGTATGTGTGCGTGGGTGGGAGACAGTGTTGCTGTATGTGTGGGTGGGTGGAGGGGGGTGCTGGCATGGGAGACTGTTGCTGAATGTGTGCTTGGGTGGGAGACAGGGTTGCTGTATGTGTGGGTGGGTGGAGGGGGGTGCTGGCAGGGGAGACAGTGTTGCTGTATGTGTGCGTGGGTTTGAGACAGTGTTGCTGTATGTGTGGGTGGGTGGAGGGGGGTGCTGGCATGGGAGACAGTGTTGCTGTATTTGTGCGTGGGTGGGGGACAGTGTTGCTGTATGTGTGGGTGGGTGGAGGGGGGTGCTAGCAGGGGAGACAGTGTTGCTGTATGTGTGGGTGGGTGGAGGGGGTGCTGGCAGGGGAGACAGTGTTGCTGTATATGTGCGTGGGTGGGAGACAGTGTTGCTGTATGTGTGGGTGAGTGGAGGGGGGTGCTGGCAGGGGAGACAGTGTTGCTGTATGTGTGCGTGGGTTGGAGACAGTGTTGCTGTATGTGTGGGTGGGTGGAGGGGGTGCTGGTAGGAGAGACAGTGTTTCTGTATGTATGTGTGCGTGGGTGGGAGACAGTGTTGCTCTATGTGTGGGTGGGTGAAGGGGCATGCTGGCAGGGGAGACAGTGTTGCTGTATGTGTGGGTGGGTGGAGGGGGTGCTGGTAGGGGAGACAGTGTTGCAGTATATGTGCGTGGGTGGGAGACAGTGTTGCTGTATGTGTGGGTGGGTGGAGGGGGTGCTGGTAGGAGAGACAGTGTTTCTGTATGTATGTGTGCGTGGGTGGGAGACAGTGTTGCTGTATGTGTGGGTGGGTGGAGGGTGGTGCTGGCAGGGGAGACAGTGTTGCTGTATGTGTGCGTGGGTGGGAGACAGTGTTGCTGTATGTGTGGGTGGATGGAGGGGGGTGCTGGCAGGGGAGACAGTGTTTCTGTATGTATGTGTGCGTGGGTTGGAGACAGTGTTGCTGTATGTTTGGGTGGGTGGAGGGGGTGCTGGTAGGGGAGACAGTGTTGCTGTATGTGTGCGTGGGTTTGAGACAGTGTTACTGTATGTGTGGGTGGGTGGAGGGGGGTGCTGGCAGGGGATACAGTGTAGCTGTATGTGTGCGTGTGTTTGGAGGTAGTGTTGCTGTATGTGTGGGTGGGTGGAGGGGGGCGCTGGCAGGGGAGACAGTGTTGCTGTATTTGTGCGTGGGTGGGGGACAGTGTTGCTGTATGTGTGGGTGGGTGGAGGGGGGTGCTAGCAGGGGAGACAGTGTTGCTGTATGTGTGCGTGGGTGGGAGACAGTGTTGCTGTATGTGTGGGTGGGTGGAGGGGGTGCTGGCAGGGGAGACAGTGTTGCTATATATGTGCGTGGGTGGGAGACAGTGTTGCTGTATGTGTGGGTGAGTGGAGGGGGGTGCTGGCAGGGGAGACAGTGTTGCTGTATGTGTGCGTGGGTTGGAGACAGTGTTGCTGTATGTGTGGGTGGGTGGAGGGGGTGCTGGTAGGAGAGACAGTGTTTCTTTATGTATGTGTGCGTGGGTGGGAGACAGTGTTGCTCTCTGTGTGGGTGGGTGAAGGGGCATGCTGGCAGGGGAGACAGTGTTGCTGTATGTGTGCGTGGGTGGGAGACAGTGTTGCTGTATGTGTGGGTGGGTGGGTGGAGTGGGGTGCTGGCAGGGGAGACAGTGTTGCTGTATGTGTGCATGGGTGGGAGACAGTGTTGCTGTATGTGTGGGTGGGTGGAGGGTGGTGCTGTCAGGGGAGACAGTGTTGCTGTATGTGTGCGTGGGTGGGAGACAGTGTTGCTGTATGTGTGGGTGGGTGGAGGGGGGTGCTGGGAGGGAAGACAGTGTTGCTGTATGTGTGCGTGGGTGGAAGACAGCGTTGCTGTATGTGTGGGTGGGTGGAGGGGGTGCTGGCAGGGGAGACAGTGTTGCTGTATGTATTTGTGCGTGGGTGGGAGACAGTGTTGCTGCATGTGTGGGTGGGTGGAGGGTGGTGCTGGCATGGGAGACTGTGTTGCTGTATGTGTGCTTGGGTGGGAGACAGGGTTGCTGTATGTGTGGGTGGGTGGAGGGGGGTGCTGGCAGGGAAGACAGTGTTGCTGTATGTGTGCGTGGGTGGGAGACAGTATTGCTGTATGTGTGGGTGGGTTAAGGGGGGGTACTGGCAGGGGAGACAGTGTTGCTGTATGTGTGCGTGGGTGGGAGACAGTGTTGCTGTATGTGTGGGTGGGTGGAGGGGGGTGCTGGCAGGGGAGACAGTGTTGCTGTATGTGTGCATGGGTGGGAGACAGTGTTGCTGTATGTGTGGGTGGGTGGAGGGTGGTGCTGTCAGGGGAGACAGTGTTGCTGTATGTGTGCGTGGGTGGGAGACAGTGTTGATGTATGTGTGGGTGGGTGGAGGGGGGTGCTGGGAGGGAAGACAGTGTTGCTGTATGTGTGCGTGGGTGGAAGACAGTGTAGCTGTATGTGTGGGTGGGTGGAGGGGGTGCTGGCAGGGGAGACAGTGTTGCTGTATGTATTTGTGCGTGGGTGGGAGACAGTGTTGCTGCATGTATTGGTGGGTGGAGGGTGGTGCTGGCATGGGAGACTGTGTTGCTGTATGTGTGCTTGGGTGGGAGACAGGGTTGCTGTATGTGTGGGTGGGTGGAGGGGGGTGCTGGCAGGGGAGACAGTGTTGCTGTATTTGTGCGTGGGTGGGGGACAGTGTTGCTGTATGTTTGGGTGGGTGGAGGGGAGTGCTAGCAGGGGAGACAGTGTTGCTGTATGTGTGCGTGGGTGGGAGACAGTGTTGCTGTATGTGTGGGTGGGTGAAGGGGGTGCTGGCAGGGGAGACAGTGTTGCTGTATATGTGCGTGGGTGGGAGACAGTGTTGCTGTATGTGTGGGTGAGTGGAGGGGGGTGCTGGCAGGGGAGATAGTGTTGCTGTATGTGTGCGTGGGTTGGAGACAGTGTTGCTGTATGTGTGGGTGGGTGGAGGGGGTGCTGGTAGGAGAGACAGTGTTTCTGTATGTATGTGTGCGTGGGTGGGAGACAGTGTTGCTCTATGTGTGGGTGGGTGAAGGGGCATGCTGGCAGGGGAGACAGTGTTGCTGTATGTGTGGGTGGGTGGAGGGGGTGCTGGTAGGGGAGACAGTGTTGCTGTATATGTGCGTGGGTGGGAGACAGTGTTGCTGTATGTGTGGGTGGGTGGAGGGGGTGCTGGTAGGAGAGACAGTGGGGTATATTTACTAACATTCGTAATTCTCCCGATTTGGTGGGAGAATAATCACGAATGACATCGAAAGTGTAAAACTGCAACTTTTTGACTTTATTACGACTAATTTACTAAGCTGCCGAATTCTGCATTTTCGGGTTTTCCGATGTCGATGTCATTCGTTTTTTTTTGGCAGTGTTTTACGTGAGTGACTTGTAAAACACTGCCGACTTTAATACAATGAATCTCGGCCGGATCTGAGAGATCCGTGCTGGGCTTCATTGTGCACTTTGTTAAAAAAAAAAAAAAAAGTTTAAATGTTAAAAAAAAATTGCGTGGGGTCCCCCCTCCTAAGGCAAACCAGCCTCTGGCTCTTTGAGCCGATCCTGGTTGCAGAAATATGGGAAAAAAATGGACAAGGGTTCCCCCATATTTAAGCAACCAGCATCGGGCTCTGCGCCTGGTCCTGGTTCCAAAAATACGGGGGACAAAAAGAGTAGGGGTCCCCCGTATTTTTGAAACCAGCACCAGGCTCCTCTAGCTGGACAGATAATGCCACAGCCGGGGGTCACTTTTATACAGTGCCTTGCGGCCGTGGCATCAAATATCCAACTAGTCACCCCTGGCCGGGGTACCCTGGGGGAGTGGGGACCCCTTCAATCAAGGGGTCCCCCCCCCAGCCACCCAAGGGCCAGGGGTGAAGCCCGAGGCTGTCCCCCCCATCCAATAGGCTGCGGATGGGAGGCTGATAGCCTTTGTGAAAAGTGATTGATATTGTTTTTAGTAGCAGTACTACAAGGCCCAGCAAGTCTCCCCCGCATGCTGGTACTTGGAGAACCACAAGTACCAGCATGCGGCGGAAAAATGGGCCCGCTGGTACCTGTAGTACTACTACTAAAAAAATACCCAAAAAAAGACAATACACACACACCTTGAAAGTAAAGTTTTATTACATCCATCCACACAAACATACATACATACTTACCTTATGTTCACACGCAGGTCGGTCCTCTTGTCCAGTAGAATCCATGGGGTACCTGTTGAATAAATTATACTCACCAGATCCAGGGTACCAGGCTCCTCGGATAATCCTTTTGTAATCCACGTACTTGATTAAAAAAATAAAACGGAGACCCGAGCCACGCACTGAAAGGGGACCCATGTTTTCACATGGGTCCCCTTTCCTCGAATGCCAGAAACCCACTCTGACTGATGTCTAAGTGGGTTTCTTCAGCCAATCAGGGAGCGCCACGTTGTGGCATCCTCCTGATCGGTTGTGTGCTCCTGTACTGTATGATAGGCGGCACACGTCAGTGTTACAATGTAGCGCCTATGCGCTCCATTGTAACCAATGGTGGGAACTTTCTGCTCAGCGGTTGACCGAAAGTGACCTCACCGCTGAGCAGAAAGTTCCCACCATTGGTTACAATGGAGCGCATAGGCGCTACATTGTAACACTGCCGCGTGCTGCCTGTCAGTCAGTACAGGAGCACACAGCCGATCAGGAGGGTGCCACAACGTGGCGCTCCCTGATTGGCTGAAGAAACCCACTTAGACAGAAGTCAGAGTGGGTTTCTGGCATTCGGGGAAAGGGGTCCCATGTGAAAACATGGGTCCCCTTTCAGTTCGTGGTCGGGTATCCGTTTTTTTATTTTTTCAAGTACGTGGATTACAAAAGGATTTACCGAGGAGCCGAAAACACTGGATTATGTGAGTATAATTTTTTCTACAGGTACACCATGGATTCTACTGGAGAAGAGGACCGACCTGCGTGGGAACATAAGGTAAGTATGTGTATATGGAGGTGTGGATGGATGTATTAAAGTTATACTTTCAAGGTGTGTGTGTGTTGTCTTTATTGGGGTATTTTTTTTAGTAGTAGTACTACAGGTACCAGCGGGCCCGTTTTTCCGCCTCATGCTGGTACTTGTGGTTCTCCAAGTACCAGCTTGCGGGGGAGGCTTGCTGGGCCTTGTAGTACTGCTACTAAAAACAATATCAATCACTTTTCACAAAGGCTATCAGCCCCCCATCCGCAGCCTATTGGATGGGGGGGACAGCCTCGGGCTTCACCCCTGGCCCTTGGGTGGCTGGGGGGGGGACCCCTTGATTGAAGGGGTCCCCACTCCCCCAGGGTACCCCGGCCAGGGGTGACTAGTTGGATATTTGATGCCACGGCCGCAGGGCACTATATAAAAGTGACCCCCGGCTGTGGCATTATCTGTCCAGCTAGTGGAGCCCGGTGCTGGTTTTAAAAATACGGGGGACCCCTACGCTTTTTGTCCCCCGTATCTTTGGAACCAGGACCAGGCGCAGAGCCCGATGCTGGTTGCTTAAATATGGGGGAACCCCTGTCATTTTCTTTCCCATATTTCTGCAACCAGGATCGGCTCAAAGAGCCCGAGGCTGGTTATGCTTAGGAGGGGGGACCCCACGCAATTTTTTTCCAAAAAAATAACACTTTCCCACCCCTTCCCACTGATATACATGCACGGATCTCATGGATCCGTGCATGCCTATCCAATCACGGCTCAAAAAAGCAGGTCTGGTTTTTTTTAGCACTTTTTTACGAGTTTAATTTTTTCACGGCAGTGGTTTTTTTTGTTTTTTGCTTTGCACTTCTTAGTAAATGACCGAGATTCATACTTGAACAGCCGCGTTTTGACCGATGGTGTATTCATTCGTATTTTTTTTTGTTGGACTTCAAAAAAAATACGAATGCCCTCATCACTGCCGAGATTTGAGTTTAGTAAATGACCGAGATGACAATTTGAAGAAAAAACGGCATCTCGGTCAAAATCGGGACCTTAGTAAATATACCCAGTGTTTCTGTATGTATGTGTGTGTGGGTGGGAGACAGTGTTGCTCTATGTGTGGGTGGGTGGAGGGGGGTGCTGGCAGGGGAGACAGTGTTGCTGTATGTATGTATGTATGTATGTGTGCGTGGGTGGGAGACAGTGTTACTGTATGTGTGGGTGGGTGGAGGGGGGTGCTGGCAGGGGATACAGTGTAGCTGTATGTGTGCGTGTGTTTGGAGGTAGTGTTGCTGTATGTGTGGGTGGGTGGAGGGGGGCGCTGGCAGGGGAGACAGTGTTGCTGTATTTGTGCGTGGGTGGGAGACAGTGTTGCTGTATGTGTGGGTGGGTGGAGGGTGGTGCTGGCAGGGGAGACAGTGTTGCTGTATGTGTGCGTGGGTGGGAGACAGTGTTGCTGTATGTGTGGGTGGATGGAGGGGGGTGCTGGCAGGGGAGACAGTTTTGCTGTGTGTGTGTGTGCGTGGGTGGGAGACAGTGTTGCTGTATGTGTGGGTGGGTGGAGGGGGGTGCTGGCAGGGGAGACAGTGTTGCTGTATATGTGCGTGGGTGGGAGACAGTGTTGCTGTATGTGTGGGTGAGTGGAGGGGGGTGCTGGCAGGGGAGACAGTGTTTCTGTATGTGTGCGTGGGTTGGAGACAGTGTTGCTGTATGTGTGGGTGGAGGGGGTGCTGGTAGGGGAGACAGTGTTGCTGTATGTGTGCGTGGGTTTGAGACAGTGTTACTGTATGTGTGGGTGGGTGGAGGGGGGTCCTGGCAGGGGAGACAGTGTAGCTGTATGTGTGCGTTTGTTTGGAGGTAGTGTTGCTGTATGTGTGGGTGGGTGGAGGGGGGGTGCTGACAGGGGAGACAGTGTTGCTGTATGTGTGCATGGGTGGGAGACAGTGTTGCTGTATGTGTGGGTGGGTGGAGGGGGGTGCTGGCAGGGGAGACAGTGTTGCTGTATGTGTGCGTGGGTGGAAGACAGCGTTGCTGTATGTGTGGGTGGGTGGAGGGGGTGCTGGCAGGGGAGACAGTGTTGCTGTATGTATTTGTGCGTGGGTGGGAGACAGTGTTGCTGCATGTGTGGGAGGGTGGTGGGTGGTGCTGGCATGGGAGACTGTGTTGCTGTATGTGTGCTTGGGTGGGAGACAGGGTTGCTGTATGTGTGGGTGGGTGGAGGGGGGTGCTGGCAGGGAAGACAGTGTTGCTGTATGTGTGCGTGGGTGGGAGACAGTATTGCTGTATGTGTGGGTGGGTTAAGGGGGGTGCTGGCAGGGGAGACAGTGTTGCTGTATGTGTGCGTGGGTGGGGGACAGTGTTGCTGTATGTGTGGGTGGGTGGAGGGGGGTGCTAGCAGGGGAGACAGTGTTGCTGTATGTGTGCGTGGGTGGGAGACAGTGTTGCTGTATGTGTGGGTGGGTGGAGGGGGTTGCTGGCAGAGGAGGCAGTCTTGCTGTATGTGTGCGTGGGTGGGAGACAGTGTTGCTGTATGTGTGGGTGGGTTAAGGGGCATGCTGGCAGGGGAGACAGTGTTGCTGTATGTGTGGGTGGGTGGAGGGGGTGCTGGCAGGGGACACAGTGTTGCTGTATGTATTTGTGCGTGGGTGGGAGACAGTGTTGCTGCATGTGTGGGTGGGTGGAGGGTGGTGCTGGCATGGGAGACTGTGTTTCTGTATGTGTGCTTGGGTGGGAGACAGGGTTGCTGTATGTGTGGGTGGGTGGAGGGGGGTGCTGGCAGGGAAGACAGTGTTGCTGTATGTGTGCGTGGGTGGGAGACAGTATTGCTGTATGTGTGGGTGGGTTAAGGGGGGTGCTGGCAGGGGAGACAGTGTTGCTGTATGTGTGCGTAGGTGGGAGACAGTGTTGCTGTATGTGTGGGTGGGTGGAGGGCGGTGCTGGCAGGGGAGACAGTGTTGCTGTATGTGTGCATGGGTGGGAGACAGTGTTGCTGTATGTGTGGGTAGGTGGAGGGTGGTGCTGTCAGGGGAGACAGTGTTGCTGTATGTGTGCGTGGGTGGGAGACAGTGTTGATGTATGTGTGGGTGGGTGGAGGGGGGTGCTGGGAGGGAAGACAGTGTTGCTGTATGTGTGCGTGGGTGGAAGACAGTGTTGCTGTATGTGTGGGTGGGTGGAGGGGGTGCTGGCAGGGGAGACAGTGTTGCTGTATGTATTTGTGCGTGGGTTGGAGACAGTGTTGCTGTATGTGTGGGTGGGTGGAGGGGGTGCTGGTAGGAGAGACAGTGGGGTAAATTTACTAAGGTCCCGATTTTGACCGAGATGCCGTTTTTTCATCAAAGTGTCATCTCGGTAATTTACTAAGCAATAATCACGGCAGTGATGAGGGCATTCGTAATTTTTTGGAAGTCCATCAAAAAAATTACGAATGAATACACCATCGGTCAAAACGCGGCTGTTTAAGTATGAATCTCGGTAATTTACTAAGAAGTGCAAAGCAAAAAACAAACAAACACTGCCGTGAAAAATTACAACTCGTAAAAAAGTGCTTTAAAAAAACAGACCTGCTTTTTTTTTATCCGTGATTGGATAGGCATGCACGGATCCATGAGATCCGTGCATGTATATCAGTGGGAAGGGGTGGGAAAGTGGCTATTTTCTTTAAAAAAATTGCGTGGGGTCCCCCCTCCTAAGCATAACCAGCCTCGGGCTCTTTGAGCTGATCCTGGTTGCAGAAATATGGGGAAAAAATTGACAGGGGTTCCCCCATATTTAAGCAACCAGCATCGGGCTCTGCACCTGGTCCTGGTTCCAAAAATACGGGGGACAAAAAGAGTAGGGGTCCCCCGTATTTTTAAAACCAGCACCGGGCTCCACTAGCTGGACAGATAATGCCACAGCCGGGGGTCACTTTGATATAGTGCCCTGCGGCCGTGGCATCAAAAATCCAACTAGTCACCCCTGGCCGGGGTACCCTGGGGGAGTGGGGACCCCTTCAATCAAGGGGTCCCCCCCCAAGCCACCCAAGGGCCAGGGGTGAAGCCCGAGGCTGTCCCCCCCCATCCAATGGGCTGCGGATGGGGAGGCTGATAGCCTTTTGTGATAATGAAAAGATATTGTTTTTAGTAGCAGTACTACAAGGCCCAGCAAGCCTCCCCCGCATGCTGGTACTTGGAGAACCACAAGTACCAGCATGCGACGGAAAAACGGGCCCGCTGGTACCTGTAGTACTACTACTAAAAAAATACCCAAAAAAAGACAAGACACACACACCGTGAAAGTAAAGATTTATTACATACATGCACACAAACATACATACATACTTACCTTATGTTCACACGCAGGTCGGTCCTCTTGTCCAGTAGAATCCATGGGGTACCTGTTGAATAAATTATACTCACCAGATCCAGGGTACCAGGCTCCTCGGATAATCCTTTTGTAATCCACGTACTTGATTAAAAAAATAAAACGGAGACCCGAGCCACGCACTGAAAGGGGACCCATGTTTTCACATGGGTCCCCTTTCCCCGAATGCCAGAAACCCACTCTGACTGATGTCTAAGTGGGTTTCTTCAGCCAATCAGGGAGCGCCACGTTGTGGCATCCTCCTGATCGGCTGTGTGCTCCTGCACTGTATGACAGGCGGCACACGTCAGTGTTACAATGTAGCGCCTATGCGCTCCATTGTAACCAATGGTGGGAACTTTCTGCTCAGCGGTTGACCGAAAGTGACCTCACCGCTGAGCAGAAAGTTCCCACCATTGGTTACAATGGAGCGCATAGGCGCTACATTGTAACACTGCCGCGTGCTGCCTGTCAGTTAGTACAGGAGCACACAGCTGATCAGGAGGGTGCCACAACGTGGCGCTCCCTGATTGGCTGAAGAAACCCACTTAGACAGAAGTCAGAGTGGGTTTCTGGCATTCGGGGAAAGGGGTCCCATGTGAAAACATGGGTCCCCTTTCAGTTCGTGGTCGGGTATCCGTTTTTTTATTTTTTCAAGTACGTGGATTACAAAAGGATTTACCGAGGAGCCGAAAACACTAGATTATGTGAGTATAATTTTTTCTACAGGTACACCATGGATTCTACTGGAGAAGAGGACCGACCTGCGTGGGAACATAAGGTAAGTATGTGTATATGGAGGTGTGGATGGATGTATTAAAGTTATACTTTCAAGGTGTGTGTGTGTTGTCTTTATTGGGGTATTTTTTTAGTAGTAGTACTACTACAATTACCAGCGGGCCCGTTTTTCCGCCGCATGCTGGTACTTGTGGTTCTCCAAGTACCAGCATGCGGGGGAGGCTTGCTGGGCCTTGTAGTACTGCTACTAAAAACAATATCAATCACTTTTCACAAAGGCTATCAGCCCCCCATCCGCAGCCTATTGGATGGGGGGGGACAGCCTCGGGCTTCACCCCTGGCCCTTGGGTGGCTGGGGGGGGGACCCCTTGATTGCAGGGTTCCCACTCCCCCAGGGTACCCCGGCCAGGGGTGACTAGTTGGATATTTGATGCCACGGCCGCAGGGCACTATATAAAAGTGACCCCCGGCTGTGGCATTATCTATCCAGCTAGTAGAGCCCGGTGCTGGTTTTAAAAATACGGGGGACCCCTACGCTTTTTGTCCCCCGTATTTTTGGAACCAGGACCAGGCGCAGAGCCCGATGCTGGTTGCTTAAATATGGGGGAACCCCTGTCATTTTCTTTCCCATATTTCTGCAACCAGGATCGGCTCAAAGAGCCCGAGGCTGGTTATGCTTAGGAGGGGAGACCCCACGCAATTTTTTTCCAAAAAAATAACACTTTCCCACCCCTTCCCACTGATATACATGCACGGATCTCATGGATCCGTGCATGCCTATCCAATCACGGCTCAAAAAAGCAGGTCTGTTTTTTTTTTAGCACTTTTTTACGAGTTTAATTTTTTCACGGCAGTGTTTTTTTTTTTTTTTGCTTTGCACTTCTTAGTAAATGACCGAGATTCATACTTAAACAGCCGCGTTTTGACCGATGGTGTATTCATTCGTATTTTTTTTTTGGACTTCAAAAAAAATACGAATGCCCTCATCACTGCCGAGATTTGAGTTTAGTAAATGACCGAGATGACACTTTGAAGAAAAAACGGCATCTCGGTCAAAATCGGGACCTTAGTAAATATACCACAGTGTTTCTGTATGTATGTGTGTGTGTGTGGGTGGGAGACAGTGTTGCTCTATGTGTGGGTGGATGGAGGGGGGTGCTGGCAGGGGAGACAGTGTTGCTGTATGTATGTATGTATGTATGTGTGCGTGGGTGGGAGACAGTGTTACTGTATGTGTGGGTGGGTGGAGGGGGGTGCTGGCAGGGGATACAGTGTAGCTGTATGTGTGCGTGTGTTTGGAGGTAGTGTTGCTGTATGTGTGGGTGGGTGGAGGGGGGCGCTGGCAGGGGAGACAGTGTTGCTGTATTTGTGCGTGGGTGGGAGACAGTGTTGCTGTATGTGTGGGTGGGTGGAGGGTGGTGCTGGCAGGGGAGACAGTGTTGCTGTATGTGTGCGTGGGTGGGAGACAGTGTTGCTGTATGTGTGGGTGGATGGAGGGGGTTGCTGGCAGGGGAGACAGTTTTGCTGTGTGTGTGTGTGCGTGGGTGGGAGACAGTGTTGCTGTATGTGTGGGTGGGTGGAGGGGGGTGCTTGCAGGGGAGACAGTGTTGCTGTATATGTGCGTGGGTGGGAGACAGTGTTGCTGTATGTGTGGGTGAGTGGAGGGGGGTGCTGGCAGGGGAGACAGTGCTTCTGTATGTGTGCGTGGGTTGGAGACAGTGTTGCTGTATGTGTGGGTGGAGGGGGTGCTGGTAGGGGAGATAGTGTTTCTGTATGTATGTGTGCGTGGGTTGGAGACAGTGTTGCTGTATGTGTGGGTGGGTGGAGGGGGTGCTGGTAGGGGAGACAGTGTTGCTGTATGTGTGCGTGGGTTTGAGACAGTATTACTGTATGTGTGGGTGGGTGGAGGGGGGTCCTGGCAGGGGAGACAGTGTTGCTGTATGTGTGCGTTTGTTTGGAGGTAGTGTTGCTGTATGTGTGTGTGGGTGGAGGGGGGGTGCTGACAGGGGAGACAGTGTTGCTGTATGTGTGCATGGGTGGGAGACAGTGTTGCTGTATGTGTGGGTGGGTGGAGGGGGGTGCTGGCAGGGGAGACAGTGTTGCTGTATGTGTGCATGGGTGGGAGACAGTGTTGCTGTATGTGTGGGTGGGTGGAGGGTGGTGCTGTCAGGGGAGACAGTGTTGCTGTATGTGTGCGTGGGTGGGAGACAGTGTTGCTGTATGTGTGGGTGGGTGGAGGGGGGTGCTGGGAGGGAAGACAGCGTTGCTGTATGTGTGGGTGGGTGGAGGGGGTGCTGGCAGGGGAGACAGTGTTGCTGTATGTATTTGTGCGTGGGTGGGAGACAGTGTTGCTGTATGTGTGCGTGGGTGGGAGACAGTATTGCTGTATGTGTGGGTGGGTTAAGGGGGGTGCTGGCAGGGGAGACAGTGTTGCTGTATGTGTGCGTGGGTGGGGGACAGTGTTGCTGTATGTGTGGGTGGGTGGAGGGGGGTGCTAGCAGGGGAGACAGTGTTGCTGTATGTGTGCGTGGGTGGGAGACAGTGTTGCTGTATGTGTGGGTGGGTGGAGGGGGTTGCTGGCAGGGGAGGCAGTCTTGCTGTATGTGTGCGTGGGTGGGAGACAGTGTTGCTGTATGTGTGGGTGGGTTAATGGGCATGCTGGCAGGGGAGACAGTGTTGCTGTATGTGTGGGTGGGTGGAGGGGGTGCTGGCATGGGAGACAGTGTTGCTGTATGTGTGCGTGGGTTGGAGACAGTGTTGCTGTATGTGTGGGTGGGTGGAGGGGGTGCTGGTAGGAGAGACAGTGTTTCTGTATGTATGTATGTGTGCGTGGGTGGGAGACAGTGTTGCTCTATGTGTGGGTGGGTGAAGGAGAATGCTGGCAGGGGAGACAGTGTTGCTGTATGTGTGGGTGGGTGGAGGGGGTGCTGGTAGGGGAGACAGTGTTGCTGTATGTGTGCGTGGGTTTGAGACAGTGTTACTGTATGTGTGGGTGGATGGAGGGGGGTCCTGGCAGGGGAGACAGTGTAGCTGTATGTGTGCATTTGTTTGAAGGTAGTGTTGCTGTATGTGTGGGTGGGTGGAGGGGGGGTGCTGGCAGGGGAGACAGTGTTGCTGTATGTGTGCGTGGGTGGGAGACAGTGTTGCTGTATGTGTGGGTGGGTGGAGGGGGGTTCTGGCAGAGGAGACAGTGTTGCTGTATGTGTGCATGGGTGGGAGACAGTGTTGCTGTATGTGTGGGTGGGTGGAGGGTGGTGCTGTCAGGGGAGACAGTGTTGCTGTATGTGTGCGTGGGTGGGAGACAGTGTTGCTGTATGTGTGGGTGGGTGGAGGGGGGTGCTGGGAGGGAAGACAGTGTTGCTGTATGTGTGCGTGGGTGGAAGACAGTGTTGCTGTATGTGTGGGTGGGTGGAGGGGGTGCTGGCAGGGGAGACAGAGTTGCAATATGTATGTGTGCGTGGGTGGGAGACAGTGTTGCTGCATGTGTGGGTGGGTGGAGGGGGTGCTGGCAGGGGAGACAGTGTTGCTGTATGTGTGCTTGGGTGGGAGACAGGGTTGCTGTATGTGTGGGTGGGTGGAGGGGGGTGCTGGCAGGGGAGACAGTGTTTCTGTATGTGTGCGTGGGTTTGAGACAGTGTTGCTGTATGTGTGGGTGGGTGGAGGGGGGTACTGGCAGGGAAGACAGTGTTGCTGTATGTGTGCGTGGGTGGGAGACAGTATTGTTGTATGTGTGGGTGGGTTAAGGGGGGTGCTGGCAGGGGAGACAGTGTTGCTGTATGTGTGCGTGGGTGGGAGACAGTGTTGTATGTATGGGTGGGTGGAAGGGTGTGCTGGCAGGGGAGACAGTGTTGCGGTATGTGTGCGTGGGTGGGAGACAGTGCTGCTGTATGTGTGGGTGGGTGGAGGGGGGTGCTGGCAGGGGAGACAGTGTTGCTGTATGTATGTATGTATGTGTGCGTGGGTGGGAGACAGTGTTACTGTATGTGTGGGTGGGTGGAGGGGGGTGCTGGCAGGGGATACAGTGTAGCTGTATGTGTGCTTGGAGGTAGTGTTGCTGTATGTGTGGGTGGGTGGAGGGGGGCGCTGGCAGGGGAGACAGTGTTGCTGTATTTGTGCGTGGGTGGGAGACAGTGTTGCTGTATGTGTGGGTGGGTGGAGGGTGGTGCTGGCAGGGGAGACAGTGTTGCTGTATGTATGCGTGGGTGGGAGACAGTGTTGCTGTAGGTGTGGGTGGATGGAGGGGGTGCTGGCAAGGAAGACAGTGTTGCTGTATGTGTGCGTGGGTGGAGGAAAGTGTTGCTATATTTGTGGGTGGGTGGAGGGGGTGCTGGCAGGGAAGACAGTGTTGCTGTATGTGTGCGTGGGTTGGAGACAGTATTGCTGTATGTGTGGGTGGGTTAAGGGGGGTGCTGGCAGGGGAGACAGTGTTGCTGTATGTGTGTGTGGGTGGGGGACAGTGTTGCTGTATGTGTGGGTGGGTGGAGGGTGGTGCTGTCAGGGGAGACAGTGTTGCTGTATGTGTGCGTGGGTGGGAGACAGTGTTGCTGTATGTGTGGGTGGGTGGAGGGGGGTGCTGGGAGGGAAGACAGTGTTGCTGTATGTGTGCGTGGGTGGAAGACAGCGTTGCTGTATGTGTGGGTGGGTGGAGGGGGTGCTGGCAGGGGAGACAGTGTTGCTGTATGTATTTGTGCGTGGGTGGGAGACAGTGTTGCTGCATGTGTGGGTGGGTGGAGGGGGGTGCTGGCAGGGGATACAGTGTAGCTGTATGTGTGCGTGTGTTTGGAGGTAGTGTTGCTGTATGTGTGGGTGGGTGGAGGGGGGCGCTGGCAGGGGAGACAGTGTTGCTGTATTTGTGCGTGGGTGGGAGACAGTGTTGCTGTATGTGTGGGTGGGTGGAGGGTGGTGCTGGCAGGGGAGACAGTGTTGCTGTATGTATGCGTGGGTGGGAGACAGTGTTGCTGTATGTGTGGGTGGATGGAGGGGGTGCTGGCAGGGAAGACAGTGTTGCTGTATGTGTGCGTGGGTGGAGGAAAGTGTTGCTATATTTGTGGGTGGGTGGAGGGGGGTGCTGGCAGGGAAGACAGTGTTGCTGTATGTGTGCGTGGGTGGGAGACAGTATTGCTTTATGTGTGGGTGGATTAAGGGGGGTGCTGGCAGGGGAGACAGTGTTGCTGTATGTATGTGTGTGTGGGTGGGGGACAGTGTTGCTGTATGTGTGGGTGGGTGGAGGGGGGTGCTGGCAGGGGAGACAGTGTTGCTGTATGTGTGCGTGGGTGGGAGACAGTGTTGCTGAATGTGTGGGTGGGTGGAGGGGGTTGCTGGCAGGGGAGTCAGTCTTGCTGTATGTGTGCGTGGGTGGGAGATAGTGTTGCTGTATGTGTGGGTGGGTGGAAAGGGTGCTGGTAGGGGAGACAGTGTTGCTGTATGTTTGTGTGGGTTTGAGACAGTGTTACTGTATGTGTGGGTGGGTGGAGGGGGGTCCTGGCAGGGGAGACAGTGTAGCTGTATGTGTGCGTTTGGAGGTAGTGTTGCTGTATGTGTGGTTGGGTGGAGGGGGGGGTGCTGGCAGGGGAGACAGTGTTGCTGTATGTGTGCGTGGGTGGGAGACAGTGTTGCTGTATGAGTGGGTGGGTGGAGGGGGGTGCTGGCAGGGGAGACAGTGTTGCTGTATGTGTGCGTGGGTGGGAGACAGTATTGCTGTATGTGTGGGTGGGTTAAGGGGGTGCTGGCAGGGGAGACAGTGTTGCTGTATGTGTGCGTGGGTGGGCAACAGTGTTGCTGTATGTGTGGGTGGGTGGAGGGGGGTGCTAGCAGGGGAGAAAGTGTTGCTGTATGTGTGCGTGGGTGGGAGACAGTGTTGCTCTATGTGTGGGTGGGTGGGTGGAGGGGGTTGCTGGCAGGGGAGGCAGTCTTGCTGTATGTGTGCGTGGGTGGGAGACAGTGTTGCTGTATGTGTGGGTGGGTTAAGGTACATGCTGGCAGGGGAGACAGTGTTGCTGTATGTGTGGGTGGGTGGAGGGGGTGCTGGCAGGGGAGACAGTGTTGCTGTATATGTGCGTGGGTGGGAGACAGTGTTGCTGTATGTGTGGGTGGGTGGAGGGGGGTGCTGGCAGGGGAGACAGTGTTGCTGTATGTGTGCGTGGGTTGGAGACAGTGTTGCTGTATGTGTGGGTGGGTGGAGGGGGTGCTGGTAGGAGAGACAGTGTTTCTGTATGTATGTGTGCGTGGGTGGGAGACAGTGTTGCTGTATGTGTGGGTGGGTTAGGGGGCATGCTGGCAGGGGAGACAGTGTTGCTGTATGTGTGGGTGGGTGGAGGGGGGTGCTGGGAGGGAAGACAGTGTTGCTGTATGTGTGCGTGGGTGGAAGACAGTGTTGCTGTATGTGTGGGTGGGTGGAGGGGGTGCTGGCAGGGGAGACAGAGTTGCTGTATGTATGTGTGCGTGGGTGGGAGACAGTGTTGCTGCATGTGTGGGTGGGTGGAGGGGGTGCTGGCAGGGGAGACAGTGTTGCTGTATGTGTGCTTGGGTGGGAGACAGGGTTGCTGTATGTGTGGGTGGGTGGAGGGGGGTGCTGGCAGGGGAGACAGTGTTTCTGTATGTGTGCGTGGGTTTGAGACAGTGTTGCTGTATGTGTGGGTGGGTGGAGGGGGGTACTGGCAGGGAAGACAGTGTTGCTGTATGTGTGCGTGGGTGGGAGACAGTATTGTTGTATGTGTGGGTGGGTTAGGGGGGTGCTGGCAGGGGAGACAGTGTTGCTGTATGTGTGCGTGGGTTGGAGACAGTGTTGCTGTATGTGTGGGTGGGTGGAGGGGGTGCTGGTAGGAGAGACAGTGTTTCTGTATGTATGTGTGCGTGGGTGGGAGACAGTGTTGCTCTATATGTGGGTGGGTGAAGGGGAATGCTGGCAGGGGAGACAGTGTTGCTGTATGTGTGGGTGGGTGGAGGGGGTGCTGGTAGGTGAGACAGTGTTGCTGTATGTGTGCGTGGGTTTGAGACAGTGTTACTGTATGTGTGGGTGAGTGCTGGCAGGGGAGACAGTGTTGCTGTATGTGTGCGTGGGTGGGAGACAGTGTTGCTGTATGTGTGGGTGGGTGGAGGGGGGTTCTGGCAGAGGAGACAGTGTTGCTGTATGTGTGCATGGGTGGTAGACAGTGTTGCTGTATGTGTGGGTGGGTGGAGGGGGGGTGCTGGCAGGGGAGACAGTGTTGCTGTATGTGTGCGTGGGTGGGACACAGTGTTGCTGCATGTGTGGGTGGGTGGAGGGGGTGCTGGCAGGGGAGACAGTGTTGCTGTATGTGTGCTTGGGTGGGAGACAGGGTTGCTGTATGTGTGGGTGGGTGGGTTGAGGGGGGTGCTGGCAGGGGAGACAGTGTTTCTGTATATGTGCGTGGGTTTGAGACAGTGTTGCTGTATGTGTGGGTTGGTGGAGGGGGGTACTGGCAGGGAAGACAATGTTGCTGAATGTGTGCGTGGGTGGGAGACAGTATTGTTGTATGTGTGGGTGGGTTAAGGGGGGTGCTGGCAGGGGAGACAGTGTTGCTGTATGTGTGCGTGGGTGGGAGACAGTGTTGTATGTATGGGTGGGTGGAAGGGTGTGCTGGCAGGGGAGACAGTGTTGCGGTATGTGTGCGTGGGTGGGAGACAGTGCTTCTGTATGTGTGGGTGGGTGGAGGGGGGTGCTGGCAGGGGAGACAGTGTTGCTGTATGTATGTATGTATGTATGTATGTGTGCGTGGGTGGGAGACAGTGTTACTGTATGTGTGGGTGGGTGGAGGGGGGTGCTGGCAGGGGATACAGTGTAGCTGTATGTGTGCGTGTGTTTGGAGGTAGTGTTGCTGTATGTGTGGGTGGGTGGAGGGGGGCGCTGGCAGGGGAGACAGTGTTGCTGTATTTGTGCGTGGGTGGGAGACAGTGTTGCTGTATGTGTGGGTGGGTGGAGGGTGGTGCTGGCAGGGGAGACAGTGTTGCTGTATGTGTGCGTGGGTGGGAGACAGTGCTGCTGAATGTGTGGGTGGATGGAGGGGGGTGCTGGCAGGGAAGACCGTGTTGCTGTATGTGTGCGTGGGTGGAGGAAAGTGTTGCTATATTTGTGGGTGGGTGGAGGGGGGTGCTGGCAGGGAAGACAGTGTTGCTGTATGTGTGCGTGGGTGGGAGACAGTATTGCTGTATGTGTGGGTGGGTTAAGGGGGGTGCTGGCAGGGGAGACAGTGTTGCTGTATGTGTGTGTGGGTGGGGGACAGTGTTGCTGTATGTGTGGGTGGGTGGAGGGGGGTGCTGGCAGGGGAGACAGTGTTGCTGTATGTGTGCGTGGGTGGGAGACAGTGTTGTTATATGTATGGGTGGGTGGAGGGGTGTGCTGGCAGGGGAGACAGTGTTGCTGTATGTGTACGTGGGTGGGAGACAGTGTTGCTGAATGTGTGGGTGGGTGAAGGGGGTTGCTGGCAGGGGAGGCAGTCTTGCTGTATGTGTGCGTGGGTGGGAGATAGTGTTGCTGTATGTGTGGGTGGGTGGAGGGGGGTGCTGGCAGGGGAGACAGTGTTGCTGTATGTGTGGGTGGGTGGAGAGGGTGCTGGTAGGGGAGACAGTGTTGCTGTATGTGTGCGTGGGTTTGAGACAGTGTTACTGTATGTGTGGGTGGGTGGAGGGGGGTCCTGGCAGGGGAGACAGTGTAGCTGTATGTGTGTGTGGGTGGGAGACAGTATTGCTGTATGTGTGGGTGGGTTGAGGGGGGTCCTGGCAGGGGAGACAGTGTAGCTGTATGTGTGCGTTTGGAGGTAGTGTTGCTGTATGTGTGGTTGGGTGGAGGGGTGTGCTGGCAGGGGAGACAGTGTTGCTGTATGTGTGTGTGGGTGGGAGACAGTGTTTCTGTATGTGTGGGTGGGTGGAGGGGGGTGCTGGCAGGGGAGACAGTGTTCCTGTATGTGTGCATGGGTTGGAGACAGTGTTGCTGTATGTGTGCGTGGGTGGAGGGGGGTCCTGGCAGGGGAGACAGTGTAGCTGTATGTGTGCATTTGTTTGAAGGTAGTGTTGCTGTATGTGTGGGTGGGTGGAGGGGGAGTGCTGGCAGGGGAGACAGTGTTGCTGTATGTGTGCGTGGGTGGGAGACAGTGTTGCTGTATGTGTGGGTGGGTGGAGGGGGGTTCTGGCAGAGGAGACAGTGTTGCTGTATGTGTGCATGGGTGGGAGACAGTGTTGCTGTATGTGTGGGTGGGTGGAGGGTGGTGCTGTCAGGGGAGACAGTGTTGCTGTATGTGTGCGTGGGTGGGAGACAGTGTTGCTGTATGTGTGGGTGGGTGGAGAGGGGTGCTGGGAGGGAAGACAGTGTTGCTGTATGTGTGCGTGGGTGGAAGACAGTGTTGCTGTATGTGTGGGTGGGTGGAGGGGGTGCTGGCAGGGGAGACAGTGTTGCTGTATGTGTGCTTGGGTGGGAGACAGGGTTGCTGTATGTGTGGGTGGGTGGAGGGGGGTGCTGGCAGGGGAGACAGTGTTTCTGTATGTGTGCGTGGGTTTGAGACAGTGTTGCTGTATGTGTGGGTGGGTGGAGGGGGGTACTGGCAGGGAAGACAGTGTTGCTGTATGTGTGCGTGGGTGGGAGACAGTATTGTTGTATGTGTGGGTGGGTTAGGGGGGTGCTGGCAGGGGAGACAGTGTTGCTGTATGTGTGCGTGGGTGGGAGACAGTGTTGTTGTATGTATGGGTGGGTGGAAGGGTGTGCTGGCAGGGGAGACAGTGTTGCGGTATGTGTGGGTGGGTGGGAGACAGTGCTGCTGTATGTGTGGGTGGGTGGAGGGGGTGCTGGCAGGGGAGACAGTGTTGCTGTATGTATGTATGTATGTATGTATGTGTGCGTGGGTGGGAGACAGTGTTACTGTATGTGTGGGTGGGTGGAGGGGGGTGCTGGCAGGGGATACAGTGTAGCTGTATGTGTGCGTGTGTTTGGAGGTAGTGTTGCTGTATGTGTGGGTGGGTGGAGGGGGGCGCTGGCAGGGGAGACAGTGTTGCTGTATTTGTGCGTGGGTGGGAGACAGTGTTGCTGTATGTGTGGGTGGGTGGAGGGTGGTGCTGGCAGGGGAGACAGTGTTGCTGTATGTATGCGTGGGTGGGAGACAGTGTTGCTGTATGTGTGGGTGGATGGAGGGGGTGCTGGCAGGGAAGACAGTGTTGCTGTATGTGTGCGTGGGTGGAGGAAAGTGTTGCTATATTTGTGGGTGGGTGGAGGGGGGTGCTGGCAGGGAAGACAGTGTTGCTGTATGTGTGCGTGGGTGGGAGACAGTATTGCTTTATGTGTGGGTGGATTAAGGGGGGTGCTGGCAGGGGAGACAGTGTTGCTGTATGTGTGTGTGGGTGGGGGACAGTGTTGCTGTATGTGTGGGTGGGTGGAGGGGGGTGCTGGCAGGGGAGACAGTGTTGCTGTATGTGTGTGTGGGTGGGGGACAGTGTTGCTGTATGTGTGGGTGGGTGGAGGGGGGTGCTGGCAGGGGAGACAGTGTTGCTGTATGTGTGCGTGGGTGGGAGACAGTGTTGTTATATGTATGGGTGGGTGGAGGAATGTGCTGGCAGGGGAGACAGTGTTGCTGTATGTGTACGTGGGTGGGAGACAGTGTTGCTGAATGTGTGGGTGGGTGAAGGGGGTTGCTGGCAGGGGAGGCAGTCTTGCTGTATGTGTGCGTGGGTGGGAGATAGTGTTGCTGTATGTGTGGGTGGGTGGAGGGGGTGCTGGCAGGGGAGACAGTGTTGCTGTATGTGTGGGTGGGTGGAGAGGGTGCTGGTAGGGGAGACAGTGTTGCTGTATGTGTGCGTGGGTTTGAGACAGTGTTACTGTATCTGTGGGTGGGTGGAGGGGGGTCCTGGCAGGGGAGACAGTGTAGCTGTATGTGTGCGTTTGGAGGTAGTGTTGCTGTATGTGTGGTTGGGTGGAGGGGGGTGCTGGCAGGGGAGACAGTGTTGCTGTATGTGTGCGTGGGTGGGAGACAGTGTTGCTGTATGTGTGGGTGGGTGGAGGGGGGTGCTGGCAGGGGAGACAGTGTTGCTGTATATGTGCGTGGGTGGGAGAAAGTGTTGCTGTATGTGTGGGTGAGTGGAGGGGGGTGCTGGCATGGGAGACAGTGTTGCTGTATGTGTGCGTGGGTTGGAGACAGTGTTGCTGTATGTGTGGGTGGGTGGTGGGGGTGCTGGTAGGAGAGACAGTGTTTCTGTATGTATGTGTGCATGGGTGGGAGACAGTGTTGCTCTATGTGTGGGTGGGTGAAGGGGAATGCTGGCAGGGGAGACAGTGTTGCTGTATGTGTGGGTGGGTGGAGGGGGGGTGCTGGCAGGGGAGACAGTGTTGCTGTATGTGTGCGTGGGTGGGAGACAGTATTGCTGTATGTGTGGGTGTGAGGAGGGGGGTGCTGGCAGGGGAGACAGTGTTGCTGTATGTGTGCGTGGGTGGGAGACAGTATTGCTGTATGTGTGGGTGGGTGGAGGGGGTCCTAGCAGGTGAGACAGTGTTGCTGTATGTGTGCGTGGGTGGGAGACAGTGTTGCTGTATGTGTGGGTGGGTTAAGGGGCATGCTGGCAGGGGAGACAGTGTTGCTGTATGTGTGGGTGGGTGGAGGGGGTGCTGGCAGGGGAGACAGTGTTGCTGTATATGTGCGTGGGTGGGAGACAGTGTTGCTGTATGTGTGGGTGAGTGGAGGGGGGTGCTGGCAGGGGAGACAGTGTTGCTGTATGTGTGCGTGGGTTGGAGACAGTGTTGCTGTATATATGTGTGGGTGGATGGAGGGGGTGCTGGTAGGAGAGACAGTGTTTCTGTATGTATGTGTGCGTGGGTTGGAGACAGTGTTGCTCTATGTGTGGGTGGGTGAAGGGGAATGCTGGCAGGGGAGACAGTGTTGCTGTATGTGTGGGTGGGTGGAGGGGGTGCTGGTAGGGGAGACAGTGTTGCTGTATGTGTGCGTGGGTTTGAGACAGTGTTACTGTATGTGTGGGTGGGTGGAGGGGGGTCCTGGATGGGGAGACAGTGTAGCTGTATGTGTGCATTTGTTTGAAGGTAGTGTTGCTGTATGTGTGGGTAGGTGGAGGGGGGTGCTGGCAGGGGAGACAGTGTTGCTGTATGTGTGCGTGGGTGGAAGACAGTGTTGCTGTATGTGTGGGTGGGTGGAGGGGGGTTCTGGCAGGGGAGACAGTGTTGCTGTATGTGTGCATGGGTGGGAGACAGTGTTGCTGTATGTGTGGGTGGGTGGAGGGTGGTGCTGTCAGGGAAGACAGTGTTGCTGTATGTGTGGGTGGGTGGAGGGGGGTGCTGGGAGGGAAGACAGTGTTGCTGTATGTGTGCGTGGGTGGGATACAGTGTTGCTGTATGTGTGGGTGGGTGGAGGGGGTGCTGGCAGGGGAGACAGTGTTGCTGTATGTATGTGTGCGTGGGTGAGAGACAGTGTTGCTGCATGTGTGGGTGGGTGGAGGGGGGTGCTGGCAGGGGAGACAGTGTTGCTGTATGTGTGCTTTGGTGGGAGACAGGGTTGCTGTATGTGTGGGTGGGTGGAGGGGGGTGCTGGGAGGGGAGACAGTGTTGCTGTATGTGTGCGTGGGTGGGAGACAGTATTGCTGTATGTGTGGGTGGGATAAGGGGGGTGCTGGCAGGGGAGACAGTGTTGCTGTATGTATGTGTGCGTGGGTGGGAGACAGTGTTGCTGCATGTGTGGGTGGGTGGAGGGGGGTGCTGGCAGGGGAGACAGTGTTTCTGTATGTGTGCGTGGGTTTGACACAGTGTTGCTGTATGTGTGGGTGGGTGGAGGGGGGTGCTGGCAGGGAAGACAGTGTTGCTGTATGTGTGCGTGGGTGGGAGACAGTATTGCTGTATGTGTGGGTGGGTTAAGGGGGGTGCTGGCAGGGGAGACAGTGTTGCTGTATGTGTGCGTGGGTGGGAGACAGTGTTGCTGTATGTGTGGGTGGGTGGAGGGGGGTGCTGGCAGGGGAGACAGTCTTGCTGTATGTGTGCGTGGGTGGGAGACAGTGTTGCTGTATGTGTGAGTGGGTTAAGGGGGGTGCTGGCAGGGGAGACAGTGTTGCTGTATGTGTGCGTGGGTGGAGGAAAGTGTAGCTATATTTGTGGGTGGGTGGAGGGAAGACAGTGTTGCTGTATGTGTGCGTGGGTGGGTGACAGTATTGCTGTATGTGTGGGTGGGTTAAGGGGGGTGCTGGCAGGGGAGACAGTGTTGCTGTAAGTGTGTGTGGGTGGGGGACAGTGTTGCTGTATGTTTGGGTGGGTGGAGGGGGTGCTGGCAGGGGAGACAGTGTTGCTGTATGTGTGCGTGGGTTGGAGACAGTGTTGCTGTATGTGTGGGTGGGTGTAGGGGGTGCTGATAGGAGAGACAGTGTTTCTGTATGTATGTGTGCATGGGTGGGAGACAGTGTTGCTCTATGTGTGGGTGGGTGAAGGGGAATGCTGGCAGGGGAGACAGTGTTGCTGTATGTGTGGGTGGGTGGAGGGGGTGCTGGTAGGGGAGACAGTGTTGCTGTATGTGTGCGTGGGTTTGAGACAGTGTTACTGTATGTGTGGGTGGGTGGAGGGGGGTCCTGGCAGGGGAGACAGTGTAGCTGTATGTGTGCATTTGTTTGAAGGTAGTGTTGCTGTATGTGTGGGTGGGTGGAGGGGGGTCCTGGCAGGGGAGACAGTGTAGCTGTATGTGTGCATTTGTTTGAAGGTAGTGTTGCTGTATGTGTGCGTGGGTGGGAGACAGTGTTGCTGTATGTGTGGGTGGGTGGAGGGGGGTTCTGGCAGAGGAGACAGTGTTGCTGTATGTGTGCATGGGTGGGAGACAGTGTTGCTGTATGTGTGGGTGGGTGGAGGGTGGTGCTGTCAGGGGAGACAGTGTTGCTGTATGTGTGCGTGGGTGGGAGACAGTGTTGCTGTATGTGTGGGTGGGTGGAGGGGGGTGCTGGGAGGGAAGACAGTGTTGCTGTATGTGTGCGTGGGTGGAAGACAGTGTTGCTGTATGTGTGGGTGGGTGGAGGGGGGTGCTGGGAGGGAAGACAGTGTTGCTGTATGTGTGCGTGGGTGGGAGACAGTGTTACTGTATGTGTGGGTCGGTGGAGGGGGGTGCTGGCAGGGGATACAGTGTAGCTGTATGTGTGCGTGTGTTTGGAGGTAGTGTTGCTGTATGTGTGGGTGGGTGGAGGGGGTCGCTGGCAGGGGAGACAGTGTTGCTGTATTTGTGCGTGGGTGGGAGACAGTGTTGCTGTATGTGTGGGTGGGTGGAGGGTGGTGCTGGCAGGGGAGACAGTGTTGCTGTATGTGTGCGTGGGTGGGTGGGAGACAGTGTTGCTGTATGTGTGCATTTGTTTGAAGGTAGTGTTGCTGTATGTGTGGGTGGGTGGAGGGGGGGTGCTGGCAGGGGAGACAGTGTTGCTGTATGTGTGCGTGGGTGGGAGACAGTGTTGCTGTATGTGTGGGTGGGTGGAGGGGGGTTCTGGCAGAGGAGACAGTGTTGCTGTATGTGTGCATGGGTGGGAGACAGTGTTGCTGTATGTGTGGGTGGGTGGAGGGTGGTGCTGTCAGGGGAGACAGTGTTGCTGTATGTGTGCGTGGGTGGGAGACAGTGTTGCTGTATGTGTGGGTGGGTGGAGGGGGGTGCTGGGAGGGAAGACAGTGTTGCTGTATGTGTGCGTGGGTGGAAGACAGTGTTGCTGTATGTGTGGGTGGGTGGAGGGGGGTGCTGGGAGGGAAGACAGTGTTGCTGTATGTGTGCGTGGGTGGGAGACAGTGTTACTGTATGTGTGGGTCGGTGGAGGGGGGTGCTGGCAGGGGATACAGTGTAGCTGTATGTGTGCGTGTGTTTGGAGGTAGTGTTGCTGTATGTGTGGGTGGGTGGAGGGGGTCGCTGGCAGGGGAGACAGTGTTGCTGTATTTGTGCGTGGGTGGGAGACAGTGTTGCTGTATGTGTGGGTGGGTGGAGGGTGGTGCTGGCAGGGGAGACAGTGTTGCTGTATGTGTGCGTGGGTGGGAGACAGTGTTGCTGTATGTGTGGGTGGATGGAGGGGGGTGCTGGCAGGGAAGACAGTGTTGCTGTATGTGTGCGTGGGTGGAGGAAAGTGTTGCTATATTTGTGGGTGGGTGGAGGGGGGTGCTGGCAGGGAAGACAGTGTTGCTGTATGTGTGCGTGGGTGGGAGACAGTATTGCTGTATGTGTGGGTGGGTTAAGGGGGGTGCTGGCAGGGGAGACAGTGTTGCTGTATGTGTGTGTGGGTGGGGGACAGTGTTGCTGTATGTGTGGGTGGGTGGAGGGGGGTGCTGGCAGGGGAGACAGTGTTGCTGTATGTGTGCGTGGGTGGGAGACAGTGTTGTTATATGTGTGGGTGGGTGGAGGGGTGTGCTGGCAGGGGAGACAGTGTTGCTGTATATGTGCGTGGGTGGGAGACAGTGTTGCTGAATGTGTGGGTGGGTGGAGGGGGTTGCTGGCAGGGGAGGCAGTCTTGCTGTATGTGTGCGTGGGTGGGAGATAGTGTTGCTCTATGTGTGGGTGGGTGGAGGGGGTGCTGGCAGGGGAGACAGTGTTGCTGTATGTGTGGGTGGGTGGAGAGGGTGCTGGTAGGGGAGACAGTGTTGCTGTATGTGTGTGTGGGTTTGAGACAGTGTTACTGTATGTGTGGGTGGGTGGAGGGGGGTCCTGGCAGGGGAGACAGTGTAGCTGTATGTGTGCGTTTGGAGGTAGTGTTGCTGTATGTGTGGTTGGGTGGAGGGGGGGTGCTGGCAGGGGAGACAGTGTTGCTGTATGTGTGCGTGGGTGGGAGACAGTGTTGCTCTATGTGTGGGTGGGTGGAGGGGGGTGCTGGCAGGGGAGACAGTGTTGCTGTATGTGTGCGTGGGTGGGAGACAGTATTGCTGTATGTGTGGGTGGGTTAAGGGGGGTGCTGGCAGGGGAGACAGTGTTGCTGTATGTGTGCGTGGGTGGGGGACAGTGTTGCTGTATGTGTGGGTGGGTGGAGGGGGGTGCTAGCAGGGGAGACAGTGTTGCTGTATGTGTGCGTGGGTGGGAGACAGTGTTGCTGTATGTGTGAGTGGGTGGAGGGGGTTGCTGGTAGGGGAGGCAGTCTTGCTGTATGTGTGCGAGGGTTGGAGACAGTGTTGCTGTATGTGTGGGTGGGTGGAGGGGGTGCTGGTAGGAGAGACAGTGTTTCTGTATGTATGTGTGCATGGGTGGGAGACAGTGTTGCTCTATGTGTGGGTGGGTGAAGGGGAATGCTGTCAGGGGAGACAGTGTTGCTGTATGTGTGGGTGGGTGGAGGGTGGTGCTGTCAGGGGAGACAGTGTTGCTGTATGTGTGCGTGGGTGGGAGACAGTGTTGCTGTATGTGTGGGTGGGTGGAGGGGGGTGCTGGGAGGGAAGACAGTGTTGCTGTATGTGTGCGTAGTTGGAAGACAGTGTTGCTGTATGTGTGGGTGGGTGGAGGGGGTGCTGGCAGTGGAGACAGTGTTGCTGTATGTATGTGTGCGTGGGTGGGAGACAGTGTTGCTGCATGTGTGGGTGGGTGGAGGGGGGTGCTGGCAGGGGAGACAGTGTTGCTGTATGAGTGCGTGGGTGGGAGACAGTATTGCTGTATGTGTGGGTGTGTGGTGGGGGGTGCTGGCAGGGGAGACAGTGTTGCTGTATGTGTGCGTGGGTGGGAGACAGTATTGCTGTATGTGTGGGTGGGTTAAGGGGGGTCCTGGCAGGGGAGACAGTGTTGCTGTATGTGTGCGTGGGTGGGGGACAGTGTTGCTGTATGTGTGGGTGGGTGGAGGGGGGTGCTAGCAGGGGAGACAGTGTTGCTGTATGTGTGCGTGGGTGGGAGACAGTGTTGCTGTATGTGTGGGTGGGTGGAGGGGGTGCTGGCAGGGGAGACAGTGTTGCTGTATATGTGCGTGGGTGGGAGACAGTGTTGCTGTATGTGTGGGTGAGTGGAGGGGGGTGCTGGCATGGGAGTCAGTGTTGCTGTATGTGTGCGTTGGTTGGAGACAGTGTTGCTGTATATATGTGTGGGTGGATGGAGGGGGTGCTGGTAGGAGAGACAGTGTTTCTGTATGTATGTGTGCGTGGGTGGGATACAGTGTTGCTCTATGTGTGGGTGGGTGAAGGGGAATGCTGGCAGGGGAGACAGTGTTGCTGTATGTGTGGGTGGGTGGAGGGGGTGCTGGTAGGGGAGACAGTGTTGCTGTATGTGTGCGTGGGTTTGAGACAGTGTTACTGTATGTGTGGGTGGGTGGAGGGGGGTCCTGGCAGGGGAGACAGTGTAGCTGTATGTGTGCATTTGTTTGAAGGTAGTGTTGCTGTATGTGTGGGTGGGTGGAGGGGGGTGCTGGCAGGGGAGACAGTGTTGCTGTATGTGTGCGTGGGTGGGAGACAGTGTTGCTGTATGTGTGGGTGGGTGGAGGGGGGTTCTGGCAGGGGAGACAGTGTTGCTGTATGTGTGCATGGGTGGGAGACAGTGTTGCTGTATGTGTGGGTGGGTGGAGGGTGGTGCTGTCAGGGAAGACAGTGTTGCTGTATGTGTGCGTGGGTGGGAGACAGTGTTGCTGTATGTGTGGGTGGGTCGAGGGGGGTGCTGGGAGGGAAGACAGTGTTGCTGTATGTGTGCGTGGGTGGAAGACAGTGTTGCTGTATGTGTGGGTGGGTGGAGGGGGTGCTGGCAGGGGAGACAGTGTTGCTGTATGTATGTGTGCGTGGGTGGGAGACAGTGTTGCTGCATGTGTGGGTGGGTGGAGGGGGGTGCTGGCAGGGGAGACAGTGTTGCTGTATGTGTGCTTGGGTGGGAGACAGGGTTGCTGTATGTGTGGGTGGGTGGAGGGGGGTGCTGGCAGGGGAGACAGTGTTGCTGTATGTGTGCGTGGGTGGGAGACAGTATTGCTGTATGTGTGGGTGGGTTAAGGGGGGTGATGGCAGGGGAGACAGTGTTGCTGTATGTATGTGTGCGTGGGTGGGAGACAGTGTTGCTGCATGTGTGGGTGGGTGGAGGGGGGTGCTGGCAGGGGAGACAGTGTTTCTGTATGTGTGCGTGGGTTTGACACAGTGTTGCTGTATGTGTGGGTGGAGGGGGGTGCTGGCAGGGAAGACAGTGTTGCTGTATGTGTGCGTGGGTGGGAGACAGTATTGCTGTATGTGTGGGTGGGTTAAGGGGGGTGCTGGCAGGGGAGACAATGTTGCTGTATGTGTGCGTGGGTGGGAGACAGTGTTGCTGTATGTGTGGGTGGGTGGAGGGGGGTGCTGGCAGGGGAGACAGTGTTGCTGTATGTGTGCGTGGGTGGGAGACAGTGCTGCTGTATGTGTGGGTGGGTGGAGGGGGTTGCTGGCAGGGGAGGCAGTCTTGCTGTATGTGTGCGTGGGTGGGAGACAGTGTTGCTGTATGTGTGAGTGGGTTAAGGGGGGTGCTGGCAGGGGAGACAGTGTTGCTGTATGTGTGCGTGGGTGGAGGAAAGTGTAGCTATATTTGTGGGTGGGTGGAGGGGGGTGCTGGCAGGGAAGACAGTGTTGCTGTATGTGTGCGTGGGTGGGAGACAGTATTGCTGTATGTGTGGGTGGGTTAAGGGGGGTGCTGGCGGGGGAGACAGTGTTGCTGTATGTGTGTGTGGGTGGGGGACAGTGTTGCTGTATGTGTGGGTGGGTGGAGGGGGTGCTGGCAGGGGAGACAGTGTTGCTGTATGTGTGCGTGGGTGGGAGACAGTGTTGCTGAATGAGTGGGTGGGTGGAGGGGATTGCTGGCAGGGGAGGCAGTCTTGCTGTATGTGTGCGTGGGTTGGAGATAGTGTTGCTGTATGTGTGGGTGGGTTAAGGGGCGTGCTGGCAGGGGAGACAGTGTTGCTGTATGTGTGGGTGGGTGGAGGGGGTGCTGGCAGGGGAGACAGCGTTGCTGTATGTGTGTGTGGGTTTGAGACAGTGTTACTGTATGTGTGGGTGGTGGAGGGGGGTCCTGGCAGGGGAGACAGTGTAGCTGTATGTGTGCGTTTGGAGGTAGTGTTGCTGTATGTGTGGGTGGGTGGAGGGGGGGTGCTGGCAGGGGAGACAGTGTTGCTGTATGTGTGCGTGGGTGGGAGACAGTGTTGCTGTATGTGTGGGTGGGTGGAGGGTGGTGCTGGCAGGGGAGACAGTGTTGCTGTATGTGTGCGTGGGTGGGAGACAGTGTTGCTGTATGTGTGCGTGGGTGGGAGACAGTGTTGCTGTATGTGTGGGTGGGTGGAGGGGGGTGCTGGCAGGGGAGACAGTGTTGCTGTATATGTGCGTGGGTGGGAGACAGTGATGCTGTATGTGTGGGTGGGTTAAGGGGGTGCTGACAGGGGAGACAGTGTTGCTGTATGTGTGCGTGGGTGGGGGACAGTGTTGTGTATGTGTGGGTGGGTGGAGGGGGGTGCTAGCAGGGGAGACAGTGTTGCTGTATGTGTGCGTGGGTAAGAGACAGTGTTGCTGTATGTGTGGGTGGGTTAAGGGGCATGCTGGCAGGGGAGACAGTGTTGCTGTATGTGTGGGTGGGTGGAGGGGGTGCTGGCAGGGGAGACAGTGTTGCTGTATATGTGCGTGGGTGGGAGACAGTGTTGTTGTATGTGTGGGTGAGTGGAGGGGGGTGCTGGCATGGGAGACAGTGTTGCTGTATGTGTGCGTGGGTTGGAGACAGTGTTGCTGTATATATGTGTGGGTGGATGGAGGGGGTGCTGGTAGGAGAGACAGTGTTTCTGTATGTATGTGTGCGTGGGTGGGAGACAGTGTTGCTCTATGTGTGGGTGGGTGAAGGGGAATGCTGGCAGGGGAGACAGTGTTGCTGTATGTGTGGGTGGGTGGAGGGGGTGCTGGTAGGGAAGACAGTGTTGCTGTATGTGTGCGTGGGTTTGAGACAGTGTTACTGTATGTGTGGGTGGGTGGAGGGGGGTCCTGGCAGGGGAGACAGTGTAGCTGTATGTGTGCATTTGTTTGAAGGTAGTGTTGCTGTATGTGTGGGTGGGTGGAGGGTGGTGCTGTCAGGGGAGACAGTGTTGCTGTATGTATGCGTGGGTGGGAGACAGTGTTGCTGTATGTGTGCGTGGGTTTGACACAGTGTTGCTGTATGTGTGGGTGGGTGGAGGGGGGTGCTGGCAGGGAAGACAGTGTTGCTGTATGTGTGCGTGGGTGGGAGACAGTATTGCTGTATGTGTGGGTGGGTTAAGGGGGGTGCTGGCAGGGGAGACAGTGTTGCTGTATGTGTGCGTGGGTGGGAGACAGTGTTGCTGTATGTGTGGGTGGGTGGAGGGGGGTGCTGGCAGGGGAGACAGTGTTGCTGTATGTGTGCGTGGGTGGGAGACAGTGCTGCTGTATGTGTGGGTGGGTGGAGGGGGTTGCTGGCAGGGGAGGCAGTCTTGCTGTATGTGTGCGTGGGTGGGAGACAGTGTTGCTGTATGTGTGAGTGGGTTAAGGGGGGTGCTGGCAGGGGAGACAGTGTTGCTGTATGTGTGCGTGGGTGGGAGACAGTATTGCTGTATGTGTGGGTGGGTTAAGGGGGGTGCTGGCAGGGGAGACAGTGTTGCTGTATGTGTGCGTGGGTGGGAGACAGTATTGCTGTATGTGTGGGTGGGTTAAGGGGGGTGCTGGCAGGGGAGACAATGTTGCTGTATGTGTGCGTGGGTGGGGGACAGTGTTGCTGTATGTGTGGGTGAGTGGAGGGGGGTGCTGGCAGGGGAGACAGTGTTGCTGTATGTGTGCGTGGGTTAAAGACAGTGTTGCTGTATGTGTGGGTGGGTGGAGGGGGTGCTGGCAGGGGAGACAGTGTTGCTGTATGTGTGTGTGGGTTTGAGACAGTGTTACTGTATGTGTGGGTGGGTGGAGGGGGGTCCTGGCAGGGGAGACAGTGTAGCTGTATGTGTGCGTTTGGAGGTAGTGTTGCTGTATGTGTGGGTGGGTGGAGGGGGGGTGCTGGCAGGGGAGACAGTGTTACTGTATGTGTGCGTGGGTGGGAGACAGTGTTGCTGTATGTGTGGGTGGGTGGAGGGTGGTGCTGGCAGGGGAGACAGTGTTTATGTATGTGTGCGTGGGTGGGAGACAGTGTTGCTGTATGTGTGCGTGGGTTGGAGACAGTGTTGCTGTATGTGTGCGTGGGTGGGAGACAGTGTTGCTGTATGTGTGGGTGGGTGGAGGGGGGTGCTGGCAGGGGAGACAGTGTTGCTGTATGTGTGCGTTGGTTGGAGACGGTGTTGCTGTATGTGTGGGTGGGTGGAGGGGGTGCTGGTAGGAGAGACAATGTTTCTGTATGTATGTGTGCGTGGGTGGGAGACAGTGTTGCTCTATGTGTGGATGGATGGAGGGGTGTGCTGGCAGGGGAGACAGTGTTGCTGTATGTATGTGTGCGTGGATGGGAGACAGTGTTACTGTATGTGTGGGTGGGTGGAGGGGGGTGCTGGCAGGGGATACAGTGTAGCTGTATGTGTGCGTGTGTTTGGAGGTAGTGTTGATGTATGTGTGGGTGGGTGGAGGGGGAGAGGTGGCAGGGGAGACAGTGTTGCTGTATTTGTATGTGGGTGGGAGACAGTGTGGCTGTATGTGTGGGTGGGTGGAGGGTGGTGCTGGCAGGGGAGACAGTGTTGCTGTATGTGTGCGTGGGTGGGAGACAGTGTTGCTGTATGTGTGGGTGGATGAAGGGGGGTGCTGGCAGGGTAGACAGTTTTGCTGTGTGTGTGCGTGGGTGGGAGACAGTGTTGCTGTATGTGTGGGTGGGTGGTGGGGGGTGCTGGCAGGGGAGACAGTGTTGCTGTATATGTGCGTGGGTGGGAGACAGTGTTGCTGTATGTGTGGGTGAGTGGAGGGGGGTGCTGGCAGGGGAAACTGTGTTTCTGTATGTGTGCGTGGGTTGGAGACAGTGTTGCTGTATGTGTGGGTGGGTGGAGGGGGTGCTGGTATGGGAGACAGTGTTTCTGTATGTATGTGTGCGTGGGTTGGAGACAGTGTTGCTGTATGTGTGGGTGGGTGGAGGGGGTGCTGGTAGGGGAGACAGTGTTGCTGTATGTGTGCGTGGGTTTGAGACAGTGTTACTATATGTGTGGGTGGGTGGAGGGGGGTCCTGGCAGGGGAGACAGTGTTGCTGTATGTGTGGGTGGGTGGAGGTGGGTGCTGGCAGGGTAGACAGTGTTGCTGTATGTGTGCGTGGGTGGGAGACAGTGTTGCTGTATGTGTGGGTGGGTGGAGGGGGGGTGCTGGCAGGGGAGACAGTGTTGCTGTATGTGTGCGTGGGTGGGAGACAGTGTTACTGTATGTGTGGGTGGGTGAGTGGAGGGGGGTGCTGGCAGGGGATACAGTGTAGCTGTATGTGTGCGTGTGTTTGGAGGTAGTGTTGCTGTATGTGTGGGTGGGTGGAGGGGGGGCGCTGGCAGGGGAGACAGTGTTGCTGTATTTGTGCGTGGGTGGGAGACAGTGTTACTGTATGTGTGGGTGGGTGGAGGGTGGTGCTGGCAGGGGAGACAGTGTTGATGTATGTGTGCGTGGGTGGGAGACAGTGTTGCTGTATGTGTGCATGGGTTGGAGACAGTGTTGCTGTATGTGTGCGTGGGTGTTAGACAGTGTTGCTGTATGTGTGGGTGAGTGAAGGGGGGTGCTGGCAGGGGAGACAGTGTTGCTGTATGTGTGCGTGGGTTGGAGACAGTGTTGCTGTATGTGTGGGTGGGTGGAGGGGGTGCTGGTAGGAGAGACAGTGTTTCTCTATGTATGTGTGCGTGGGAGACAGTGTTGCTCTATGTGTGGGTGGATGGAGGGGGGTGCTGGCAGGGGAGACAGTGTTGCTGTATGTATGTGTGCGTGGGTGGGAGACAGTGTTACTGTATGTGTGGGTGGGTGGAGGGGGGTGCTGGCAGGGGATACAGTGTAGCTGTATGTGTGCGTGTGTTTGGAGGTAGTGTTGCTGTATGTGTGGGTGGGTGGAGGGGGGGCGCTGGCAGGGGAGACAGTGTTGCTGTATTTGTGCGTGGGTGGGAGACAGTGTTGCTGTATGTGTGGGTGGGTGGGTGGAGGGTGGTGCTGGTAGGGGAGACAGTGTTGCTGTATGTGTGGGTGGATGGAGGGGGGTGCTGGCAGGGGAGACAGTTTTGCTGTGTGTGTGCGTGGGTGGGAGACAGTGTTGCTGTATGTGTGGGTGGGTGGAGGGGGGTGCTGGCAGGGGAGACAGTGTTGCTGTATATGTGCGTGGGTGGGAGACAGTGTTGCTGTATGTGTGGGTGAGTGGAGGGGGGTGCTGGCAGGGGAAACAGTGTTTCTCTATGTGTGCGTGGGTTGGAGACAGTGTTGCTGTATGTGTGGGAGGTTGGAGGGGGTGCTGGTAGGGGAGACAGTGTTTCTGTATGTATGTGTGCGTGGGTTGGAGACAGTGTTGCTATATGTGTGGGTGGGTGGAGGGGGGTCCTGGCAGGGGAGACAGTGTAGCTGTATGTGTGCGTTTGTTTGGAGGTAGTGTTGCTGTATGTGTGGGTGGGTGGAGGGGGGGTGCTGGCAGGGGAGACAGTGTTGCTGTATGTGTGCGTGGGTGGGAGACAGTGTTGCTGTATGTGTGGGTGGGTGGAGGGGGGTGCTGGCAGGGGAGACAGTGTTGTTGTATGTGTGCGTGGGTGGGAGACAGTGTTGCTGTATGTGTGGGTGGGTGGAGGGGGGTGCTGGGAGGGAAGACAGTGTTGCTGTATGTGTGCGTGGGTGGAAGACAGTGTTGCTGTATGTGTGGGTGGGTGGAGGGGGTGCTGGCAGGGGAGACAGTGTTGCTGTATGTATTTGTGCGTGGGTGGGAGACAGTGTTGCTGCATGTGTGGGTGGGTGGAGGGTGGTGCTGGCATGGGAGACTGTGTTGCTGTATGTGTGCTTGGGTGGGAGACAGGGTTTCTGTATGTGTGGGTGGGTGGAGGGGGGTGCTGGCAGGGGAGACAGAGTTGCTGTATGTGTGCGTGGGTTTGAGACAGTGTTGCTGTATGTGTGGGTGGGTGGAGGGGGGTGCTGGCAGGGGAGACAGTGTTGCTGTATGTGTGTGTGGGTGGGGGACAGTGTTGCTGTATGTGTGGGTGGGTGGAGGGGGTGCTAGCAGGGGAGACAGTGTTGCTGTATGTGTGCGTGGGTGGGAGACAGTGTTGCTCTATGTGTGGGTGGGTGAAGGGGCATGCTGGCAGGGGAGACAGTGTTGCTGTATGTGTGGGTGGGTGGGTGGAGGGGGTGCTGGTAGGGGAGACAGTGTTGCTGTATATGTGCGTGGGTGGGGGACAGTGTTGCTGTATGTGTGGGTGAGTGGAGGGGGGTGCTGGCAGGGGAGACAGTGTTGCTGTATGTGTGCGTGGGTTGAAGACAGTGTTGCTGTATGTGTGGGTGGGTGGAGGGGGTGCTAGTAGGAGAGACAGTGTTTCTGTATGTATGTACAAGGGTGCTAACAAATTAGTCCACATCTGTGTATATAGGCCTCAGTATAGCAGCATACAAAAACTAAAATTCACATTAGTGTGATACTTCACAACAGTGGGTTGAAGAGATGGTGATAAAGTGCTACAATAATATATAAAATGTTAGGTGCTTGGTTGTCCCAGTTAAGTCTTGTAGTAAGTGTCCTTAGACAGTCACATGACAGCACTGGTAGTAATGCAAAAAGTCTAACCTCACAACTGTGGCTGTAGATGAGTTGTCACAACTGAGGGCTGGTGCTGACCAGGGGGAAGCCTCAATTGTAGGGGCTGAGGTATATGTGAACCTGGGAGGCAGTACAGGGTACTTAAACATGCAGGGAACCTTTACCACAGATGCCCCGAAGGCGTGACCACGACAACAAAGGAAAGTTCAAAGGTTTTATTGCAACTCAGCTCACAAGCATATGTCGGCAGTTAGCAATATTAAGAACAGCATATAAGTCACAGTTCCAAGGAGTGCAAAAAGGCAGTCTCTAGGTGTGGTATAATTAAGCAGTCTTGAAGGACTTGGAGCTAATATGTCCTTACCAACACCGATGCACTGTGTAGCTGATGGGAAACAGAAGCCGATGACTGAACTGCCGGGAAATGCCAGATAGAACCGACACAGGTGGTGAGCTGTGAAACGGTGTCAGATACCAGTGTAATGGAAGATCAGATGCAGAAACACTGGTGATGCTAGAGATCGATGATGGAACACCGATGGTGACTTGAGATCAATGGCGGAACACCGATGGTTACTGGCAGGGCAGAGCACCGCTGGAAGCTGGTGTCTGGTAACTGCCAGTCACAGGGTGCAATGATGAGACACTGAAGAGTCAGGCTGCACCATGAGGATAGGAATTGGTGCCAGTCTAGTGGAGCTTGCAGACGGTGATCACCACAATCAGGAGAGAGACTGCCATCACTAGGATGACAATTGAAGCACTGACAATCTTCCCAGCCCAGGAACAGGATATTTATACCTGCTGGGAAGCAGGTATTGGCTGGGCAATTAACCAGAGACCAGAGTGCAGCTGCTGGGTAATCAGGTTGGGAGCAGAATGCAGCTGATAGGCTGAAAGGTAACATGTGATTAGGAAAACATGGCTGCGCCCATGTTAGCTTTTGGAGGGAAAGTCAGTTTGTAACCTGCATGTGAAACTTTACCCTGATGCTGCCAGAATCACAGTGAAGAGATTTGAGACAATGAGATGCAGCATGCAGACAGTGCAAATGGAATCCATGCTTGGACTGCTGGGACAGTCTCAGGAGGCATTTGGAAGGTAAATACGGATAAGGAATTACCTGGATTGTGACAGAAGGTAGGTAGATCCTACGCATTTCATCTGTCTGGGGACTTCTTCAGGGAAGTCTTATACCTGACAGACTATTGAGTGCCATTTAGTGATAAACATCCCTTGACATAAGCATCATTAATTTTTCTTTTTGGTACAAGCAATATCAGAAGCGCACTCAGCAACTGGTATAGAAAAGTGGTGCTCCTTAAAAGACAAAGTCCAAAAATATAAAAAAAAATACATAGAAGAATAGGCAGTCAGTCAACATTTTATGGACCTATTGCAAGCCATAGCAGCATACAAGTATAGATGTGCAAACCAAGCAGTCAAAGAAGAGTGACCTCAACCCCCAGGAGCTGCCTTATATACCCTCAACAATTGAAAGAAAGTTTGCCCAATTGTGCAGTGCATCATGGGACAGCACTACTACAAAAATATACATACTCAACAATTGAATGCTAAATAAACATACAGGCTCACTATGGGGAAACAGTCACATAGTGATGTTTCCCAGGTCTTAATTAAAGCAACATCTGCTGCTCAACACATACTTCATAAAAAAAAATATATACATATATTTTTAAAACAAATTAACGAACCAGAAGGGCCATGCATTCCATTGAACTGGAAAGCATGCTCCATACCCAGAAGTGGCATAATATATATATATATTAGAGATGAGCGCCTGAAATTTTTCGGGTTTTGTGTTTTGGTTTTGGGTTCGGTTCCGCGGCCGTGTTTTGGGTTCGACCGCGTTTTGGCAAAACCTCACCAAATTTTTTTTGTCGGATTCGGGTGTGTTTTGGATTCGGGTGTTTTTTTCAAAAAACCCTAAAAAACAGCTTAAATCATAGAATTTGGGGGTCATTTTGATCCCATATTATTATTAACCTCAAAAACCATAATTTCCACTCATTTTCAGTCTATTCTGAATACCTCACACCTCACAATATTATTTTTAGTCCTAAAATTTGCACCGAGGTCGCTGGATGACTAAGCTAAGCGACCCTAGTGGCCGACACAAACACCTGGCCCATCTAGGAGTGGCACTGCAGTGTCACGCAGGATGTCCCTTCCAAAAAACCCTCCCCAATCAGCACATGACGCAAAGAAAAAAAGAGGCGCAATGAGGTAGCTGTGTGAGTAAGATTAGCGACCCTAGTGGCCGACACAAACACCGGGCCCATTTAGGAGTGGCACTGCAGTGTCACGCAGGATGTCC